>NC_137972.1:97008668-97608668 GCF_963924665.1 Micromys minutus | reverse complement strand
AGGGAAAAAACAAAACAAAGCAAAACAAAAACAAGCAAAAACAAAAACAACAAAAAACAATTAGACAGCATTAAAATATGACTGGAGCCAGTGCTAAGCCTAAAGTATTGTCAGTTTTTCTAGTCTACTTTTATATTATTCTATCTACGTACAAGATATGGTCAGTTTTATGTCAAAAAACACACAAGGGGATAAACAAAGTTCTATGATATTCAGAGTTTTACCAATATAATTGGGATATTGAGCCTAATTTTGTGTCTTTGGCAATGTCAAATTCCTGCTGAGCCTACATCTGTATTCTGGCCCAATGTCAAATTCTTAATAAATTTTTAGAAATTGCACCTAGAGCTCTCAACCCTTATTGGCTTGCTCATCCTGCATTCATATAGAACTCCATTCCATCAACTCAGATAGAAGAGAACCCACCCTAGACTGGGCACTCCTTCTTCAATAACTATTTACTTATTGCAAATTGCCTTTATTATGGTAAAATATGTCTTTTTTTCCCAAACTCTCTAATGCATTAATTATGAAGAAAAGTTTTTCTTCCCAAAAGAAATTATTGTATCTAGTCTGATAATCATGTTTTTGTTTTAATTTTGTTTTGTTTTGTAGTTTTCTTTTAGTTTCTGTGTATGATTGCCCACATTTTTCTATTTACCTATGCTAAACCATGAAGTTTACATGTTCATAGATAAACTTTCTTCTGTTGTTGTGGTATTGATGTGTTCTCTGTATACTTACTCTATCTTTAATTTCTGGTCTGAGATTATTTCTGTGTATTGGGGGGTTGTTAATTGCTTTGTGTTGGGCATTTTTTTAGTTTATTTTGTCGTTTTAAATTTGTTAATTTTTTGAAATTTTCTTTATTATGGAATATCTTATCTATTGTGATTTAATAGACTGTATTTTATTGAGATTGTTTGTACAGCTAGGTACTTTAGTATAGGCTATCTTCAATGGTCTTTTGGAATCTGGAGAATATCTTTTCAGGACCTTCCAGCTTCCAAAATCTCCTTTAAAAAATTATGATTTATTATACTAGGTTTAGTTTGCCTTTTTCTCATATAGATGTTAACATTCTTTTATGTTTGCTTGCTTTGTAATTTTACTGTTTCTTTCTCATTCTTCTATAATGTCATTTGGTAAACCGCATTTTTTAAGCAAAGAGACATTAGTGTCCTTGTGTCTTAAATTGTTTTCAATGCTCACAATATTCATAATTTTAATGTAATTATTCTAATTAAATTTCACCTATCTTAAAGCCTATTATTTATGTTCTTCTTCTGCCATCAGGTAGTACTGCTAAGTTTAATTTATCACTAGTATTTTTTTCATTTTAATATAATATCAAGTATTATTAACAACCACTCTGGAAATCAGTCTGGCAGTTCCTCAGAAAAATGGACATAGTACTACCAGAAGACCCAGTTATTCCACTTCTGGGCATTTACCCCAGAGATATTCCAACATACAACAAAGATACATGCACCACAATGTTCATTGCAGCTCTATTTATAATAGCTAGAAGCTGGAAAGAACCCAGATGTCCTTCAGTAGATGAATGGATACAAAAATTGTGGTACATTTACACAATGGAATACTACTCAGATATCAGAAACAATGACCTAATGAAATTCTCAAGAAAATGGATGCATCTAGAGAATATCATCCTGATTGAGATAACCCAGTCACAAAAGAACAGACATAACATGCAGTCACTGATAATGGGATACTAACCTCAGAAAGCCCTGAACACTCCAGAAACAACCCACAGACTGTGTGAAGATCAAGAAAAAAAGAATATATTTTAATTAAAATAAAACTGTATCACATCCCCTTTTTTTCCTAAAGCCCCTTCCAGTTTCTCTCCTATCTCCTCAAATTAATAACCTCTTTTCCTTTATTATGGTTACATATATACATATGTGTATGCATAGGTATCCACAAATACTTAATTACAAACTTGTAAAAATGTGTTTGTATACTTTTATGCAAAAATGCTTAAAAATCTGTACATTTATCTTTGTTTTTTAAAATAAAGTTAAAAAAGTATTATTCAATATCTAATATATGCCTTTACTTTGTGAAATACTTTGTATTTTTTTCCATAGCACTGAGGCCCTTCTCACTTCCCTAGAACAAATAGAAAAGGTATGCAATATGGACTTGGTAATAAACTTGCATAATTTTCTGTAGATTGTAAAAATAACTGATATTTATATCCTAATACTCACTGTGTTTTATGCTACTTATTCACAGGTTTGGTAGAAACACAGTAATACAATTTTAGATCACACAGTTACTGTAAATAACATAATTAGACCTAATGTACCTTAAAATGTCATCCAGTATATTAGTGTGAATCTAATAAAATGTCACTCTTCATTGGTTAGAATTGCTGGTACTTGCAAGTTCTGCCCTCTCCACTTTTTGGATGATATGTCTATGTTTCAATTTCACAGAGACAATGCAAACAAAAAAATTACAACAGTTTTGTTGCTTTCACAGGTTGATTTTGACATTACATTTCATTTTGCCTCATTGCCATATTGGATATGTTTTTTGTTTGTTTTTTTAGCTAGAGTTTAATTTCAAGTATAGATCTTCATTCATTCTAACACAAATAAATTTCTCCCTCATATTCCTATCTATACAGGCATTTGTTTCTCACATTTGGCTATATTAATATAATTTTTAATGAAAATTCTTGCCATGTTAGATTGGTCTTAAATTTATTCCATCTAAACATTATAAACAAAAATCTTACTGATATTTATTAATCAGACCTAATACATTACCTTTTATTGTTAAGTCCTTTTTGAACTAGGTAGGTAGTTTATTGAGTTAAAGACTTTGCATTACAGACCTGATGCAAACTCAGATTCCCAGAAACCACTCTGAAAGCTAATGCATTCTATATGGAGATACATGATTTATATGAGAATCACGTGAATGTTAATAACCAGGGAACATTGCTTCCTCAGTAGCAAAGAGATAGTGTCTCAACCAAGATGAAAAGGCAAGAAAAATAACAGAG
Organism: Micromys minutus; assembly: GCF_963924665.1. Taxonomy (NCBI): domain Eukaryota; kingdom Metazoa; phylum Chordata; class Mammalia; order Rodentia; family Muridae; genus Micromys; species Micromys minutus. Next base: position 97,605,628 of record NC_137972.1, on the reverse strand, counting down.
TGTCATTCTGCTTTAGGAACAACATGCATGCGCCTGTACATACACATAGGAACAAGCATATACATTCATAAAATGCATGAATAGATCACACACACACACACACACACACACACACACAATTCACCTTCTATGTAATTGTGTGTGAAGTCCTTCTAAAGTTAATATGCAATAAAAAGGATCTACTTTCAGTAATAGATGTCTATCTAACTCCTCCCCTTACGCCAGGAAAAGTAGAAGACTGAACCTAGAGCAATACACATTTTAGAAAAGCCTCTACTAGTGAAATAAATGTGCACAAACTATATAACTTCTAATGATTAAAATTGTTATCATAATTTTTTCTCAAGCCTTTTAATAATTGAAGAAAGCCTTTATCTTTTTCTTTGTAGAGTGGCAGCAACAGACCTTCTGATGATTAGACTTATTAAGCAACTTTCTACCATTGTCTGTATTCACAAACCCATTGTTCAGTTTTAAAGGTTCTCTTACCATCTGCTTTGACATCTCCCCTCATGGAGCTCTGTCTTTCCATCATGTGGCTTGTGGACAAAGGTGGGAAAAACACGTTTCTTGCCCTTAAATGCAAAGACATAAGCCTACAGCTGGTATTTCATAAAGGAATCACTGCAGTGAAAATGGATCCATTCAGAATTGAATCTAGTTTGTTTCTCTTTGTCACTTTTGTAAATTTCTTTTCTAAAATTGATATCCTTAGTATAACTCTGTTGGAAAAAATTGTGTTATAGGCTCTTTCAATTAAAGTGACCATTTGAGGATTATTTGATTTTCTTAAATTTTGTAGAACCAAGTTAATTATATTTTATATGAATACCAGAATTATGAATAAAGTATGTTCTTAATTAAAGGCTAGTACACAATTACTTTCTGATACAATGGTTGGTGAGTGAATATTTCTCAAATCAAATACAATAACAGATACTCTCAGTTTGTAGAACTAAGGCAAAGACAATGTTTTATGAAATTGATTTAGAATTCCACAATTATTTTAATTCTATGCAATCACACTTTTCTTTAGTTGTCCTAAAGTAATATTTTCCATTAAAAGACAACTCAGGCCAGAAATTGCGTCTCTATGTATTCTACATAGTATTTGCTTCCATACTAATAACCTTTGAAAATATGTTTTATTTAGATTAGTAACTTGGATTTTGATATGTTAGTAAAATTATCTCCATATTTCTCACAGTGTCTAGTGTAGTCAAAAATATGTAATTAATAATTCTAAAAAGTCTTTAATTTCTTTCCTTATTTTTTCTTTGACTAAGTTATCATTGTGTAGAGCAAAAAAGTTTTTTTTTCAGCCTCCATGTGTATGTGGCTTCCCTTGTTTTTGTTTGTTTGTTTTGTTTTGAGTTTTGGTTTGGTTTTGCTGTTGTTGTTGAAGATCAGCCTTTGTCCATGGTGATCTGATATGATGCATGGAATTATTTAAATCTTTTTGTATCTATTGAAGCCTCTTTCATGACCAATTATATAGTCAATGTTAGAGTAAGTACTAGAAAAACTACATCCTTCACAATAGTCACAAATAATATAAAGTACCTTGATGTTACTCTAAGCAAGGGAGTAAAATATCTGTATGACAATAGCATCAAGTCTTGGAAGAAATTGAAAAAGATCTTGGAAGATGGAATGATCTCCCATGGTCATTCATTGGCAAGATAAATATAGTAAAATGTCTACCTTACTACAAGCAATATACAGATTGAATGCAATCCCCATCAAAATTTCAAGTCATTTTTTTACAGAGTTGTAAAAAGCAATTTGCATATTCATTTGGAATAAGAAAAAATATTCAAGATAGCAAAAACTATTCTGAACCAAAAAAAAAAAAAAAAAAAAAAAAAAATCTGGGGGAATCACAATCCTCAACCTCAAACTGTATTACAGAACAATCATGAAAAAACCTGTATGGTATTGGTATAAAGACAGGGAGGTAGATAAATTAAATAGAACTGAAGACCCAGAAATGAACCCACATATCTATGCCCACTTGATAACACATAAGCACAGGAAAAATTTCCTGCATAGAACATCAATGGCTTGTGTTCTAACATGAATAATCAACAAATGGGACCTCATAAAATCACAAAACTTATGTAAGGCAAAGGACATTGTCAGTAGAACAGAACAACAACCAACACATTGGAAAAATATATTTGTCAATCCTACATCATATAGAGGGCTATTGTCCAATATATGCAAATAATACAAGAGGTTTGACCCAAGAGAATTAAATAACCCTATTTAACAAATGGGAAATATAGCTAGACAAAAATTCTCAACTGAAAAATATCTAATGATTTGCAACACCTAAAACAATATTCAATGTCCGTAATCATCAGGAAAATGCAAATCAAAACAACCCTGAGATTCCACCTCTCACCAGTTAGAATGACAAAGAACAAAAGCTCAGGTGACAGCAGATGCTGGTGAAGATGTGGAGAAAAAGAAACACTCTTCCACTGTTGGTGGGTTTATAAGCTGATACAACCACTCTGGAAATCAGTTTGTCGATTCCTCAGAAAATTGAAGATAGTACTAACTGAGGACCCAGAAATACCACTCCTGTGCATATACCCAAAAGAAGCTCCAACATCCAACAGTGACACATGTTCTACCATGTTTATATCAACCTTATTTATAATAGCCAGACGCTGGAAAGAACCAGGATGTCTTTCAACAAAGGAATGGATACAGAAAATATGGTACATTTACACAAAGGAGTATACTCAGCTATTAAAAATGATAACTTTATGAAATTTTTAGGTAAATGGATAGAATTAGAAAATATTTTGAGTGAGGCAACCCAATCAGAAAAAAAAAAAAAAAAAAAAAAAAAAAAACACATAATACGTGTACACTAGTAAGTGTATATTAGCTCAGAACCTCAGATTACCCATGATACAATTGACAAACCACATGAAGCTCAGGAAGTTAGAGGATCAAAGAGGGGACACTTCAGTCCTTTTTGAAAGGGGAAAAAATATCTACAGGAGGAAATAAAAAGACAAAATTTGGAGCAGAGGCTGACGGAAAGGCTATCCAGAGACTGTGGGGATTCATCCTATATACTGTCACCAACTCCAGACTGTAATGTGGATGCCAAAAAGTACATGCAGAGAGGTCCTTTATATTGATATTCCTGAGAGACTCTGACAGAACCTGAGAAAATACAGAGTCAGATGCTTTCAACCAACCATTGGACTGAGAATGGAGTCCATAATGGAGGAGTTAGAAAAAGGACTGAAGGAACTGAACAATCCCACAGGAAGAAGAACATATCAACTAACTAGACCTGCCCCCAGAACTTTCAGACACTAAACCACCTACCAAAAAATACACATAAAAAATCATGCTCCAGTAACATATGTAGAAGAAGATGCCCTTATCAGGCATCAACAAGATGAGAGGTATTTGGCCCTGTGATGGCTCAATATGCCAGTGTAAGGAAACGCCAGGTGGGCATATGGGAGAAAATGGGTGGGGGTGAACACTCTCATAGAGGCATGGGGAGGGAGGATGGGATATTGGGATTTCAGAGAGGAAACAGGGAAAAAGGATAATATTTGAAATATAAGTAAACAAAATATCAAAAAAAGGAAAAAAAAAAAGATCTTCCAAGTCCAATTTCTAAAAACCATTATAGGAACCTCAGAACTACTTGTAAGTCCAGATCAGGGGATTTCCTCAGCAAGTATGTGTTCTCATATGCACATGCAGATAATTCAAAAGCAATAAAACTAAACAACAAATCATAAAATGAAAAATAACAATACCATCCTTTTTACCAGATGCTATTGCTCTCCAGGAGCAAGCCAGGTGTGGCAGCAGTGGCAGGGGATATAAGTGTGGGGAGCCGAATGCGGATGCCATTACAAGATGGCGCTGGCTCCCTCACGGTTTGAGGTAAACAACTCCACATATAGTAATGTTCTTGTCAGCTAAGGTGCTGCACCCTGAGCATGCGCAGTACATAACCTATCTCCGGCCAATCCCGAGGCCTCTGGTGTCAGCAGACTGGTGACAACCAATCATGGCAAGCCCGTATGCGCTTCTCCCTATATAAGCGGACAGCTAGGGTAGTTCGGGCCCCTCACTTCCTGCTCTCCCCTTCAACCAAGAGGCTCCCACAATAAAGCATAATCTGAGAAGAATCCTCTGGTGGTGGTCGTCTTTCCTCACTGGTCGAGGAGCGCGCCGCAACTGGTGCTGGAATCTGGGACTGAGCGAGGGGCCGAAGAGGAACTAGAACTCAACACGTGGCAGCGATGTCGGTAAGTCAAGTTTTCCCAGGTATGTTGCTTGCAGGTCCGACCCCCTGGTTCTCTGTGCTGTGTTTCTGATTTGGGTGATTGTTGTCCTTGCCTGCTGCTTTTGGTTGCTGTGTAGGGAAAGACACAGAGCGTTAACCAGGTACCAAGATAGTTTGTCAGAGACCTCAAAAGCTGAATTAAAAGGGGAAAACTTGGGTATGCCTAAGAAAAAAGGAAAAAAGGAAAACAAAGGCAAAAGCTTAAAAGTAGTGCCTGCAGGTGAAAAAGAAAACCAAAAGGACCAAGAAAGTAAGGGTACCTTGTATCCTGTACTTGAGGAGTTCGCTAGGCTGGAATTAACAGATGATGAGCTGGACCAGCAAGAAGAAGAAGACCTAGAGGAAGCCACAGCAAGCTATGAAAGTGACAGGTATGGGGGTTATCGGCCTCCTGCCTATAATTTTTCAGCGGAGACGGACAAAGGGTCTAGGCATCTGCCGGGCCCTCGGCCTCTGCCCTCTGCAGCCCCCGCCTATGCTCAGGCGAGTGAAGGTTGCCATTTTATTAAACGGAAGACTTGGAGATGTCTAGCGTCTGCTTTCCCAGTTTTTGAGGACCCCCAAACTCATCAGAGACTGTACATTTTATTGGCAGCCTTGTCTCAAGAAAAGCTTCTCGAGGCCTGCCAAAAAACCACTTCGGTATTGTCCGAGCGAGGGCTTACAATTGCCCCTGATAAGGTTTAGCAATTTACAGTTGTAAAATTTTTGGGGGCTGTTGTATCCCCTCAGGTGGTTAGACCTCAAAAGATTCTTATTCGCACAAATCATCTATACACGCTTAATGATTTTCAGCAGCTGCTGGGAGACATTAATTGGGCCCGAGGATTCGTAAATATCCCGTGGGCAGAACTGCAGCCCTTATTCTCCATTTTGGAAGGCAATCCTGATGTTACCTCTCCCAGAAGTTTGACCCCAGCTGCTTTGTGCTCCTTAAAAAAGATTGAAAAGGCCATGGCTAGTGCCCAATTGAGCTGATTTGACCCGGCACAACCACTCCTTTTTTGTATCCTAAAAAAAAAAAAATTACCCTACTGGTGTCCTCTGGCAAGACAGGACGCTATGGTGGTTCCGTGGTAACTCCTTGGGAGCGAGAACTGTCCAGTACTACCCCAATTTAGTGGCCACTCAGGCTTTACTAGGACTTAAATACTGCCTGCCCCATTTTGCAAAAATGCCTGAAAAATTGATTATCCCCTACACTAGGGAACAGGTTGAGACCTTAGCAGCCACGGTGGATGAGTGCACAGTTATGCTTTGTGCCTTCTCAAGAATTATAGACAATCATTATCCCAAACACCCCCTTCTTAGTTTTGTTGAAAGAAATTTGGTCTATTTTCCTAAGATAACTTCCAGGGACCTCCTAGTAGGAGCCCTGACCATTTTTACAGATGGCTCAAAGACAGGAAGAGTTGTGCTGGTGGTAGGAGATCAAGCGCCCATTGTACTTACCTTTAGACCAGATTCACCTCAAATAACAGAATGCCTTACAGTATTAGAAGTTTTTCAGAGATACACTGGGCCATTTAATTTATTTTCAAATTCACAATATGTTGTCAACGCGGTGGCCTCCCTAGAAGTGGCCGCCTCTGTTAGACAGACCAGTACAGTTTCTAATGTTCTGCTTAAGATTCAAGATTGCATCCTAAAGAGAGATCACCCTTTCTACATTGGTCATATCCAAGCTCACACATTACTTCCAGGACCAAAGTCTAAGGCAAATGCACTTGCAGACCACGCCACCAGAAATGTGGCACTTTTAGCTACTGATCCCATTGAGTCTGCAAAGGAGTTCCACAGACTATATCATGCCTCAGCCAATACTTTAAGGCAAAAGTTCGCCATCTCCATCTCCATCTCCATGGCCGGAGACATTGTCAAAGCTTGCTCATCTTGTGTGACCTTTTTTCATCCTCCTAACGTTGGAGTTAACCCCAGAGGCTTAAAACCTAATTCCCTCTGGCAGATGAATGTGACCCATTTAAATGAGTTTGGTAAACTAAAATATCTGCATGTCTCAGTAGACACCTTTTCCGGGATTATTCATGCCACACCATTGATGGGTGAACGGGTGTCTCATGTGAAGACCCATTGCTTAGAGGCTTGGGCAGCCTGGGGAAAACCCCTGCATCTGAAAACAGACAATGGCCCAGCCTGTACATCCAAGGGCTTCCATGTATTCTGTGAGTAATTACAAGTAAACCATACACTAGGATTGCCCTATAATCCTCAAGGCCAAGGCATTGTTGAAAGGGCCAATAGAAATCTTAAAGAATGTTTACAAAAACAAAAAGTGGGTATAGCAGAAGGAGCTACCCCCCCCCGGGAAAGAGTCACTCTTGCACTCTTTACCCTGAATTTTTTGCATCTATATGATGATGGAAAATCAGCTGCAGACAGGCATGCCTCCGAGGGACCACTGGATGAGGAGAGGCTAGTTATGTGGAAAGATGTGCTGGATAATAAATGGTATGGACCGGATCCAGTTATATCGAGATCCAGGGGAGCTGTTTGTGTTTTCCCCCAGGGAAAAGAAACACCTCATTGGGTCCCAGCCCGGCTGACACGCCCCATCAAGAATGAGTCGACCTCGGTGGAAGATGTACAAGTGCTAAATTTCACTGAGGCCTGCTGGACCCTGAAAAATCCTGTGGTTGAGACTAAAAATTACTCTGCCACTCCCAAAGTTGGTCTGAAAATTTCAATGCCAACCTTGACGAACTAAGAAGAGCAGTGACTGCTATCAATGCTACTAGCATAGATCCTGGATTTCCTGAGGGACTTACCTCTTGGCTCTCCTCTACTGTGTCCTATTTTAAAGAATAGGTGAGGATGGGGTTGTTTACAGCTTGCTGTCTGGGAGGTTGCATACTTTGTCTATGGTTGGTGTGCTGGCTGTGCGCCCAGACTCAGTGAGATAAGGTTGCTATTACCCAGGCATTTGCTGCATTGGAGGATGGTGCCTCACCCCAAATTTGGCTCTTAGCCTTAAAGAGCACTTAAGTTAGGTTGCACATGTGGCCTTTGCACACCCACGAGACCACGTTGTCTCATTGCACTGGGGAAGGCGTGTGTAAAACCTGGTCTTCGCCGTAGCCTTTGCACCTCCCTGGGCTAGTTCCCATTGCACGGGAGAAGGTGTGCCTTGGTCACAGCCTCCTTTGAGCAGTCCACACATCATGAGGTGGGGACTTGTACGGGAGTTGCTTGTGCTCAAGTCCAATGTTGCTTGTGCTCAAGTTAAAACAGAAGAGGGAACTGTGGGGAACCGAATGCGGACGCCATTACAAGATGGAGCTGGCTCCCTCACGGTTTGAGGTAAACAACTCCATATATAGTAATGCTCTTGTCAGCTAAGGTGCTGCACCCTGAGCATGCGCAGTACATAACCTATCTCCGGCCAATCCCAAGGCCTCTGGTGTCAGCAGACTGGTGACAACCAATCATGGCAAGCCCGTATGCGCTTCTCCCTATATAAGTGGACAGCTAGGGTAGTTCTGGCCCCTCGCTTCCTGCTCTCCCCTTCAACCAAGAGGCTCCCACAATAAAGTGTGATCTGAAAAGAATCCTCTGGTGGTGGTCATCTTTCCTCGCTGGTCAAGTAGTGCGCTGCATATAAGGAAACTGCTGACATTTTGGCTACCCATTCCTCCTTTTATGTACCCTCTTACAATATTTTCATGCTCAGGCTCTTCTTGCTCTCTCTCTATTATCATGTGTTTCTGGCTGGCCTTTCATCCTTTCTTTAACACTGCCCCCCCATTTGCTTTGTCTGCTTCTACCTCTTCTCTAGGTCCTAATTCCTCTTCCTTCTCAAATAAACCTCCAAATAAACCTGCTATAAATCAGGTCTTTGGCAAGGTGTGATTTATCAGTGGGAGATATTGGCAAGGATTAGCAAAGTATCCCCTTTACTCCTGCTGCTGCATTATAATTCATAAGCATAATATAGGAAAGAATATTAGTATTACCTTTTTGAGCATGATCTCGATGAATCAGTCTCACCCTACTACACTCTACATCCCACAGCTCCTATTTATTTTTAATAATGCCATGAGGGGGAGACAAAAATATTAGTATAGTAGCCTTTGGAGACATTTCATATTTAAGTTGAAGAAATAAGGTGTGCCTGTATTTCCACACTTTCTGCTTTCTCCCTCTTAGATTTCCCAGACACCAAAGTACACCAAGACTGAGTGGTGAGGTGGAGTCTGTAATAGCTGGAATTTGGCAGGATCCTGGTCTAGACAACAGTGAATGCCAGTAGGGAGGGGAAAAAGGACTTTTCTGAGGATCTTAGCATTACATACAACTCTTTTAGGCAAAGACCTTGTCTTAGGATGTTCAACAAAATACCTCTCTTAGAAGATCTCGGATAGTGTGCATACCTTTATTCAGGGTGGGTTTGTGCACTTACTTTTATTCAGGGTATTCTTAAATTCATACATTTCATTTAGGGTGAACCCGGGTCATATATGGACTTTGAAGTGTAGAAAGTTGTTTTCAGAATAAATAAAAATGACTAGCTAGGTTTTAAAGTTATTTGAATGTCCTGTTTGTATGGAGAGGCATCCCAGGAATCCCAGGAACTCGCTTGGCTGGATTTTTTGAAAGGTGACAGGAGTTGTAGGTCAGCCAAGAAAAATGCAACATTCCCCAGATAAAGAGGATGCAGTTTTGCAGACAAGGTTAGAGAAGGAGAATTCCTGCTGGTAAAGGGAGTCTTCCATTTCTGTGGAGCTCAGATTAGCTATTTGGTCATATGAAACTACAGCCTTATGGTTTCACCACAAACCAATACTTAGTTAAATTTTATCAGCCTTGGAGAAAGATAAATGCTCATTATTTTCTTCAGCTACTACCTTCACTTAATTTCTAAAATGCTAGAAATAGCATCTAGAGTTCTAGATTCTATATTCTTTAACAAAGAGGTATATAAAGATTAGTTTGGAAAGAGATTTGTTCCTTATCTCTTAACACTTATCTTTTTTATAGTTGAGTCATACTGAATTAAGTTATATAAAAAAAGACAGCATCATCTGAAATCTTCAATGAAGATTTTAAGAAACAGCAAAGTAAAATGTAGGAAGGATAACACTGATTTTTGACTACTTGTCAACCCACTAGTAAAGGTATCTAGCTCTTATAATGGTCTAATGATAGTACAAGCATGCAAAAGCTCTCTACCATTCTTAGCTCTGTAATTCAGTAAGTTTCTGATCATTATAAATAAGAGAGTTGTTTAATAAATAGTAGAGAGGTCATTAAAAAGCTTACTTTCTCTCAAAGTGATACTTTCATAAATTATATTTGTGCATAAATGTTGATCAAAGTGTTTGCTACATGATAATATTGAAATGAATAACACAAAGATTACTTTATTACATATAAATAAATTTCAAACAGGACATGTTTAAAGAGTGTAATTGAATGTGCTCAAATATTTTTAATGTTTTCTAAATGTAAAAGTAAAAAGAAAAAAAGAAAAGAATCCAGAAATAGCACCAATTATTTTTAGAACTGCAGAATTAGATCGTAAAATAATGTCATCTAATTAGTATGATATAGTTGAATATTTAGTGCAGATAAGTGGAAACTAAAAATATTTGTAAACATTTAATTATATTTTAGCCTCACTTGGTTGGGAAAATTGGAAATATAAGTGCAATAAATCATATAGAATTCTGGTTCTCAGCAGTCAATATGTTTAAAGAAAATTATTCTAAAATGAAGTTATATAGGCCATTTAGACATTCAGTTTTTCAAATACAGTTGTTGTTTCTTACTTCACAATGGTCAGAAATATAGAAAAAAGACTCATAACTAAAAGTAGATTGTTTATTAAATTCTGTATTATGTCAGTTCAGGCAATAGTTCTTCAAATATATTTTGGCATTTCAGTACATAAGATTCTAGTATTTACTCTCACAATACATTGATACAAAAAAAGTATTCATAAACTATTCATTAGACAACATTGTGGTATTTTAATAGCAAATACAGGAAACTTAAAAAAAATTATTGTTAAGAAACCATCACTGCATTCTTGATTTTTTTTTACCAACTTAAATTTTCTTTTAACTTCCTTTCTACTGTAAATACAAATTAAACCTAGATTTAATATAGTTTTCTCCATTTTCCCAAGTAATGTCACAGATCAATGTAAGTGGATGATCCCAAAATTCTCAGTGAGTGAAAATAAAGCACGTGCCCTGGTGGCTGAGTTGGCATGCGGATGTGACGTTGACCGCACAGCTCTCTGGCTGGTTCTGTCTGACCGTGTGATGCTGCAGACATCCTCCTAAATCTCACTAACTACTGGAACCAGTTCATCTCGTAGTGGACACTTTGAGTTGCTGAACTGTGTATCTAAAGATTGTTTTATGTTCTACATCATTTTTGTTGTATTATAATGTGTGTAGACACAGTAACCTGTGAACTATCCTTTTCCATAACTTTAAAAGAATATATATATATATCTAAATGAATGCAATGTGCATAAATATTTTTAAACACAATAGTAAACTATTGCACCTTTTTGCTAATGCTTCTCTTTACTTGCTTTGACATAATGAATGAGCCAGTGAACTCAGTGTCCTGTGGAAAAATGTGTAAAAGTTATCTGATATTGCTCTTAGATGTTATGCTAATTAATGTTAAATCACAATAAACAGTATTTTAAATATAAAAAAAAAACCATCACTGCATATATAATATGCTTTATGTTTGTTTATAGCTGTATATCTATGTCTATATATGCATGCATTATAGGGTTATACATACACACTCACACACACATATAATAAACTAGAGAAAATTTAATTTCTGACTTTTTTTTAGAATAATAGCATTCAATAGTCATGGCCAACCTATAGAATTTTATGCTATAATGGTTTAAATTATTCATCTAATCCAAATTTACACTGAAGCATATAAAAATATTCAACAAGGTAAAAATGAGTTTAAAAATATCACAGAATTTAAAAATTATTGAAAACTAATCTAGAGTTAAATTGCATAAAATATTTGTTTTTAATTATTGGCAATCAAAAGTTCCCTATATACATATATTTAACTGTATATACATAATTTGGCAAGTTGTTTATTAATAGAAAATGTAAATAATAAAAAACAATTTTCCAAATAAATAAGAACTTATACAAAAGAAGTGTCAAGAAACTGAACCAAAAAGGAGAAAAAAATGATTTCCTCATGAAATGTGTAATGCATTATGTAGAAAAGTTGTATCAAAACAAATAGTTTTCACTAATTATATATCTTAGCATATGTTCCAGGTTTGTGTTGAACTTCTGGTCTTTCAGCCTAAACCTGAGATTTCAGTTTTGTATATTAGAAAAGCTGGCTAAAAGTGGCATTCAAAAGTAAAGTAATTTTCTATACTTCAATATATATGAAATCAGTTTTCTTAATGACAAAGAAGTTTATGAAAATCTGGACAAGTTAAAATGACATACAATATGTAGATCCAAATATGCCAACAAAATATTGTCAACACAAGTCTATATTTAGACTTACATATACGTATTTAAAAAAAAAGGAAGAAAGAAATTGCAGCTTGGAATTGCATTAACATTATCATACTACCTGTGGTTGTTTGAATATGAATGGGTCCTAGAGGCTTATATATTTGCATGCTTATTTTTAGGAAGGATTAGAGATACTGGTTTTGAGGTTTTGAAAGACCAATCATGTCCACTCTTGGACTCTTCTTTCTTCATTATTTGGATCAAAGGTAAGTTCTCAGCTTCTGTTCCACAGCAATTATCTACATCACAATGAAAATGAACTAAATTTTTGAAATTGTAAACAATGTACCTAATAAATGTTTTCTTTTATAAGTTTTCTTTGTCATGATCTTTCTTCACAGCAATAGAACACTGAGTGATACAATGCTATTTCTTATTACAAGTTGCTTAATGACTTTTATACCATTAGTTATTATGATTAGTAGTATTAACATTAGATTTAGTATTATTTAATCTTACATTTGTTGATATTACTTTGGTTTCGTTTGAATAGGTCTATGAATTGTCAATATCTTCTGAATTTCTTGTTGTGTTAGAATGTAAGTATTCAAAATAATCTTTAATGAGCCTCCCTTTATATACAGAATTTGTTATATCTGTTTTAGTAAGTGTGTTTCATTATATTCATGTGAGTATGAGTGTGTGTGTGTGTGTGTGTGTGTGTGTGTGTGTGTGTATTTCTGTATTTTAAAAATAATATAAAAGAACAGCAAGCACAGAAATATAAGAAATACCAGGCAATTTCTGATTTTACATACAAACTTCATTCACAGAACTTATATAGTGAATCAGTAATTTACAGTATTTTGTTCAGAAGCATGTAAAACAGAGTCTCAATATATAGAGTACAGAACACACCATTTAAAATAAATAAATTCTCACAAGCACATATAAATTAATAATAAAATTAGATGTTTTTTCACTGTTTTCCACAGTCTTCATTTGATTCTATTAATATTTTTTAAGTCTCTTCTTCATCTCAATTCTTCAATAATTTTGTATTTGCTACATAAAATATTCTTAATTCTCTCTGTTTTTCTTTGGTTTAGATAGTAGTTTCTGTAAATTTCTAGGTTTTATTCCATGATGATCTGATAATATATAGCAAACTATTTCTTTTGGGAGTGTTGCCCACCATTCATTCTCCTAGGGGTTACCCTAACTGCCCACTTGTATGCCTAGATATTTGGAAAACAACACACCCTCATTTGAAGTTCAGATCAGCCTTGTCACAGGATAATGTCTCTGAACTTAGTTCATATTTATACTGCTGGAGGTTACAGGTTCAAAACAGGAGTGTCTCTTCCATTGGGCAGCTAGGAATTTTGCACTCTGGCTGTGTAGCTGATGTCTTGAGCTAGATTCAGAGAGTAAAACTCTGTTTTGATAACATGGATGACTGAGTTGTGTCTTTCCAAATCCTTAGGCCTTTCTCTGATTTGGAGTAGCTGTTGGAAGTGCAGACACTGTCAATTTCAACCTTGGTATTTAACATTGCATAATTGTGTAGTTACAATTATTAATCTGGTGATGAACCACCATAAACAAATAGCAACTTATTAAAGTAAGATTTATTTCATTCACACTTCATCCTCCAAAGCAATGAGGGCAGTAAAGTAAGTAGGCCTGGAACCTGGAGGCAAGTGCTAAAGAATGGAGGGAGTGCTGTTTACTTGATTACTCAGCACTATATCAAAAAAAAAAAAAAAACCCAAGAACCAGGAATCCAGGTTTGATCCTACTCAGCATGGACTGTCCTACATATATCACAAATTGATGAGGTTTTCTGTTGTTGGTTTTTTTTTTTTTTTTTTTTTTTTTTTTTTTTTTTTTTACTCTTTATAATAAAAGTGTATTCAAGGTTTTTCTGACTGGTTAAGAATACATAAACAGCTCCTGATAGTTCTAGATCCATTAAAATTTCAATTATTTCATTTCTTATACATCACTACTTTTGTACACATTTAAAAATCCAGTAATGAGCCCTGTCATCAGGACTAGAGATCTGCCCGTGGAAGGCTAAGCTTCCAGAAGAGCTGCATAGGCATTTTTCCAACTGGACCAAAATGGAGCCTGATGCACAGGCCAGCCGACCGTCCTGTGAGAACACCAGGAGTTCTCAGAATACAGGGAGCCTGGTGCTCTCTGGGAAAGAGTCCTTTTTGACCTTGCGATAGAGCCAGGTCTCTATTATTAGAACTCAGAACCTGTGGGCAAATGGCGGAGCTCCCAGAACAGACTCACAGGAGCTTACACACCTGAGCCCACAAACACAGAACTGAGTCAGTGCCATTAGAACTCACTGCTTGCCCACAAACACCCAGGAGCAATCTCACTCCGGAGCCAAAGGGCCCTTAGATACACAGAAAAGACACACACGAGTTAGAAACAAAAAGATCACCTACAATCACTGATTCTAGATGGCACAAAAACACCACAAAAACCCAAGCAATGAAAACCAAGAGAACCAGGTAACATCAGAACCCAGTTCTCTTAGCACATTAAATAGTGGATTTTCTAACACTCCAGAACAAACAGGATTTAAACTTAAAATCATACTTCATGAAGATTATGGTGTTCTTCCAGAAACACAAGAATAACTCCCTTAAACAATTACAGGAGAACCAGGAGAACTCACTCAAAAAACTACATGAAAATACAACCAAACAGGTAAAAGAATTAAAAATGGAAATAGATACAATAAAGAAATAACAGAAAAGACAACCCTAGAAATAGAAAACCTAATAAAGAAATTAGAAGTCATATATACAAGCATCACCAACAGACTGCAAGAAATGGAATAGAGGATATTAGGAGCCTAAGACAACATAAAAACATAGACAAACAGTCAGAAAAGATGTAAAAATCAAAAAGCTTCTAACCCAAAATGTTCAGGAGATCCAGTACACAAAAAGAAGACCAAACCAAAGAATAATAGGAATAGAAGACAGTGAAGATATCAACTAAAAGGCACAGTAAATTATAGAAGAAAACTTCCCTGCCATTTAGGATGAGATGACCATGAACATACAAGAAGCCTACAGAACTCTAAATTGATTGGGTCAGAAAATAAATTCTTCCCAACACATAATAGTCAAAACACCAAATGTCCAAAACAAAGAAAGAATACTAAAAGCAGTAAGGGAAAATGGACAGACCAAAGGTAGACCAAACAGAATTGCACCGTACTTCTCAACAAAGACTCTGAAAGATTGATTATCCTGGACAGATATCATACAGACTCTGAAAGAACACAAATGACAGCCTAGGTTACTATATCCAGAAAAACAGTCAATTACCATGAATATAGAGATCAAGATATTTCAGGACAAAACTAAATACACATAATATCTAACTACAAATCCAGCCCTATAAAGGATAATAGATGTAAAATCCTATACAACAAAGGAATCTAAACCCTAGGAAAATCAAGGAAATAATTATGCAAGAAAACCAAAAAAAGAAAGACAAACAAACATAAGTCTACCTCTAACAACAAAAATAACAGGAAACAACAATCACTATTCCTTAATATACCTTAACATCAATGGACTCAATTCCCCCATAAAGAGACATAGACTGTCAGACTGGATAAATAAACAGGATGCAGAATGTTGCTGCATAAAGGAATCTCATCTCAGAAACAAAGAAAGATACAATATTAGCATAAAAGGAGGGGAAAACAACATCCAAGAAAATGGTCACAAGAAAAAAATCTGGAGAAGCCATTCTAATAATGAATAAAATAGATCTTCAACCAAAAGTTATCAAAATAGGTATGGAAGGACACTTTTTCCTTATCAGAGAAAAAAATTATCAGGATGAATTATCAAACCTGAATATCTATGCTCCAAGTACAAGAACACCCACGTTCAGAAAAGAAACCATACTAAAGTTCAAAGCATATATTCCTCCATACACAATAATAGTAGAAGATGTCAACACTGGATTTTCATAAATGAACAAATAATGGAAGCAGAAACTAAACAGACACAAAGTGAAAATAACAGAGTTTATGAACCAATTGAAATTAACAGAAATATTAACAGACAACTACAGAACATTTTATCCTAAAAAAAGAAAGAAAGAAAAGAAAAGAAAGAAAAAGTATATACCTTCTTCTCAGCACATAAGGGCACCTTCTCCAAAATTGACCATATAGTCAGTCACAAAACAAGCCTCAACAGATATAAAAATATGAAATACACCCATGTGTCCTATCTTATCAGATCACCATGTACTAAGACTGGTATTTAATAACAACAAAGACAACAAAAAGCACACATTCACATGGAAACTGAACAATGTGCTACTCAATTATGACATGGTCAAAAATAAATAAAGACAGAAATTAAGGATTATGTAGAATTTAATGAAAATTAAAGCACAACATACCCAAAATATGGGATGCAGTAAAAGCAGTACTAAGAGGAAAATTCATCACTCTGAGAGCTACCAAAAAGAAACTGGAGAAAGCATATATTAGCAGCTTGGGATAATAGCTGAAAACTCCAGAACAAAAAGTAGCAGATACACCCAAAATGAATAGACAGCAGAAAATAATCAAACTCAGAATTTAAGTCAAACAAGTAGAAACAAAAAGAACTATACAATGAAGATACAAATTCAGATGCTTGTTTTATTGTTTTTGTTTTTTGTTTTTGAACAAAAAACAACAAGATGCATAAACCTTTAGCCAGTCTAACTAGATGGTACAGAGGGAGTATCCAAGTGAGGAAAATAAAAAATGAATGAGGAGACATAACAACAACAATTGAGGAAAATCAAGAAATCATAAGATCCTACTACAAAAGCCTATACTTAAAAAAGTGGAAAATCGGGAGGAAATGGACAAATTCTAGACAGACACCACCAGAGTTAAATCAGGATCAGATAAACCATCTAAACAACCCAATAACACCTAATGAAAAAGAAGTAGACATCAAAAGCCTCCCCAGACAAAAAGATCCCCAGACCAGAGAAGTTCAGTACAGAATTCTATCAGCTATTTTAGACAGCCTAATACCAACACTTTCCAAACTATTCTAAAATATAGAGACAGAGGGAAGACTACCCAACTCATTCTTTGAAGCCACAATTACTCTTCTTCCTAAACCACACACTCCAAGGAAAGAGAAATTCAGGTCAATCTCCCTTATGACCATTGTTGACAAAATACTCAATAAAATTCTTATATTCTGTATCTAAGAACACATCAAAACAATCATTCACCATGATCAAGTAGGCTTTATCCCTGGGATGCAGAGATGGTTTAATATATGGAAATCCATCAATGTAATTCACCATATAAATAAACTAAAAAAAAAAAAAATGACCATCTCACTCATTGCTGAGAAAGTATTAGAGAGAATTTAACACCCTTCATGTTAAAAGTCTGGGAAAGATCATGAATTCAAGGCCCATGACTAAACATAGTAAAAAGCAATATACAGCAAACCATCAAAGTAAATGGTGATAAATTTGAAGCAATTGCACTAAAATCAGGAACTTATCAAAGTTCTCTACACTCTCAATAGTGTACTATTTAATATAGTACTCGAAGTCCTGGCCAGAGCAATCTGAAAGAAGAAAAAGAAAGGAAATCAAAAACTGACAAATTAGAAAGGAAGAAGTAAAAATATCACTATTTGCAGATGGCAAGATAGTATACTTAAGTGTCCTCAAAAATTTTGCCAGAGTACTTATGCACCTGATAAAAAAATTCAGGAAAGTGGCTGAATATAAAATTAACTCAAACAAATCAGTAGCCTTCCTCTACTCAAAAGAAAACATGTTGAGAAAAATTATTAAGGAAAAGATACCCTTCACAATGGTCACAAACAATATGAAATATATTGGTTTGACCCTAACAAAGCAAGCGAAAGATGTGTGTGACAGGAACTTCAAATCTCTGAAGTAGAAAGTTTTAAAAGATCCCAGAAGATGTAAAGATCTTTTATGCTCATTGAAAGTAAAAATGGCCATCTTACCAAAAGCAATCTTTAGATTTAACGCAATCCCCATGAAAATTTTAAATCAATTCTTCATAAAG
Organism: Micromys minutus; assembly: GCF_963924665.1. Classification (NCBI taxonomy): domain Eukaryota; kingdom Metazoa; phylum Chordata; class Mammalia; order Rodentia; family Muridae; genus Micromys; species Micromys minutus. The sequence continues at coordinate 97,587,693 of NC_137972.1, read as the reverse complement.
TTGGAAAGAACAATTTGTAAATTCATCTGGATTAATAAAATCTAGAATATCAAATTCTATTTTCAACAACAAGAAAACTTCTGTGGAAATTATCATCCCTGACCAAAAGCTATACTACAAAGCAATTGTGCTAAAAATTACATGGTATTGGTACAAAAATAGGCAAGTAGATCAATAGAACAAAATTGTAGACCCAGAAATGAACCCTCATACCTATGGTCAGTTGATCTTTGTCAAAGGAGCTAAAACATTCAATCGAAAAAGGACAGCCTCTTCAACATATGTTGTTGGCTCAACTGGCAGTCAGCATGCAGAAAAATGAAAATAGCCTTTTTTATTTCCTTGTACAAAGCTCAAGTACAAGTGGATCAAACATCACCACATAAAATTAGGTACACTGAAACTATTAGAAGAGAAAGTAGGGAAAAGCTTAGAACACATAGGCAGAGAGGAAGATTTCCTCAAAATAATACCAATGGTTTGTACTTTAAGATCAATAATCCACAAATGGGACCTTATGAAATTTAAAAGTTTTAAAAAGCTAATGATATTGTCAAGAAAACAAAATTGCAGCCAACAGACTGGGAAAAAACTCTTTGCTAATTTCACATCTGATAGAGATCTAATATCTAATATATACAAAGAACTCAAGAAGTTAGACTCCAGAGAATCAAACAATCCTATTAAAAATAGGGTATAGAGCTAAACAAAAAAATTCTCAAATGAGGAATACTGAATGGCCAAAAAGCACTTAAAGAAATGCTAAACATTCCTAGTCATCAGGGAAATGAAAACCAAAACAACCCTGAGTTTCCATCTAACACAAGTCAGAATGGCTAAGATGAAAACCTAAGATGACAAGAGATGCTAGCAAGGATGCTGAGAAGGGAACACTCCTCCACTGTTGGTGGCTGTAAGCTGGTACAAACACTCTGCAAATCAGTCTGGTGGTTCCTCTGAAAATTGGATATAGTACTGCCTATACACCTGGCTATTCCACTTTTGGGCATATACCCCAAAATTCTCCAACATCTAACAGGGACAAATGGTCTATCATGTTCATTTTAGCCATATTTATAATAGACCAAAGCTGGAAAAAACCCAGATGTTCTTCAACATAGGAATGGATACAGAAAGTGTGGTACATTCACACTCAGCAATTTGAAACAATGACTTTACAAAATTCCTAAGCAAATGGATGGAGATAGAGAATAGCATCTTGAGTGATATAATCCAGTCACAAAAGAACATATATTGTATGCAGTCACTGATAATTATATACCAGTCTCAGTAAGCTCTGAGTACCCAAGAAACATCTTGCAGACCTCATGAATCTCAAAAAGAAAGAAGGCCAAATTGTGGAAGCATCAGAGAAGAAAAAAAGAAAAAGAAGGAAAAAGGAAAAAAAAATGTGTATTAATCAAATAGTATTATGTAACAAATTTTGTGACTTATAATGATATTTTATAAAATAAATTAAGAGAAAATACAAAAATTCAATAATAAATATTTTTAAAGTAATTTACCTGAAAAATGTTGAGTTTATATATGTTCACATTATACTGATAAAGGGTAGGGAAGTGGCCACTGCTTGATTTGCACTAGATTTTTATTCTTAATTGATTGTTCCTCTTGTGTGTTTTTTTTAAGCTAATGTCAAGCTCACATAAAACTATATATCTGAATTGAACATTTGTCAATATGCCAAAAAATATCACCACTTTCTCTTCCTCATTTATCACCAAGATAACAAATTAATATTGAAGAAGTCAAAGTCAGAAATTCTCTAATCTTGGCCTCCCCACCTTACACATTCCTTGAATTTGTCTCTTCTCCGTATAAATGGAGGAACAGTGAGTGACCCAGTGCCCATGCTGCCTCAGCCAAGGGGACTTCCTTGAGAAAATAATTTTCAGGAGAATCACAGAATGTACTGATTGATAATCATCTGATCCTCTGGTCCCAGACAGTGTTGTGACTCATATGCTCACGAACCAATAGGTTTAAAGATAAATATGCTTAGCCAATGAATTTAAATTATAAACTTGCTGATGAACCTGTACCCCTAAATTGTATACAAACTGCTTTTAACAGCCTTTTGGGGTCTCCTCTCCTCTATATAGGCCACCCAATTGAACTAGACTAATAAAACTCTTGCTTTTGCATCAATTGCTACCTCCATGTCCATTTGAGAGGGGGTTTCCCAGATACAAAGACTCCCTGAGTCTTTTAATATAATCATGATACAAAGCATTTTACAAACTCAAAAAGTCTATAAATCTTACAATTTCAAACACTTTAAATTTTCAGTCTCTTAAAACAATGCAAAGTTTCATTTAAAATAAAAAATGCTCTTCTATAAAAAAACAAGCTAGTTTCTTAATTTTTAATTTCTCTCTTTTTTATTGGATATTTTCTGCATTCACATTTCAGATGTTGTCCTCAGTTGATGTTACCTCAGTTCCATCCCCCATCCACCTCCCATTGCCTTTATGAGGGTGCTACCTCTCCCATTCACCCTCTTCTACCTCAGTACATTGGCACTCCCCTTCACTGGGAAAACAAGTCTTCAATAGACCAAAGGCCTTTCCTCCCAGTGATGTATGAGAATGCTATCCTCTGCTACATATTCACCTGTGGCCATAGATCTCTCCATGTGAACTTATTGGTTGGCGTTCTAGTCCCTGGGAGCTGTGATGGGTTTGGTTAGTTGGTAATTTTGTTTTTCCCATTTGGGTTGCAGATCCTTGTTAGCTCCTTCAGTTCATTTTCTAGCTCCTTAATTTGGGGTCCTTGTGTTAAGTCAGATGGTAAGCTCAAAGCATCCTCCTCTGTATCAGTATGGTTTTAGCAGAGTTTCTGAGAGGACATCCATATAATGTTCCTGTCAGTAACCCCTATTTAGCATCAGCAATAGTACGTGGGTTTAATGGCTGCACACATGGTGAATCCCCTGGTAAGCCAGTCTCCAATCCCTGCTCCTCTATTTTTCCTTTATTTCCTCCCATGAGTGTTTTGTTTTCCTTCTAAAGAAGGACTGAGGCATTCACCTTCTGTCTTTCTTTCTCTTTGAGCTTCAAAAGTTGTGTGAGTTGTTTCTTGAGTATTCACGTATTTTGAGTTCATATTAAATTAATGTTAATACATACAATGAGTGCTCTTCTGTGACTTGGTTACCTCGCTCAGGATTCAAGTTCCATCCATTTGCCTAAGAATTTCATTCATGAAGTCATTATTTTTAATAGATGAGTAGTACTAGATTGCATAAATGTATTACATTTTCTGTATTCATTCCTCTCTTAAAGGTCATCTGGGTAATTTCCTGAATCTGGCTATTATAAATAAGGCTGCTATGAACATGGTGGAGCATATGTCCTTGTTAGATGGTGGAGCATCTATGCCTAGTAGTAGTTATGGCTGGTTTCTCATGTAGTACTATGTCCAGTTTTCTGAGGAACCACTAGGCTTATTTCTAGAGTGGTTGTACCAGTTTACAATCCCACAAACAGTGGAGGAGTATTATTCTTTCTACACATCCTTGCAAGCCTCTGCTGTCATTTGAGTTTTTGATCTTAGCCATTATTAGTGGTATGAGGTGGAACCTTAGTGTTGTTTTGATTTGCATTTTCCTGATGACAAGGGGTTTGAGCATTTCTTTACTTTCTTTACAGGCATTCTTCTGTATGCAGACTACACTTGAACTAACACCATTTGTTGAAGAGGATGTCCTTTTTCCATTGAATGTTTTTAGCTGCTTTGTCGAAGTCAAGTGACCATAGATGTATGGGTTCGTTTCTGGGTCTTCAGTTCTATTCCATTGATCGACCTGCCTGTTGCTGTACTGATACCATGCAGTTTTTAATCATAATTGATCTGTAATACAGTTTGTGGTCAGGGATAGTGATTCCCTTGGAGTTTTTTTTAAATTGTTGACAATAGTTTTTGCTATCCTGAGTTTTATATTACTCCAGATGAATTTGTAAATTGCTCTTTCTAATTCTATGAAAAACTGTGTTGGAATTTTGATGGGAATTGCATTAAATCTGTAGATTGCCATAGGCAAGATAGACATTTTTACTATTTGATCTTTACAATCCATGATCATAGGAGATCTTTCCATCTTCTGAGTGCTTATTCAATTTCTTTCTTCAGAGACGTGAAGTTATTTTTAAATAGATAGTTCACTTGCTTGGTTAGGGTCACCCCAATGTAGTTTTATTCTTTGTGACTATTGTGAAGGGTATTGATTCTCTAATTTCTATGTTAGCTTTTTTATCCTTTGAGTAGAGGAAGGGTACTGACTTGTTTGAGTTGATTTGATATCCAGCCACTTTGTTGAAGATTTCCATCAGTTATAAAATTTTTCTGGTAGAATATTTGGGGTCCCTTAAGTGTACAAACATACCCTCTGCAAATAGTGATATTTTGACTTCTTTCTTTTTAATTTGTATTTATTTGACTATTTTTTTTCTGTCTGATTGTTCTGGCTAATTGTTCCAGTATTATATTGAATGGATAGACAGAGAATGGACAGCATTGTTTTGTCCCTGATTTTAGTAGGATTACTTCAACTTTCTCAACATTTAGTTTGATGTTGGTTACTTTGAAAAAAAATTGTGAATAGTCTCATTCTAAGCTAAACAAAATCAAAATCAATTCCAAGTGTATAAATATATCAAAGACAACCATATGAAATTCATAAGCTAGTGTCTTATGAAGACTTTCTTCAAAAGACTTGGATCATTTCACTACCTCTATCTTCTTTTTTTGTCATTGTTTTTATTTATTTTTTTAACTTTAATTTAAAAAACAAAGATAAATGTACAGATTTTTAAGCATTTTTGCATAAATTTATACAGATACATTTTATAAGGTTGTAATTAAGTATTTGTGGGTATATACATATATATATATACACATATGTATATATGTAAAAATAATATGGGAAAAAAGGTTAATTTAAGGGAATAGGAGAGAATCTGGGAGGGGCTGTAGGAAAGAGAGGGGGATGTGATACAGTTATATTTTAATTAAAATATATTCTTTTTTTTTTCTTGAACTTCACACAGACTGTTAGTTGTTTCTGGGGTGTTCATAGCTTTCTGGGGTTAGTATCCCATTATCAGTTACTGCATATTATATCTGTTCTTTTGTGACTGGGTTATCTCTCTCAGAATGATATTTTCTTCATGCATCCATTTCTTAATAATTTTATTAAGCCATTGTTTCTGATAGCTGAGTAGTACTCCATTGTGTAAATGTACCACAATTTTTGTATCCAATCATCTACTGAAGGACATCTGGGTTCTTTCCAGCTTCTGGCTATTATAAATAGAGTTGCAGTGAACATTGTGGTGCATGCATCTTTGTTGTATATTGGAGCATCTCTGGGATAAATGCCCAGAAGTGGAATAACTGGGTTTTCAGGTAGTACTAAGTCTATTTTTCTGAGGAACCACCAGACTGATTTCCAGAGTGGTTGTATCAGTTTACAACCCCACCAGCAGTGGAGAAGTGTTCCACTTTCTCTACATCCTCGCCAGCATCTGCTGTCATCTGAGTTTTGGATCTTGGCCAATCTAACTGGTGTGAGGTGGAATCTCAGGGTTGTTTTGATTTGCATTTCCATGATGGCTAAGGATGTTGAGCACTTCCTTAGATGTTTCTCAGCTACTCGATATTTCTCAATTGAGAACTTTTTGTTTAAGTCTGTACCCCATTTTTAATAGGATTTTTTGATTCTCTTGTATCTTTCTTTTTGAGTTCTTTGTATACCTTGGATATTAGGCTTCTATTTGAAGGGGTTGGTAAAGATCTTTTCCCACTGTGTTGGCTTCCATTTTGTTTTCATGATAGTGTCTTTAGACTTACAGAAACTTTGCAATCTCAATAAGTCCCATTTGTCAATCTTTGACCTTGGAGCTTGAGCTATTAATGTTTTGTTTAGGAAATTTTCTCCTGTGCCTATGAGTTCTAAGGTTTTCCCTACTTTCTCATCTAATAATTTCAGTGTACCTGGTTTAATATGGAGATCTTTGATCCACTTGCACTTTAGCTTTGTACAAGGAGATAAGAAAGGGTTTATTTTCATTCTTCTGCTTGCTGAGTGCCAGTTGGACCAACACCATTTGTTGAATAGGCTGACCTTCTACCATTGAATGTTTACAGCTCCTTTGTCAAAAATCAGGTGACCATATACATGAGGGCTCATTTCTGGATCTTCCATTCTATTCCATTGATCCACGAGCCTATTTCTGTACCAGTACCATGCAGTTTTCAGCACAATTGCCTTGTAATATAGCTTGAGGTCAGGGATAGTGATTCACACAGATATTTTCTTGTAGTTGATGATGGATTTAGCTATTCTAGGTCTTTTGTTATTCCATATGAAATTGCACATTGCTCTTTCCAACTCAGTAAAGAACTGGGTTTGAATTTTGATGAGGATTGTATTGAATCTGTAGATTGCTTTTGGTAGGATGGCTATTTTTAAAATATTGATTCTTCCAATCCAAGAGCATGGGAGATCTTTCCATTTTCTGAGGTCTTCCTTGATTTCCTTCTTTAGAGGTTTGAAGTTCCTGTCACACAGGTCCTTCACTTGCTTACTTGGAGTCACAGCAAGGTATTTCATAGTTTTTGTGACTATTGTGAAGGGTATATTTTTCCTAATTTCTGTCTCCACATGTTTGTCCTTTGAATATAGGAAGGCTACTGATTTTTTGAGTTAAATTAATATCGGGATACTTTGCTGAACTTGTTTATCAGCTGTAGGAGTTCTCTGGTAGAATTTGTGGGGTCACTTAAGTACACATTCATGTCATCTGCAAATAGTGATGTTTTTACTTCTTCCTTTTCAATTTGTATCCCTTTGATTTTCTTTTGCTGTGTAATTGCTCCGGCTAGCACTTTCTGTACACTGTTGAATAGGTAGGGGGAGAGTGGTCAGCCTTGTGCAGTCCCTGATTTTAGTGGGATTGCTTCTAATTTCCCACCATTAATTTTGATGTTGGCTATTGGTTTGCTTTATATTGCTTTTATTATGTTTAGGTATGGGTCTTGGATTACTGTTTTTTGGAAGACATTTAACATGAAGGGGTGTTGAATTTTGTCAAATGCTTTCTCAGCATCTAGTTAGATGACCATGTGGTTTTTTTCTTTTAGTTTGTTTATATGGTGGATTACATTGATGGATTTCCAGATGTTAAATCATTCCTGCATGGCAAGGATGAAGCTTACTTGATCATGATGAATGATCATTTTGATCTTGGATTCGGTGTGCAAGGATTTTGTTCAGTATTTTTGCATCATTGTTAATAAGTGGGATTATTCTGAAGTTCTCTTTCCTTGTAGAGTCTCTGTGTGGTTTAGGAATGAAGGATATTGTAGCCTCAAAAAAATGAGTTATGTAGTTTTCCATCTGATTCTATTTCTGGAATAGTTTGGAAAGTATTGGTATTATTTTATCAATAAATGTCTGATAAAATTCTGCAGTAAACCCGTGTGGACCTGGGCTTCCTTTGGTTGGGAGATTTCTGATGACTCCCTCTATTTCTTTAGGTGTTATGGGATTATTTAGATGGTTTACCTTATACTGATTTAACTTTAATATCTTGTATCTGTCTAGGAATTCATCCATTTCCTCCAGATTTTCCAGCTTTGTTGAATATAGGCTTTTGTAGTATGATCTGATCATTTATTAAATTTCCTCAGTTTCAGGCATTATTTCTCCACTTTCTTCTCTCATTTTGTTATTTTGAACATTCTCTCTTTGTCCTCTCATTAGTCTGGCCAAGGGTTTATCAATCTTGTTGACTTTCTCAAAGAACCAGCTCTTGGTTTTATTGATTCTTTCAATGGTTCTTTTTGTTTCTATTTGGTCTATTTCTGCCCCAAGTTTGATTATTTCTTGCTGTCTACTCCTCTTGTGTGTACCTGCTTTTTTTTTTTTTTTTTTTTTGTTCTATAGCTTTTAGCTGTGCTGTCAAGTTGCTGATGTATGCTCTCTCCAGTTTCTTTTAGAAGCACTCAGAGCTTTGGTTTTGGTATATTTTGTTTTCATTTTCATTGAATTCTAGAAAATCCTTAATTTTTTTCTTTATTTCTTTTTTGCCCCTGCTATTGTTTAATAGAGAGTTGTTTAATTTCCTTTATATGTGGGCTTTTTGTTGTCTTTGTGGTTGTTAAAGAACAGACTTAGACCATGGTAATCTGAGAGGATGCATGGGAGTATTTCAATCTTCTTATATATAGAGGCTCATTTTCTGAGCAATTATGTGGTCAATCTTTGAGAAGGTGCCATGAGGTACTGACAAGAAGGTGTATTCTCTCTCTCTCTCTCTCTCTCTCTCTCTCTCTCTCTCTCTCTCTCTCTCTCTCTCTCTCTTTGTTTAGGATGATATGTAGATATCTATTAGTTCCATTTTTTATAACCTCTGCTAGTTTTACAGTATCCTTATTCAGTTTTTGTTTCCCTGATCTGTCCATTGGTGAGAATTCATTATTGAGGTCTCCCACTATTATTGTGGGGGTTCAATTCATTTTTTGAGCTTTAGTAGAGTTTCATTTATGAATATCGGTGCTTTTGTATTTGGAGCATATATGTTAAGGATTGAGAGTTCCTCCTGACAGATTTCCCCTGTAATGAGTAAAAAGTGTCCTTCCTTAACTTTTTTGATAATTTTTGGTTGAAAATATACTTTATTTGATATTAATATGGCCACTCCAGCTTGCTTCTTGGGGCCATTTTCTTGGAAGGTCTTTTTCCCACCCTTTTACTCTGAGATAGTGTCTGTCTTTGTCTCTGAGATGAGTTTCTTGTATGCAACAAATTGCTAGGTTTTGTTTGTGTATTCATTCTGATAGCCTATTCCTTTTTATTGGGGAATTCAGTACACTTATGTTAACAGATATCAAGCAATGGTGGTTGCTGTTTCCTGTTATTTTTGCTTTTGGAGGTTGAATTGTGCCTGTATGTCTTTCTTTTTTTAGTTTTCTTGCTTAGGAGTTTTCTTGCTTTTATTAGGATGTAGTTTCCCTTGATGTAATCGGTTTTCTAACTATAATTCATTGTAGTGTTGGGTTTTTTGTCAGATATTGTGTAAATTTAGTTTTATCTTGGAATATCTTAGTCTCTCCATCTATGGTGATTGAGAGTTTTGCTGGGTATAGCAGCTTTGGCTAGCACCTGTGCTCTCTTAGGGTGTGCATGATGTCTGTCCAGGCTCTTCTAGCTTTCATGGTCTCTGTTGATAAATCGGGTGTGATTCTGATTGGTCTGCCTTTATATGTTACATGGCCTTTCTGCTTTGCTGCTTTTTATATTTTTTCTTTGCTTTGGGCACTTGGCCTTTTGACTATTATGTGTCTGGAGGTATTTCTTTTCTGATCCAACCTATTTGGAGTTCGGTAGGCTTGTTTTATAGTCATGGTCATCTCATTCTTAAGGGTAGGGAAGTTTTTTTCCAGGATTTTGTTGAAGATATTTACTGTGCCTCTTAGTTGAAATTCTTTGCCCTCTTCTATTCCTGTTATCCTTAGGTTTGGTTTTCTCATTGTTTCCTGGATCTCCTGGACATTTTGGGTTAGGAGCTTTTGTGTTTTTGCATCTTCTCTGACTGTTTTGTCTATGTTTTCAATGTTGTCTTCGGCCCCGAGATTCTCTCTTCCATCTCTCGTAGTCTATTAGAAATGCTTGCATCTGTGACTCCTGATTTTTTTTTTAGGTGTTCTACCTCTAGGGTTGTCTCTTTTAGTGTTTTCTTTAATGTGTCATTTTCTGTTTTTAATTCCTTGTTTCCTCTTTAAAAGCTTCTAATTCTTTATGCTTTTCTTCCTGTTTTTGTTTAAGGATCTCTATCATCATCTTGAGGTATGATTTTAGGTCTGCGTCTTCTTTTTCTGGAGTGTTTGGCTTTCCGCTGTTTGCTGTGATGGGAGAGCTGGGTACTGGTGTTGCCAGGTTGTCTTGGTTTCCCTGGAGTACGTTCTTTACTTTTCCTCTTGCCATCTTGTTTTCAGTCTTGTGTCCCTGGATCACTGCTGGCTCACCACTGACTCACTGCTGTTCCTCATGGCGGGTGGTCTGAGTGTGCCTTCCTCACTCCATGTTGTCAGTCTGGGAATAACATGATGCAGGGTTACTGGTTCCCTGGAGCAACCCGGAGCAGGGAGGGGCAACCAACAGCACTTTTTTGGGTGCTTGGCAGAGATCTCTCTGCATCCCAGCTAGTAGGAATGTCTCCTGGACAATCCTGTGTCCCTGGCTCTAGCTCTATCTTCTATGGCACAACTAAATAGCTCGTCTTCTAGGATCTAACTAACTCCACTACTCAGCTATGGCAGTTCTTGATTGTCAAGTATTGTATGGGCATTTTAACAAATGCTGAAGCCCATGCCTGCTACTGTAATGTACGTTTATCAATAGCATCTCCTGAGATAATCTACAGACTCCAGCCCTGTCACACAATACCAATCCCCACCTGTTCTTCATGACCCTTTCATACCTTCAAATCCATTAGTACCAAGGTGACACTTACATTACAAATATAGGCTGCTAATAGAAAGCACTGGACATATATGAAACAGTCACTATGTGCAGACCCTAAAAAAGGACACTCCAGATGATGTTGTTCACTTCTTAGTAACAGCTTACTCCTCAGTCCCAGGTGAAAAACATCCATTGTCCCCAGAAAAGCAGAGGCTTTGCTATCCTTTGATTTCTAGTTAATTGTAGATGACTCTTAGTTCCCAGTTGACTGGACATCCCATATTCTTACACTCTGTACAGTTTTTTTTTTTTTTTTTTCAGGGAACTTTGTAGGCCAATTTCCATCATCTACACTTTGCTCAATATTTTTTTCTTCCAAGTTTGTAAAGAACAGCTTAATTTACTCTTAAGATTCAATGGCCTCTACAGTCCAATGTTACAACTTCTTTCTACTGTCTTCCCTAAAACAACATGGTCAGATATGTCATAAAAATATCCCACTGTCCTGGTATCATTATGCCTTTGTTAGGGTTACTACTGCTGTGATGAAACCATATAAAAGTACAAGTTGATGTGTGGAATAAGGGTTTTCTAGTCACAGTTACATATAAAAGTTAATGCTCAAAGGGTAGTGAACACAGGACCTCAAGTAGGGCATAAATACTGAAGCAAGAACTAATTCAACTTTCTTGGAGGAGTGTTGTTAATTGCCTACTTTACCTGCTTTCTTAAAAGACTCAGACCTCCAGGACATGGCTACTTTCACTCATAGTGGTCTAGGTTCTTCTACATTGAACCACAAATTGAAAAAAAAATGTCTTTTGGACTCACCTACAGGACAAAAAATAGAGGCAATTTTTAAAATAAGTTTCCCTCCTCTCAGGACTTTAGCTTATTTCAATTGTACATAACTCTATGAAACATACATGTCTTCTACCATAAACCATTTATAAAAATCTCCAAATATCATTTAGAATAATGAGCCCAGGCATAATTAAGGACATTTTTAATCTCATAAGGTTAGAGGAAGAGCAAATAGATCTCTGTGAATATGAGATCAGCCTATTGAACACAGTGAGTTGAAGTGCTATACAGAGAGACTACACTGAAATGGGGGGGTGAATATATAGAGTATATATGTAAGTTATGTTCATTTGAAATATGGAATAATATAACCTGGAAGCATCTTTGTCGATACTCTTTTCTTCTGTGTGATGGTTAGCTTTAGTTATTCATTGGCATAATATGTACTTTTGTCAGAAGAATTTTAATGAAGGATTCAATATATTGAATAGTTCAGGAGCTGAAACTATTTTAAAAAATGTTACTGCATTCCATAGCTGTCAAGAGCCAATATTTTTTCAGCTAATGATCAAGCTTTATTAATATCTCGCTTATCCACTTTAGACCTTTGATTTGTTTATCTTTATAAAGGTGTTGTGAATGTGGCTATTTTTAGTTCATGTTTCAAGGGCCCTGCAGTCTCATAAGAAAAAATTTCACAGCGATGCTCTAAAAATCTTGACTCTTATATGTGATTTCTTCTCTATGAAGAGAAATGATTACATTAATATGTAAGACAAAAATTTTTAATCTAAGACATCATTTCAATGGCTAGAATATTGGAGACATTACTGGGGAGTTTATAACAATGTGTATTTTGAAAGAACAAATAAAAAAGACATAGTGAGTCTAACTGACAAAACATATATCTGTAAACAAATGCATCCCCTCACTCACACATCTACTAACATACACATCCAATGAGAGGCTGAAGAATCCCAGCTCGTATAGCTCTAGGAATTTGCAGAAATAAAGTATATCTGTGATACCACAGATGCTTTAAATAAGGAATCTTTCATGGAATAGAAAGAACAAATAGGGCTTTTTCCTTCTGTCTAGAAGACTGAATATACATTATGCGAAACAACTTTAAGTTTATAATTGAGGGACAAAAGAAACTCAAAATTTGACCTTATGAATACAGTTGATTATATAGTATATCATGAGAAATACCTTATATCCATAATTAAAAAATAACTAAATGAAATTTATACTTGAGCATGACATCTCATAGTTTAGATTTAACACAAGAAACTGTTTGAGTTTATTTCAAATGCAATCAGAGGAAACTTATATTTGAGTTTATGATTATACAATTTGATCATATAAATTGGCATGAGAAAAACCTTAAGTCTATATTTAAAAGGCAAACAAAGGAAACATATTTGAACATGATAGCTTATAGTATAGATTCAGCATGAGAATCACTTTAAATTTAGTTATAAGACAATCAAAAACCTTAAAATTTGAATTTGTCATTTTAGAGTTTGATCACATAGTAGAATGTTTTATCGGGTAAAGCAAGTTTGGAAGAACTCTACCAATGCTAGGGGACTGGCAAAGCAAAAAGAGGAGATATGAAGTATTTACTTGCTGGAATCTGACTTTAGGTAAGGAAGTGAAATCTAGCATCTGAACTTGCATATTCTTTATCATGATTTTTAAAAAAATCTGGCAGTCCTACTTAGTTAACAAATGTATTAATGAGTAAATAAATATAGTAGTGGATTGTCTAAGTGTAATGAGCTGGGTCTGTTTTCTTGGTCTGTCAAGCTACAATTATCATAGCTGTCAGTGTAGTGAGAAATCTGGGGAAGAATAAATTATAATCTAGGAGTCATGTATTAATTAAATTGACAATGTTTCATCTATTGTCTACTACCTAAGCTGCTGCCAGGTGTCTGCGGTCACTTTGACAACTTGTCTGGAGGCAATATGGCTTTCAAGCCCAAAAGATGAAAAGTTCTTTTCTCTGTGGAACAGATACATGGGATATGAGAAAGGACCCATCTTGACTTAGGCAATAAGAGACATTCAACTCTCAGAGTATCTTGTTTGTTCACAGTGGAGGCAATGCCATGGCAGTAGGCAAAGCAATGAAGTGATGTTTCTCAGTGGTTATTGTACCACAGTTGACATAGTCTTGTTGCTATGCTCACATCTTCTCAGAGACTTTGGGGGTTTACTGTCAGGCTTCAGGGGTCTGTCATATGCTTGGGTATTATTATATTTAGTAGATTGACTTCTGACAAGATTGGGGACAATATTTATTGAGCATATCTGAGTTTGTGAACCTATGTATGTTTAATTTCTTGTTAGAGGACATACTCGCAAGTAGAGGACACTATAAATTAATGGCAGTAGGAAAAAATAAGTCTGAACATTTATAAAAGGCAGTGATTTTTAACCTTTATATTGTTTAAAAAGCATTATTTACCAAGGCAGGATAAATTTAAAAGAGTCACTTAATTTTAAGTGACTTTGAGAGGTTACATTATTAGACAAACATACTTGGAAAGACACATAGAAAAGGACAAATTGTCTAGTGTACACTTAATGTTGATGTGGACCAGATTGGAAAGAAATGAGAGAGGTGACAGTAGTGGAGTAAGCTGTGGCACTCAGACAGAAAGTGAGTGTGTACATCCAGCTTAAGGCCCATGGCACCACGGAGCTCCTGGTGTGCAGCCCACTACTGATCAGCAGGAAAATTATGACTTACTCTATTTCTGGGCTGGGCTGTTTTATGAAATGGGAAGTGGGTGCACTTGATTGATAGCCAGGCCTCAGCCAGGTCTGGAGACATATGTGCAGCCTGAAGCATGCAGACTGTAAGAAGGCATAATAATCTAGACTTCGTCTGCGACTTTGGGACTGGCTTGATTCATTCTGCAGGCCCAACCACTCTTGCTGGCCCAAAGGTGGGGTCGGAGACAGAAGAGGAACTGGGGTAAACAGAGTCCTGGACGTACAGGGGTGAGGGATGAATGCATGTGCTCATGTTTGTACTAGAGAGAGCCGGGGGAGTGGGGTATGGATTGATGGCCTTAGGCAAGCAGTACTGCATCTCAGCAAATACTGGCCCAGTCAGGGCACAGAAGCCTGAAGTGAACTGGGAATAGAGCTAGGGGCTATGAGCAGCAGGGGGCAGGAGAATGAAAGGGGGAGGTGAGATCAGAGGGATCACTAGTAAGAGTTGTTTTAGAAGTAGCAGGGAAGTGGTCATATAGAGATATTGTTTGTTGGGTACTGTGAATTAAACCTAGGACCACTCCTGTAAGTAGGGACAAGGTGGAAAATCCAAACACATTGGGTGTGGAAGTTATTAAAAGTGTCCATCCTGAGAACAAAATTCAACAACCAAAGTAAATATGAAGCCAGTCTAGTCTAGACACACTGGGTCATCATCCACTTGCTTCCATAAGGTACTTGCTCTCCCAATCACCCTCTCCACTTCAGTGCCTTGGCTGGTTGATGATGCTGTTCTTACCGCGAGGTGGCAAAACATTCAGTTCATTCAGTCCCTTTTCTAGCTTTTTCATTGGGGTCTCCGTGTTCATTCTGATGGTTAGCTGCACACGTACTCATCTGTATCAATATGAATATGACGGATCCTCTGAAGAGACATCCACATCTGGTTTCTGACATTAAGCACTTCATGGTATCAGCAATAGTGTTTTGGTTTGGTTGCTGCATGTGTGGTGGTTCTCCACGAAAGGCAGTCTCTGTAGATCTTTGCATCAATCCCTGTTCCTCTACTTGATGTTGTATTTCTTCCACCATTTTGTTCTAAGAAGGACTGAAGCATCCATGTTCTGGTCTTCCTATTTTTGAGCTCCATAAGTTCTGTGGATGGTTTCTTGGGTAGTCAAAAATTTAGGGGCTAGTATTCGCTTATAAGAAAATATAAGTCATGAGTGATATTTTGTGACTGGGTTGCATCACTTAGGATTATAGCTTCAAGTTCCATCTATTTGCCTAGGAATTTTATGACGTCATTCTTTTGTAATAGCTGAATAGTATTCCATTGTTTATATGTACAACAAGTTCTTTATCCATTTCTCTGTTGAAGGATATCTGGGTTCTTTTCAGCTTCTAGCTATTATAAATAAGGGTGCTATGAACATTGTGAACCATCTGTCCATGTTGGATGTTGGATCAACTTTTGGGTATTTGTCCAGGACTGGTATAGCTGGGTCCTCAGGTAGTACTGTGTCTAATTTTTTGAGAAACTGCCAGACTGATTTCCAGAGTGGTTGTACCAGTTTACAACCCTACAAATAATGGATGAGTGTTCCTCTTTCTTCACATCCTCGCCACCATCTGCTGTCACCTGAGGTTTTCATCTTACCCTTTCTCACTGGTTATGGTTGTTTTGAATTGCATTTCCCTGGTGATTAGGAATGTTGAGCATTTCTTTAGGAGTTTCTCAGCCATTTTCAGTCTTCAGTTGAGTATTCTTTGTTGAGCTCTTTACCCTATTTTTTAATAGGATTATATCATTCTCTAGAGTCAAACTTTTTGAGTTGTTTGTATATATTAGATACAAGCCCTCTATCAAATGTAGGATTGGTAACATTCTTTTCCCAATCTCTTAGTTGATGTTTTGCCTTTATGACACTGTGCTTAGCCTTACAGAGGCTTTGCAATTTTATGAGGTTCCATTTGTTGATTCTTGGTCTTCAAGCATAAGCCATTGGTGTTCTGTTCAGGGATTGTTTCCTGTACCTATGTTTTCTAAGTTCTTTCACACTTTCTGTTCCATTAGTCTCATCGTACCAGGTTTTATGTGGAGGTCTTTGACTCACTTGCACTTGAGTTTGTACAGGGAGATCAGAAGGGATTGATTTGTATTTTTTGGCATGCTGACTGCCAATTGAACCAAAACCATATGTTGAAGAGGCTGTCCTTTTTCATTAAATGTTTTCAGGTCCTTTGTCAAATATCAAGCGAACATAGGTGTGTGGGTTCATTTCTGGGTATTTGATTCAATTCCATTGCTCTTCTTGCCTGTCTCTGCACCAATACAAGGCAGTTTTTATCACAATTGATCAGTAATATACCTTGAGGTCAGGGGTGATAATTACCCATACTTTTTTTTTTTTTTTTTTTTTTGAGAATGGTTTTTGCTATCCTGGGATTTTTATTATTCTAAATAAATTTGCAAATTCCTTTTTCTAACTATTAAGACTTGGATTAGAATTTCTATGGTCATTGCATTGAATTTGTTGATTTTATTTTAGGCATAATAGCCATTTTTACAATGTTGATCCTTCAATCTATGAGCATGGGAGTTCTTTCCATCTTCTGAGGTCTCCTTCAATTTTCTTCTTCAGAGACTTGAAGTTCTTATACAGAATCTTAACTTGCTTGGTTAGGGTCACAACAAGGTATTTTATGTTCTTTATGACTATTAGGAAGGGTCTCGTTTCTCTAATTTCTTCTTCAGCCTGTTTTTCTTTTAAGTTGAGGAAGGCTACTGATTTGATTGAGTTAATTTTATATCCAGCAACTTTGCTGAAGGTGTTTATCAGATGTTTGAGTTCTCTAGTAGTATTTTTGGGGTCAATTAAGTATCTACCATATCATCTGCCAATAGTGATATTTTGACATCTTCTTTTCCAAACTGAATACATTTGACCTCTTTTTGTTGTCTATTGCTCTGGCTATGACTTCCGGTACTATACTGAGTAGTTAGAGAGAGAGAGAGTGGATAGCCTTGTTTAGTCCCTGATTTTAGTGGGATTGCTTCAAACCATATTGGCTACTGATTTGCTGTATATTGCTTTTTCTATGTTTAAGTATGAACCTTGATTAAATGACCTTTCCAAGACTTTTAAAATGAAGGGGTGTTGAATTTTGTCAAATGCTTTCTCCTAGAGAGATGATCATGTGATATTTTTCTTTGATTTTATTTATATAGTGAATGTCATTGATAAATTTTTGTATATTGAACCATCCTTTCATTTCTGGAATGAAGCCTATTTGATCATGGTGAATGATCATTTTGATGTGTTCTTGGATTCAGTATACAAGAATTTTTTGGTGTATTTTTACATCAATGTTCATGAGGAAAATTGTTCCAAAGCTTTCTTTCTTTGTAGGGTCTTTGTGAGGTTTAGGAATTAGAGTAATTGTGGTTTCAAAGAATGAGTTGGATAGTATTCCCTCTGTTTCTATTTTTTGAAATAGTTTGGATAGTATTGGTGTTAGGTTTTTTATAAAGGTCTGATAGTGTTCTGTGCTAAACCTATCAAGTCCTGGGCTTTTTTTAGCTGGAAAGTTTTTGATGACTGTTTCTATTTCTTTTAAGACTATGGGACTGTTAGATGGATTATCTCATATTGATTTAACTTTGTTACCTACTAACTTTCTAAAAAAAATTACCCAATTTTTCTAGATATTCTAGTTTTGTTGAGGATAGGTTTTTGTAGTATAATCTAATTTTTTGTAGTAGGAAATCTGATGATTTCTGAATTACCTCACTTTCTGTTATTATATCTCCTTTTTCATTTCTGTTTTTGTCAATTAGATTTAGTCTCCTTGTGCCTATGGTTAGTCTGGCTAAGGGTTTAATCAATCTTTTTGATTTTACTTTAAAAAATGGTCCTTGGTTTTGTTGAATCTTTGTATAGTTCTCTTTGTTCCTATTTAACTGATTTCAGCTCTGAGTTTGATTATTTATTGCCATATAATCTTTTTGGATATATCTGCTTCTATTTGTTCTAGAGCTTTCAATTTTGCTGTCAAGTTGTTAGTGTATGCTCTCTCCAGTTTATTTTCGGAGGTCTTCAGAGGTATGATTTTCCTCTTAGCACAGATTTTACTGTATCCCATAAGTTTGGGTATCCTGTGCCTTCATTTTCATTAAATTCTAAAAATTCTTTATTTTCATTTTTTATTTCTTCTTTGAGCAGGCTATCACATAGTAGAGCAGTTTTTCGCTTCCATGTGTATGTGAGCTTTTTGTTGTTTATTGTTATTAGTGAAAATCAGCCTTAGTCCATGGTAATCTGATGGAATACATAAGATTATTTGATATTCTTATATCTGTTGAGGCCTATTTTGTGACCAACTATATTGTCAATTTTGGAGAAGATGCCACGAAGTGCTGAGACAAAGGTATATTCCTTTTATTCTTTTGTTTTAGGATGAAATATTCTATAGATATTGTTAAATCCTTTTGGTTCATAACTTCTGTTAGTTTCACTGTGTCTCTGTTTAGTCTTTGCTTCCATGATTTGTCCATTGATGAGTAGGGTGTTGAAGTCTCCCACTATTATTGTGCGTGTTAATAATATATTCTCTGAGCTATAGAAGAGTTTCTTTTATGAATGTGAGTGCTCTTGTATTTGAAACATTGAAAGTTCATCTTGATAGAGTTTTCCTTTGATGAGTAATAAGTATCCTTACTTGTCTTTTTGATGTCATTTAGTTAAAATTCTTTATATTTGATATTGGGATGATTACTCTACCTTGTTTCTTGGGACCATTTGCTTAATTTTTTCCCCAACCTTTTACTCTGAAATAGTGCCTGTCTTTGTTGCTGATATGAGTTTCCTGTATGCAGCAAATGATGGAACTTGTTTATTTATCCAGTCTGATAGTCTATGTCTTTTTACTGGAGAATTGAGTTCATTGATGTTAATGGATATTAAGTAGTAGTGATTGTTATTAACTGCTATTTTTTGTTTTTAGAGGTAGAATTATGTTCTACTGAGAAAGACTTAGTGAGATGGGTACTCACAATATTTGAAAGGCCATCATGAAGCAAAGGTATTATTTCCATTTCAGGATAAGGTCTACAACAACATTGGTCTAGGTATGGTATGCCTATTGTTTAATGTCTGCAATTTTTGGGCAGTTTTACCTAAAGTTATCAGCCAAGATTTAGAGAACTGGTAGAAGAGGAAATGCATATTATTGGAGGCCCCTGCATCCTTTGTGACGGGTGGATGTCAGTGGTCAAACTTGGTCCCCATTTGTGGGTCATATAATGAACTCTAATCTATACCAATGACAGATTTTCTGGCCAAGGGAATTGTGTTTCTTGGCTGTATTTGGCCAATGCCAATTTGTTTTTCTGTTTGTTTGTTTGCTTGCTTTTGTTTGTTACACTCCAGATTTTATTCCCCTCTCAGTCCACCCTCCTACTGTTTCACATCCTCTATTTTTTCCCTTCCCTCCTGTCTCCAGAAAGATAACCCCACCTCATCCTATTTCTTCCCAACCAAAGCATCAGACTTCTAAACTCCCTGGGGCCTCCAGTCTCTTGAGGGTTAAGCACATCTCTTTTTGTTGTTGTTGTTGTTGTTATACTTTATTTCTCTTTTATTATTATATACATAGTATTAGTATTTACATTTGAGAGGTTATAACTTTACCCCACCTGATCCCATCTCCCCTCTCACTCCAGTTTCCTTTACAAAGGTGAATTCCCTTCTGATCCCCCTCTCCACTCCATTGCATTGTCGTTCCCCTACATTTGGAAAACATGCCCACTCTGGAACAAAAGCCTCTTCTCATATAGATGCTAGACATTACTATATTCAGCTACATACACAACTGGATGAATTGGTCTCTAAAAGTGCACACATAAGTTGCTGTTTTGCTCTATGAGAGTTTTGGTGTGTTGGGTTGGTTGATAATGTTACCTTCCTATGAGGTTGCAACCTCTTTCAGCTCCTTAGGTCCTTTATTTAGCAACCTAATTGGGATCACTGAGTTCAGACAAATGATTAGCTGCAAGCATGCTCAGCTGTATTTATAAGACTATAACATAGTCCCTGAGGGGGCATCTATGTCTGGTTCCTGCCAGTAAGTACTTTTTCAGATCAGCTGTAGTGCTTAGATTTGGTGACTGCATATGTGATGGATCTTCAGGTTAGACAGCTTCTGGGTAATCTTTTCTTCAGTTCCTGTTCCTCTATTTGACTTTGCATTTCCTCCCATGTGCGTTTTGTTTTCTTTTCTAAGAAGGACTGAGACCTCTCCATTTTGGCCTTCCTTTTCTTGAGCTTCATAATGTCTGTTAATTGTTTCTTTGGTATTGAGTATTTAGAGCTTTCTAGGACTAGTAATGACTTATCAGTGAGTGCATACCATGTGTGTACTTTTGTGACTAGATTACCTCACTCAAGATCATAGTCTCTAGTTCCATTCATTTGCCTACAAATTTTATTAAGTCATTGTTTCTAATAGCTGAGTAATTCTCCATTGTGTAAATGTACCACACTTTCTGTATCCATTCATCTGTTGATTGACATCTGGCTTCTTTCCAGTTTCTGGCTATT
Source organism: Micromys minutus (assembly GCF_963924665.1). Classification (NCBI taxonomy): domain Eukaryota; kingdom Metazoa; phylum Chordata; class Mammalia; order Rodentia; family Muridae; genus Micromys; species Micromys minutus. The sequence continues at coordinate 97,567,068 of NC_137972.1, read as the reverse complement.
ATAAATAAGGCTGCTATAAATGTGGTGGAGTATGTGTCCATATTATGTGTTGGAATGTCTTTCGAGTACATACCCAGGAGTGTAATAGCTGAGTTTTCAGAAAGTATTATGTTCAATTTTCTGAAAAACTGCCAAATTGATTTCCAGAGTGGTTGTACCAGCTGACAACCACGCCAACAGTGGAGGAGTGTTTCTCTTTCTCTACATTCTTGCCAGCATCTGCTGTCACCTGAGTTTTTTATCTTAGCCATTCTAACTGGTATGAGGTAGAATCTCAGGTTTGTTTTGATTTGCATTTCCTTGATGATTAGAAATGTTGAGCATTTTTATTAGGTGCTTCTCACCCATTTGATGTTCCTCAGCTGAGAATTCATTGTTTAGATCTGTACCCCGTTTTTAATAGGATTATTTGATTCTCTATAGTCTAGATTTCTAAATTCTTTGTATATATGGTAAACTAGCTCTCTATCAGATGTAGGTTTGGTAAAGATCGTTTTTCCAATCTCTTGGTTGTTGTTTTGTTATTTTGTCATTTTTTTGCCTTACATTGATGTTAGGCTGTATTCCAGATCAATCATAAAAAATGCATGGGTATAGAGATGGGCAGGTAGGTAAATGGAATAAAATTGAAGATCCAGAAATGAACTGAAACACCTACAGGACAAAGGATAGCCTCTACAACAAATGGTGCTGATTCAACTAGCAGGCTGCATGCAGAAGAATGCAAATTGATTTTTTTTATCACTTTGTACAAAGCTCAAGTACAAGTGGATCAAAGACTGCCACATAAAACCAGCAACCCTGAAACTAATAGAAGAGAAAGTGAGGAAGAAGTTATAACACACAGGCACAAAGAAAAATTTCCTGAACAGAACACCAATGGCCTATGCTCTAAAGTCAAGAGCCAACAAATGCAACCTTATAAAATTTTAAAGCTTCTGTAAGGCCAAGGACACTGTTATTTATTTATTTTTATATCCCAATTTTACATCCTCCTCTGCTCTAAGCAGTCCACCTGCACACAGGCCCTCTGTCTCTACCCCTTCCTCTTTCTCTTTTCTATGAAGGTGGACACATCCCTCCTGAGGAAATGGTTCTTACCTTGGCAAATCTAGTCAATGGATGTCACAGGACTTGGCATGTTCTCTCCTACAGAAGCAAGATAAGGCATTCCATCTAGAGAAACAGAATCCACAGGTGGTTAACAGGTTTAGGGATAACCACTGCTCTAGTGGTTGGAGTACCAACATGAAGAGCAAGATACACATCTGCATATGCCCATGCATAAAGGGTCCTATTTATTTTTTGGCTATACAGTGTCTGTAACTTTCATAATAGTTTTCATTAGGATAAACACACAAATTTCAATTAAGGTAGTACCATTTTAAAACAAGCCTGAAAATGTGCCCAGCATATCATCAAGCATAGTGACAGCACATGCTGTTTAAGATGTAGAGAAAAAGGAACATTCCTCCATTGCTAGTAGAAATGCAAATTGGTACAACCTTTCTGAAAATTATCCTGGTGGGTTCTTAGAAAACTGGAACTAACTCTACCTGAAGACTGAGTTATACCACTTGTGAGAATATGCCCAAAATATGTTCCATTATACTACAAGAACACATGTTCCACTATATTCATAGCAACCTGTGAACAACCCAAGTTTACCTCAAGCAAAAAAGTGGATACAGAAAGTGTGATTCATTTAGCTATTAAATAGGAGAGATTTTAGATTTTTCAGGCAAATGGATGTAACAAGAAAATATCATTGTGGGTGACGCCTGTCATTTCCTTTAGTGGCACATTAAAGTTTTACTTCAGTGCTCCAGAGGCTGAAGAATATCCTTACATACTTGTTGAGTCTTTCAGAGATCTATGTCCTTACAAGGTAATGGTAAAGACAATTAGATGGATAAGATCACTCCTTACAATTGTATCCTGTAGGAAGGTAGCTTCATGATGAAGAAGCCAATGGAGGTTGGTTCCTTGGTGTCCGTAGGCTCAACAGTCTTTGTAGGCAAATGATCTAGAGTTGAGAAAATGCCAGTTTCAGGTAGTGAGATTATCAGAGAGGGTCTCAGGCAAGCATCATATCTCTTGGACTCAGCTAGGGTCAAAGCTGGAGGTTTTGTTTTGTTTTGTTTTGTTTGTTTGCTTCTTTTGTTTTGATTTGTGATGATAGCTTACATCAAACCAAGATCAATCACTTGCAGAGACTTTAACTCTGCAAGTCATTATTAATTTTGCTTCAGCAAAAAATTCTTTTTCAAAGTAGGACTATGCTGACTCACATCAGAATTATGAAAATTGCATGATTAAAAACTTTTCTAATTACTCTTTCCAATTCTATGAAGAAATTGAATTGGAGTTTTGATGGAGATTGTATTGAATCTGTAGATTGCTTTTGGTAAGATGGCCAGTTTTACAATGTTGATTCTTCAAATTCATGAGCAAGGGAGATTGTTTCATCTACTGAGATCTTCAGTTTCCTTCTTCAGAGATTTGAAGTTCTTGTCATACAGATCTTTCACTTGCTTAGTTAGAGTCACACCAAGGCACTTCATTTTGTTTGTGACTATTGTGAAGGGTGTCTTTTCCCTAATTTCTTTCTCAGCATGTTTGTCCTTTGGGTAGAGGAAGACTACTGATTTGCTTGAGTTAATTTTATATCCAAACGCCTTTCCAAAGATTTTATTAGCTGTAAAAGTTCTCTGGTGGAATTTTTGGGGTCACTTAAGTATGCATGTCATCTGCAAATAATTATAGTTTTACTTCTTTTATTTTCCTCATTTGTATCCCTTTCATTTTCTTTTGCTGTCTAATTACTCTGAACATTCCAATTTGGGAATGTCCCTGCACTTACTTTCCCTCATTCTCTTCTTCATTTTTTGTCCCTGCTGTTCTTGCAAACAGGAGCAATTCTGGTTCAGAGTTTTTGACTATGGAATAGCAGTCTCAATCCACTACTTGATGTCCTCCTGTCTTTCTACTTTAAGTGAACACTAAAAGGTTCCTCTCTCCACTCTTAGACATTTCATCTAAGTTCTCCTGATTTGAGCCTGTGAATCTCTCATCTCTACGGTAATTTTTATACTCTAGAAGGCTCCCCCACCTCCTACCTCCCAAGGTTGCATATTTTCATTCTTTCTGCTGGCCCTCAAAACTTTCCTTCTGTTTCCCCCACCACCAATACCTGAGCAACATCGTGTGACCCCAGCTCCTTAATTCTTAGGTGACAGCAAACATATTTCCTTTTAACATTGCAAAAATATTCATAGATATGCCTGACTCTATTAATCACAGACTAAAATATTAAAATAAGCTAAAAAAAATATAAAGAACCAAGTGAGACCCTGTCCTGAGTCCTGAAATTTTCATATTACCATTTCCACCGCACATGGGCCTCATCTTGCTCATTCCCAGGCTGGTGATGAACTCAGGAATCTGCCTGTCTTTGTAGCTATCTGACAATTGGGCCCATATATACTTTTTGCTCATGAAGGCCCCCATAATTCATATTGCATCTTTAGTTTTTGCATATTTGTGAAATTATATATTTTCAAACTCATGTTTTGGAGATATATAAAGAAATGTATCTATTTTCTGTCTGGTTTTTGAGATATTTTTACAGCATGATTTTAAAATATGTCCACATGATTCTCTGGATTTTCTTAGGGACTATTGTGATATTTTCAACTTTATTGATTTGAAGGTTCTAACTTGGTCTTTTAATTGATTGGGCTAAGGGCTTTTTTTTTTTTAATCTTATGATTTTTATCAAAGAACCAACTCTTTGTTTCATTGCTTTCTTAGTTGTTTGTTTATATTCAACTGATTTCAAACTTGAGTTGGATTATATATTGCCATCTAGCTCTTTTGCTTGCTATTTCTTCTTTCTTTCTTTCTTTCTTTCTTTCTTTCTTTCTCTTTCTTCTTCTTCTTCTTCTTCTTCTTCTTCTTCTTCTTCTTCTAATTATTATTATTATTATTCATCTCCTTTTTCTTTTTTCTCTTCTCTTCTCTTCCTCCTCCTCCTCCTTCTTTTCCTTCTTCTTATTCTGCACAAAGAATGGATCCCCAGGTGAGGCATTCTGTATATGATCGTTTCTTCAGTCCCTGCTCCATTGTTTGTCCTTGTAAATGCTCCCATGATTATCTGTTCTCCCTTCTAAGAAGAACTGAAACAACCATATTTTGGTCATTCTGTTTTTTTGAGATTTATAAGGCTTGTGAATTATTTCTTGGCATTCCTAGCTTTTTGGGTCAGTATCCATTTATTAGTGAGTGTACACCTGTGTAATATTTTGTGACTAGGTTACCTCACTCAGCATGATATTTTCTAGTTCCATCCATTTGCCTAAGCATTTTGTTAAGCCTTGTTAAGAACAATGCTGAGTAGCTGAGTAGTATTCCATTGTTTAAATGTACCACACTTTCTCTATTCTTTTGAAGGACATTTAGGTTCTTTCCAGCTTCAAGAACATTATAAATGAAGCTATGGACACAGTGGAGCATGTAACTTCATTATATGTTTGATCATTTATTACATATATGTCCAGGAGAGGTAGAGCTTGATCCTCAGGTAGTATTATGTCCATTATTCTGAGGAACCAACAGACTGATTTCCAAAGTGGTTGTACCAATTTAGAATCCCACCAACAATTGAGGATTGTTCCTCTTTCTCCCCATCTTCACAAGCATTTTTATCTCAGGCATTCTGACTACTATGAGATGGAATATCAGGGTTGTTTTGATTTGAATTTCTCTGATGGCTAAGGATTATGAACATTTCTTTAGGTGCTCAATTCAGTATTCCTCAATTGAGAATTTTTTTGAGCTCTGTACTCTATTTTTAAATAGGATTATTTGATTCCCTGGAATCTAATTTCTTGATTCCTTTTTATATATTGGATGTTTTGATCAGGGTTTGTATTTCTGCACAAAACATTATGATCAAGAAGCATGTTGGAGAAGAAAGGGTTTACACTTCCAGATTGTTGTGTATTACCAAAAGAAGTCAGGACTGGAAATCAAGCAGGTCAGGAAGCAGGACCTGATGGAGGGGTGTTACTTATTGGCTTGATTTCCCAGCCTTGCTCAGCTTGGTATCTTATACAACCCAAGTCTACCATCCCAGGGATGGCACCAACCAAAACAAGCTGGTCCTTCTCCCCTCGATCATAAGTTGAGAAAATACTTTTTATCTGGATCTCATGGAGACATTTCCTCAACTGATTCTCATTTCTCTGTGATAACTCTAGCTAATGTCAAGTTGACACTAAACCAGTTAGTACATTAGCACATAGCCCTGTATCAGATATAGGATTGTTAAAGATATTTTTCCAACCTGTTCATTGCTGTTTTATCCCATTAACATTGTACTTTGCCTTACAGAAGCTTTGCAAATTTATGAGGTTCCATTTGTAGATTCTTGATATTAGAACATCAATCACTGGTGTTAAGTTCAGAAATCACCAATGTGACTATGTGTTTTGAACTTTTCCCCACTTTATTTCCCATTAGTTTTAGTGTACCTGGGTTTACATGAATGTACTTGATCAATTTGGACTTAAACTTTGTACAAGGAAATAAAGAAGGATCAATTTTCATTCTTCTACATGCTGACTTTCAGTTGTTCCAGCACTATTTGTTGAAGATAATGTTTTTTGTTTGTTTGTTCGTTTGTTTGTTTGTTTCCATTGAAAGGCTTTAGCTCTTTTCTAAAAGATCAAGTGACCATAGGTGTATAGGTTCATTTCTGGGTCTTCAGTTCTAGTGCATTGATCTACCTGCCTGTCTCTGTACCAATACTATGCAGTTTTTATCATGATTGATCTGTAATACAGCTTGAGGTTGAGGATCTTTATTCACCCAGAAGATCTTTAATTGTTGAGAATAGTTTTGGCTATCTTGAGCTTTTTGTTATTCCAAATGAATTTGCAAATTGCTCTTTCAGACTCTATGAACAACTGAGTTGGAAGTTTTGATGGAGTTTGCATTGAATATCTAGATTGCTTCTGAGAAGATGGCTATTTTTATTATATTAATCTGGCCAATACATGAACATAGATCTTTCCATCTTCTGAGATGTTTGTTGCTTTCTTCAGAGACTTGAAAGTCTTCTCATGCAGATCTTTCACTTTCTTGCTTTGGGGCACAACATGTTTTTACAGTGTTTGTGAGTATTGTTAAGGTTGTGGATTTCCTAACTTTTTTCTAACCCTGTTTATTCTTTGAATAGTAGAAGGCTACTGGTTTGTTTGAATTAATTTTATATCCAGCTGCTTTGCTGAAGTAGTTTATCAGGTTTAGGAGTTTTTGGGATGAATTTTTGGCAACACTTGAAAATACTATCATATCATCTGCAAATAGTACTATTATGAGTTCTTCCTTTTTGATTTGTATCCCTTTGACCTATTTTTGTTGTCTAATTGCTCTAAGACTTCCAGTACTATATTTAAAAAGTAGGGAGAGAGTGGTCAGCCTTGTCTAGTCCCTGAATTTAGTGGGATTGCTTCAAGCTTTTTACCATGTAATTTGATGTTGGGTACTGGTTTGCTGTATACTGCTTTTACTATGTTTAGGTATGTGTCATGAATTCCTAATCTTTTCAAGACTTTTAACATGAAGGGGTATTAAATTTTATCAAATGCTTTCTCAGCATCTATTAAGAGGATCATGCCCTCTCCCTTTGGGTTTGCTTATATAGTTTATTACATTGATGGATTTCTGTATGTTGAACCATCCTTGCATCTCTGGGATAAAGTGTACTTGATCATGGTGAATGATAATTTAGATATGTTCTTGGATTCAGCTTGCAAGAATTTTATTAGTTATTTTTGCATCGATGTTCCTGGGGGAAATTGGTCTGAAGCTCTCTTCCTTTGTTGGTTGGTATGGGTTTGATTTTAATTGTGGCTTTGAAGAAAGAAATGGGTAGTGTTTCCTGTGTTTATATTTTGTGAAATAGTTTGGAGAGTAATTAGGACTTCTTTGAAGGTCTGATAGAGTTCTTCATTAAACTCTTCTGGTTCTGTTTCTGTTCTATTTTTTATCTATTATTTTTTGGTTGGGAGATTTTAATAACTGCTTCTGTTTCCTTAAGGCTTCTGGAACTGTTTAAATAGTTTATATAATTTTGACTTAACTTTGCTAACTAGTATCTGTTTAGAAAATTTTCCATTTCATCCATAATTTCCAGTTTTGTTTTATATAGTATATTAGAGTAGGACCTAATAATTTTTGAATGTTCTCAGTTTCTGTTGTTATGTCTCCTGTTTCATTTCTTTTTTGTTAATCCAGATACTGTCCTTATGTCCTCTGGTAAGTCTGAATAAGGGTTTTTCTATCTTGTTGAATTTTTTTCAACAAACCAGCTCCTATTTTATTGATTCTTTGTATAGTTCCTTTGTTTATTCTTGGTTGATTTCAGCCAATAATTTGATTATTTCCTGCCTTCTTCTCTTGGGGGAATTTGATTCATTTGTAGACCTTTCAGGGGCGCTGTCAAACTGCTACAGGATGCTCTTTCCAGTTGTTTTTGGGGGCACACAGAGCTATAAGTTTTTGTCTTACACTGCTTTAATTGTGTCCTATGAACTTGGGCATGTTGTGTCTTCATTTTCATTAAATTCTAATGAATCTTTACTTTCTTTATTTTTCGTTGACCAAGTTTTCATTGACTAGAGTGTTGTGTTTTCTTAGGGTCTATGTGATATCTGCCTGGGTGCTTCTAGCTTTCATAGTATGTGTTAAAAATTCTGGTGTGATTTTGACCCTATTCCTTTACTGATATTGATATTTTTTTTTGTTTTGTGGATGTGGTATTTTAACTATTATGTGATAAGAGAATTTTTTCTGGGTCAATCTATTTGGAGTTTTGTAGGCTTCTTATATGTTTATGAACTTCTCTTTTTTACTTTAGGGAAGTTTTCTTCCATAATTTTTGGTGAAAATATTTACTCTTCCTTTATGTCAAGAATCTTCATTCTCTTCTACTCCTATTATCTTTATGTCTGGTCTTCTCATTATGTCCTGGATTTTCTGCATATTTTTAGTTAGGAGCCTATTACATTTTTGTTGACTATTTTGTCAAAGTTTTCTATGCTATCTTCTGTACCTGAGCTTCTCTCTCTCTTTAATATTTTGTATTCTGTTTGTGATGCTCGCATCTAAGACCCCCCAATCTCTTTCCTAGATATTTTATCTCCAGGGTTGTGTCATCTTGTTATTTCTTTATTATTTATATTTCCACTTTTAGATCCTGGTTGGCTTTGTACAATTCTTTCACCTGTTTGTTTGAATTTTCCTGTATCTTTAAGCGATATTTGTGATTCATCTTTAATGTCTTCTACTTGTTTACTGTGTTCTCCTGTGTTTCTTTAAGGGAATTATACATGTCCTTTTAAAAGCCTACTATCATCAACATGATGCATTATTTTAAAACCAATTCTTGTTTTTCTGGTGTATTGAGATATCCACTACTTGCTGTAGTGGGAGAAATGGGTTTGATTTTTCCAGGTTGTTTTGGTCTCTGTTACTGTGGTTCTTGTGCTTGCCTCCTACCATCTTGTTATTTGTAATGCTAGTTGGCCTTGCTGTCTGTGACTGAAACATTTCCATCCTCTGGGCTTGTGAGCCTGTGAATATTGTGGTGAGAGAATGATCCTGGGTGATCAGCTCTCTGTGGGCAGTTTGTGGGTCCAGATGGCAGTGGGATAGCCTTAACTCTGGATACAGATGAAGATTGTAAGTATCATGTGATAGAGTTATAAGGTATTGCAAGATCGATTAAGATCTTTTCTTTATTTATTTATGATTTTTGACATGTTCAGCCTATGAACAGGACTGCTATATCTACCTTTTATTGTGTCCCATAGGTTTGAAATTTTTTTTTATTATGGTGTGTGTTGTATTTTTACTTGAATTCAATTCTAAAATTGTTGACATATGATAGAAAGTCTGCATTTTGTATGGGTTTCAGTAAGGCATCAAATTGCCTGGAAAGATAGGGAAGAAAATGCTAGAGAGACCCTTGGTATGAAACAAGTCTTGAATTGACAACTGAATCTCCATATACAGGTCATTACCAGTCTGATGGTGAAAATGTTGAAGTTACAGTGGAAAATAAAAGTAAGCTGTGCTCCCTCTACCTGAGCTCCTGTCCTACATGGTAAGCAGATTAAAAAAAAAGTGGAGATGAAATTCAAGGGGTGATGAGAAAGTCCACAATAATGATAAGTGTGGTTCTGCAGTAGATTTGGTAGGATCTCTAGAGAACAAATATAAGATTTTAATGAAGGTACTGCAAGTGCTTTGTTAAAAGGCTACTGGTGCAACTCCAATTATTTTTAATTGATGAAAAGTATTTTATTATATTCTCTATTATTTGGATGCAGAATTTGGTTGCATTTGAATAGTTTGTTTGCTAAAATAATTTTATCTTAGGGTTAAAACTAAATGTCTATCCTGAGTTTTCTATTATTTTAGTTTTTATCATAAAATCTCCACTATTTATTTTGTCAGACAATTAAATCATATTTATATCTTCATTCTAAATTTAATTAATTGTTTAACTCAGCATATGTAAATCTATTTCAATTTAATGAGGGTGAATCATATCTTATATTAGATTGTGAATTAACAACAGACAATAAATGTCTAATTTTAAATTTAACTTTTATTTCTGTTAAGTTGATAAGTAATAAAGTACTTTCTGAAGTTAATGTGCAATACCTAAGCACATATGTGCTTTTTTCAAATCTCAATATTTACTTTTATTATATCTTCACATATTCAATATTTTTGGGAGAATTTTCTCTCTCTTTCTTTCTTTCTTTCCTTCTTTCTTTCTTTACTTATTTATTTATTTATCTCTTTCAATCTCCCATCTTAGCTCAAATTTTCCTCTGAAAGAGAAGGGGCCACCTTGATATTCCTAAACCCTAAACCCTGACACATCACATTTCTGCAGGGATAGGCACACCTCCTCCCACTAAGGTCAGACAAGGAAGACCAGTTAGTGGAAAGGATGCAGAAATAGGCAACAGCTTTAAGTACAGCCCCTGTTCCAGCTGTTTAGAGAACCCCATGTGAAGATCAAACTGTACATCTGCTACATATGTACCTAGGGTGGCTAGTGTTGGTGGTTCAGTCTCTGAAAGCCCCCAAGAGGTCAAGACAGTTCTTAGTCCTCCCCTCAACTTCTCTCTAAGACTCTTTTTAGCACAATGTTTGACCGTGGGCCCCTGTGTCGGTTTAATCAATTGCTGGGAGAAACCTGTCAGAGGACAATTATGTTAGGTTCCTATCTACAAACATTATAAAGTATCATTGGTGATGACAGGGACTGATGCTTGCCTTTGGGATGAGTCTAATGTTGAGCCAGTTATTTCTGGTTGGCAGTTCCCTCATTCATTCTTTTTCCCTGCATTCTTTATAGATAAGAGAAATGTTGTATCTAGAGTTATTTGGGTAGGTTGGTGTCCTTATCCTTACATTGGAAATCTTGTCTGTCTATAGGAAATGGCCACATCACTTTTAATAGCTACATCGCTACAAATTTATGCTAACATTATTCCCAGAGACTTCCCAATCCCCTGAGAGCCTCTCTTATCCCAGATCAATGGGCTCATCACAGAAATGTCCTTCACTCCCCACCCCAACCAGGCACTGATTTTCATTCATTCTACTGGTCCTCTGGCCCTCTGGCCCTCTGGCTCTCTCTCCTGTCTGTCCCCACATTTGATCCTTAACATGTTCCATTCCCCTGCATGCCCTCTTTTCCACTAAGTTCCTCCTCTATACCTGCCTCCTATATATATAAGTGGGATTTATATATATATAAATCCAACTTCTAAGTGGGATTCAAACATTCTTAGGTAGTCTTTTCTTCTTGTTTAGTGTCATTGGTCTGTGGAGTGTTGCATGGGAATCCTGCACTTTTTGGCCAATATCCCCTTACAAGTGAGTACATACCATGAATTTCTTTTTTGGTCTTTGTTACCTCTCTCAGGATGACATTTTCTAGTTCCAGCCACTTTCTGGCAAATTTCAGGATGCCCTTGTGTCATTCACTTTATAAATGAACTATATCCATTCTTGATAGAAATCTGTCTCTTGCTGTTACAAATAAAGCTGTTGACAGAGCCTCAAAGTTTCTTCTGGATCAAAATGATGTTGTGGATTCATGAATGGTGTTTCCAGTATATCTAGCTACTGCTGCTGATTGATATGAATAGAATTGTTGATATTCTAAAATGGCAGATTGGATTTGCTCAAAACAACTATCTTTTCTCTTTTATAAAAATGAATATTTTAGTTACTTACATTTCAAATGTTATCCCTTTACTTGTTTCCTTTCTGCCTAGCCCTTACCCCACCCCTCTTTACCCTGCCACTATGAGGGTGCTCCTCCAACCACCCAGCCACTCCTACCTCAACATCTTAACATTTCTTTACTCTGGGACATAAAGTTTCACAGAGTGAAGTGCCTCCCCTCCCATTGATACCAAATAAGGCCCCTTTAGCTCATTCATTTCTTTCCCCAACTCTTCTATTGGGATAGCTGTGATCAGTATAATGGTTATCTTTGAGTATCAACATTTGTAATGGTCAGAATTTGGCCGAGCCTCTAAGGAGACAAGAGTACCAAGTTCTTGACAACAAGTGCTTCTTGGAATTAACAGTAGCATCTGGGTTTGGTGACTGCTTGGAGGATGGTTCCCCAGGTAGGGCAGTATTTGGATGGCCTTGCCTTCTGTCTCTGCTCCACTCTTTTTTTCCTATATTTCATATATAGAGAAGCAATTTTGGGTTAAAATTTTGGAAATTGGCAATTCTGGGTTAAAATTTTGGAGATTGGTAGGTGGCCACATCCCTCAAATGGGGTGGAGGTATGCCAAACCTCTGCAAATGGTCTGATTATGTCTCCCAGCCCTTTGTGGGGGTATTTCAACTAATGTCATTCTTTGCCATCCTTGTGGGATCCTAGAAGGCTTTTGCTTTCCTGCTTAGAAGGAGGAATAAAATAAACAAGAAAGTAGGACTCGAACCATCCACTCTTTGGGTTTTCTTCCTATTGAGCTTCATGTGGTCCATAATGTGTATCATGGATATTCCAAACTCTTTTCTAAAATTAACTTATTACTGAATACATACCCTGTGTGTACTTTTGTGACTAAGTTGCCTCAGGATATTTCCTAGATCCAGCCATTTGCCAGGAAATTTCATTAAGTCATTGTTTTTAGTTGCTGACTAGTATTCTATCTAGTTCCATCAATTTGCCTAAGAATTTCATAAATTCGCTTATTTTAACAGCTGAGTAGTATTCCAATGTGTAAATGTACCACATTTTCTCTATCTGTTTCTCTGTTGAATAACATTTGAGTTATTTCCAGCTTCTTGCTATTACAAACAAAGCTGCTATGAACATAGTGGAGCATGTGTCTCTCTTATAAGTTGCAGCATTATTTTGGTTAATGTCCAGGAGTAGTATGGCTGGGTACTCAGTTAGTACTATGTCCAATTGCCTGAGCAACCACCAGACTGATTTCCAGACTGATCATACAAGTTTATAATCCTACTAACAGTGGAAGAGTATTTCTTTTTCTTAACATCCTGGTCAATGTCTGCTGTCACCTGAGATTTTATCTTAGGCATTCTGACTGGAGTGAGATGAAATCTCTGGGCTGTAATAATTTAGATTTCTCTGATGACTAAGGATGTTTAATATTTCTTTAGGTGCTTCTCAGTCATTTAATATTCTTTAGTTGAAAATTATTTGTCTAACTCTGTCTCCCATTTTTAAATAGGGTTATTTGATTCTCTTTGGTCTAACTTCTTGAGTTCTTCATATAAATTGTATATTAGTCCTCTATAAGATGCAGACTTGGTTAAGATCTTTTCCCAATCTGTTGGTTGTCATAATGTCCTATTGACAATGTTCTTGCCTTAAAGTAGCTCTGCAGTGTTATATGGTCCCATATTCAAGCAATTGGTGTTCTGTTCAGGAAAAATTTACTCGTGGCTATGTGTTCTAGGCTCTTTCCCACTTTCTCTTCTATTAATTTCAGTATATTGAGTTTTCTGTGGAAGATTTTAATACAGTTACATGTGAGCTTTGTACAAGAAGATAAGAATGGATTGATTTGCATTTCTCTACATGCGGAACTCCAGTTGAACCAGCACCATTTGCTAAAAATGCTGTCTTCTTTCCACTCATTTGTCTTTGCTTAGTCAAAGATCAAGTGAACCTAGAAATGTGGGTTCATTTCTGGGTCTTTAATTAATTTTATTCCATTGATTTACCTGCCTATCTCTGTACCAATACCATATAGTTGTATTTTTTTTTTAAATCACAATTGGTTTGTAATACAGCTTGACATTGAAGATCATGATTCTCACAGAAGATCTTTTACAATAGTTTTTGCTATCCCATTTTTTGTTATTCAAAATGAATTTGAAAATTGCTCTTTCTAACTCTGTAAGGAATTGAGTTGGAGTTGATTACAATAATGAGATTAGATTGAATCTCTAGACTGCTTTAGGCAAGATGACCATTTTTACTACATTAATTCTGCCAACCCATGAGCATGGAAGATTTTTCCATAATCTGAGATTTTCTTCAATTTTGTTCTTCAAATACTTGAAGTATTCTCATACAGTTCTTTTACATCCCTGATTAGAGTCACACCAAGTTATTTTTTATTGTTTCTGACAATTTATAAGGATTTAATTTTTCTATTTTTTTCAGCCTGTTTGTCCTTTGAGTATAAGAAGGTTACTGATTTGTTTGAGTTAATTTTATATCCAACCAATTTGTTGAAATTGTTTATCAAGTTTTTTAGTTTTCTGGTGGAATTGCAGGGATCACTTAGGTATACTATAATATCATCTGCAAATAGTGATAGTTTGACTTCTTCCCTTCAATCTTTGTGTCCCTTTGACCTCTCTTTGTTGTCTAATTGCTCTGGCTGTGACTTCTAGTATTATATTGAGTAAGTAGAGAGAGTGAGCTGCCTTGTCTAGTTTCTGATTTTAGTAGGTTTGCTTCAAGGTTCTCTCCACTTAGTTAGATGCTGACTACTGGTCTGGTGTACATTAGTTTTTACTATGAAAATTAAAATTTTGTTTAGGTATGAACCTCGAATTTCTGATCTTTTCAAGAGTTTTAAGATGAAGAAGTATTGGATTTTGTCAAATGCTTTCTCAGCATCTAATGGGATGATCATGCATGGTTTTTTTGTTTGTTTTGTTTTGTTTTGTTTATACCATGTATTACATTCATGGACAGTTGTTTTGATTTGTTCTTGGATTCAGTTTGCAAGTTTTTTTTTTCTTTTCTTTTTTTTATGTATTTTTGCATGAATGTTCATAAGGGAGGTTGATCATAAGTTCCCTTTGTTGGAACTTTGTGTGGTTTATGTATATGTGTAATTGTGGCTTCATAGAACAAATTTGATACAGTTTCTTCTGTTTCTATTTTGTGAAGTACTTTGAAGAATATTGGTATTAGGTCTTCTTTGAAGGTCTTATAGAATTTTTTCACTAAATCCATCTGGTCCTTAGCTTTTTATAGTTACGAGAATTTCATGACTACTTCTATTTCTTTAAGACTTATGGAACTGTTTAGTTGGTTTATCTGATCCTGATCTAACTTTCTTACCTGATGTCTATCTAGAAAATTGTCATTTTCATCCAGATGTTCCAGTTTTGTTGAGTATAGGCTTTTGTAGTAAGATGTGATGATTTTTTGAATTTCCTGTTTCTGTTGATATTTCTCCCTGTTTTTGTTAATTTGCGTATTGTACCTGTGCCTTCTGGTTAGTATGGCTAGGGTTTTATCTATCTTGTTGATTTATTCAAAGAACTGCCTCCTAGTTTTGATTATACTTGGTAAAACATCTTGAGGCCTTGAGTTTGATTATTTCCTGACTTCTCCTTCTTTCGTGTGAATTTGCTTCTTTTTGTTCTAGAGCTTTTAGGAGTGTTGTCAAGCTGTTAGTGTATGCTCTCTCAAGTTTCTTTTTGGAGGCATTCAGAGCTATGAGTTTTTCTCTTAGCACCGCTTTTGTTGTATCCCATGAGTTTGCGTATGTTGTGCCTTCATTTTCATTAAGTTCTAAAATGTCTTCAATTTAATTTTTCTTCTTTGTCAAAATTATTAATGAGTAGAGTGTTGTTCATTTTCCATGTATATATTGCTTTCCTGATGGTTTTATTTTTGTTGAAGACCAGTCTTAGTCCATGGTATTCTGATAGAATGCATATGATTATTTCAATCTTCCTATATTTGTTGAGGCCTCTTTTGTGACTAATTATGTGTTCAATTTTTAAGTAAGTACCATGGGTGAAAGGAATAAGAGATACCCGGGAGTGAGGTAATCTAATCTCCTCACATGGGGCACCATTGTTGTTAAAAGTCACCAGACACCAGTGTTAAAAATGATGTCTTGGGTTTCAGCATCAATGTTAGAAAAAGGATGAAGAATGTTGGGAAATATAGCACATGGAGGTGTGGTGAGGCCTGGGGGCAAGGAAGATGCCTCTGGGGGACCAATGTTGGGAATCCCTTCTCCCTTAGGGACTAGCCACATGACAGTACAGTACAATATATAGTTTATTCATGTCATGGGAGAGTTATGAATAGTAGAAGCAGAGAGAGACACACACACACATACACACACAAAGAGAGAGATGAGAGAGAGAGAGAGAGAGAGAGAGAGAGAGAGAGAGAGAGAGAGAGAGAGAGAGAGAGACTGACCAACAGACAAACAGACAGAGACAGAGAAAGGGAGAAAGGGAGGGAGAGAGAAAGAGAGAAAGAGAGAGGGGGGGATAGAGAAGTAGAGAAGAAGAGGCTGGCCATGAACATGTGTAGAAAGATGAGGGAAGGGAAGAGAAGAGGAGAGATGGGGAGGGAGGGCAAGAGCATGAGAGGCAAGAGGCCAATAGAAAGAGGAGGTGGCAAACAGCCTTTTTATAGTGTCAGTTCACTGGAGCAGAGCATAGCTGGCTATTGCCAGGTAATTGAGTATATAGAATCCCAACAATGAGGTGCTGAGAAAAAGATATATTCTTTTGATTTAGAATGAAATATCCTATAGATATCTTTCCAATCTACCTGGTTTATACTTTCTGTTAGTTTCACTGTGTTTCTCTTCAGGTTCTGTATCCATGATCTTGTCATTGAAGAGAGTGGGTTGTTGAACTCTTCCACTGTGGTCTTTTGTAAAGTTTCTTTTATGAATGTGAGTGTCCTTGCATTTAGAGCATAGATATTCTGAATGAGAGTTCATTCTGGTAGATTTTTTTTTCAGGAGGGAATAAGTATTAAGTGTCCTTCATTATCCTTTTTGATAACTTTTGGTTGAAAATAAAATTTACTGTATATTACAATGACTACTCCAACTTATTTTGAGGGCCATTTGCTTGGAACATTGTTTACAAGCCTCTTACTATGAGATAGTTTGTCACTAAGGTGCATTTCCTGTATGCAGCAAAATGCTGGGTTCTGTTTATGCATCTAAACAGTTAGTTTGTGTCTTTTTATTGGGAAATTGAGTCCATTGATGTTAAGGTATATTAAGGAATATTGATTGTCATTTCCTGTATTTTTTTTGTTAGAAATGCAAATATGTTTGTGTGGATATGTTCTTTTGTGTTTCTTGCAAGATTACTTTCTTGCTTTTCAGATGGTGTAGTTTAACTTTTCTGTTGAAGATTTCCATCCATAATCCTTTATAGGGCTAGATTTGTGGAAAGATATTATGTGAATTTATTTTCATCATAAAATATCTTGGTTTGTCCATCTATGTTAATTGAGAGTTTTGCTGAGTATAGTAGCCTGGGCTAGCATTTGTGTTCTCTTAGTAACATTTGACCATGATCTTTTAATTTTCATGATATCTGTTGAAAAGTATGCTGTAATTCTGATAGATCTGCCTTTATGTTACTTGACCTTTTCCCCTGACTGCTTTTATTACTTTTTATTTGCTTTGTGCATTTGGGGTTTTGACTACTATATGACAGGAAGAATTTCTTTTTTCATCTAATCTATTTGGAGTTTTGTCATCCTATTGTTTGTTCACAGTAATCTCTTTCTTTAGATTAGGTAATTTTTTTTATATAATTTTATGGAAGATATTTTCTGTTCCTTTAATTTGGGAATATTTTCTCTTTTACATGCCTATTATTCTTAGCTTTGGTATTCTCATTGTGTCCTGAATTTCCTGCATGTCTTTGGTTATTACATTTTTGCATTTAGCATTTTCCTTGACTGTTGTATCAGTGATTTCTATAGTATCTTCTGTCCCTGTGATTCTCTCTTTTATCTCTTGTACTCTGTTGGTGATGATTCTTGATCTCTTTCCTAGGTTTTCTAGGGCTGTCTCCCTTTGTGATTACCTTATTGTTTCTATTTCCATTTTTACACCTTGAATATTGTCTAATTCTTTCTCCTGTTTGTGGAGAGCACTTTTGGTGCCTCTGGAAATTTGGTAGCAGAAAATCTTACTTCACTTGGACAATCTGAACCTGGTCAAGGCAGGAACCTGACTCTGGTCCTACACACAGGAAAGGCCCAGATTAAGTACCTTTGCATTTGTAGCTCTGGAATAAACAGGTTCAGAGGAAGTAGGTATGGCAATCTCTTTGTCTCTTGGGATCTCCTCTTGTCCCTGATCTTCACAGCTGGCCTCCAGAAAGATGTTTACAGGATTTTTTTATTATTAACATGTTTGTTTCCTGACTCAAAACTGATGCTATCTTTCTGCATGTAATTAAAGTGGTTTAAAAGAAGACTGAATAAAGAAGGCTTCACTTCAGCCTCAATACTGGCCCAAGTCATGGTATAATTTTGACTGTTTCATTTTTCTTTCAATCCTTACTCCAGCCCTGGGAAACCTGTTGTTTGACAGAGCTGGTCTCAGACATCTCTTTGGTACTGTTCTTTTCTATTTCTTTAAAGAAGTTATTCATGTCCTTTCTCATGTCCTCTATCATCATCATGAGATATGATTTCAAATATGAATCTTATTTTTCATGTATGATGGTATATTCAGGACTATCAGCAGACCTAGGCTCTGATGATGTCAAGTAGCCTTGGATTCTTTTGGTTATATTCTTGTGCTTGCCTCTCACCATCTGGTTGTCTCTAGTGCTTAGCGATCTAATTTTTTTCTGACTGGATCCTCTCCTTCTTGAGATACTGTCAGAACTCCTCAGCGTCCAAGTGTCTTTGTTATCCTGTTATTCTGTGATTTTTTGATTCTAGGATCCTGAGTGTGTTAGAGCTCCTGAGAGTCAATCTGCCTCTGAAAAAATTGAATTTGAGTGTCACCATGTTAATGATGTCCTTGAGTTTGCCAGAGCTTCTGTGTTCTGGGTGTGTTCTATGTACTGGGAGTATAGCTTCCTCTGTGACCCTGTGTCTCTTAGTCCACTTGTGTTCCTGTGTTCCTGGGTCTTAGATGTGTCAGAGCACCTATGGTCTTGGGCATGCTAGAGGACCTGGGTAATGGGTTTCCTCTGGGTGTTGTGGGATTGGGTGAGGCACCAGCACTGAATGTCTTTTTAGGGCTTAGGTTCAGATGAGAAGAGGTTCAGGCCACTGGCTGGGAGGTCGTTATTTTTTCCCTGGACCCTGAGGGAGTGTTCCTCATTATTAGTAGGTTTATTTGGTTCTCCATAGTCCAACTTTTTGAGTTCTTAGTATATATTTGATATAAACCTTCTATCAGTATAGGATTGGTATAGATCTTTTTTTAATTTGTTGGTTGTCATTTTGTTCTAGAGGCAGCGTCCTTTTATCTTATAGAAGCTTTGAAATCTTATAAAGTTTCATTTGTCAATTGTTGATCTTAGAGCATAAGCCCTTGATATTCTGTTCAGAAAATTTGTCCTTGTGCCTTTTTGTCCAAAGCTTTTCCCCACTTTTTCTTCTATAAGATTGAGTGTATTTGCATGTATGTGGGATTCCTTGGTCTACTTGGTCTAGAGATTTGTAAAGAGAAATAAATAATGGTTCAATTTTTATTTTTCTACATGCTGACCTCCAGCTGATCCAGAACTATTTGTTGAAAATGCTATCCTTTTTCTCTACCAGATGGTATTAGCTTCTTTGTCAAAGAACAAGAAACCATATATGTGGATGCATTTCTGGGTCTTCGACCCTTTTCTAGTGATCTACCTGTCTATAACTCTACCAATGTTGTACAGTTTTTATTGTTATTGCCCTATAATATAATTTGAAGTCAGAAATGGTAATTTGCCCAGATGTTCTTTATTTATTGAGAAAAGATTTTGCTATTCTATTTTGTTGTTGATGTTGTTGTAAATGAAGAATGTATTGGAATTTTGATGGTAATTGCATTAAATCTATTGATTTCTTTACTTCAGTAGGATGGTCCTTTTTGCTATATTAATCTTTCTAATCTATGAGTGAAAGCAACATTTCAATCTTCAGAGATATTTTATTTCTTATTTCACAGACTTGCAATTCTTGTCATACAGTCCTTTTATTTGCTTGGTTAGCATTACACCAAAATATTATATATTATCTGTGACTATTATGAGGTGTTTAGTCCCATAGTTGTTTTCTCAGCTGGAATATACTTTTCTTAGAAAAACAATAATGATTTGTTCAATTTAATTTTATATTCAAGTACTTTGCTGAAGTTGTTTATAAGCTGTAAAAGTTCTCTGGTGGAATATTTGGAATCATTAAAGTCTATTAGCATATTATCTACAAATAATAATATTTCGACTTTTTCCTTTCAAATTTTTATACATATGACCTCCTTTTGTCATTTAATTGATAGAGCTACAACTTCCAGTATTATATTCAATAGGTAGGGAGAGAATGAGCAACCTTCTCTAGTCCCTGATTTTAGTGGGATTGCTTCTATTTTCTCTTTATTTAGTTACACACTGGCTACTGGTTTGCAGTATAATGTCTTCACTATGATTAGGTATAGCTTTTGAATCCTGATCATTCCAAGATTTTTATTACAAAGGAGTGTTGACTTTTGTCAAATCCTTTCTCAGCATCTAATGAAGCAACCGTGTGTGTGTGTGTGTGTGTGTGTGTGTGTGTGCGCGCGCTCTTGCATGCACATGTTTGTGTATGTGTATGTCTTTGGGTTTCCTTTGAGTTTGTTTATATGGTTTATTGCATTGATGAATTTTCATATATTGAAGCATTCCTGAGACAAAGTTTACTTGATCATGATGGATGATCATTTTGATGTGTTCTTGGATTCTGTTTTCAAGAATTTTACTGAGTATATTTGTATAAATATGCATATAGAAATTGGTCTGAATTTCTCTTTGTTGAGTGTTTGTGTGGTTTTTGTACCAGTGTAACTGTGACTTCATAGAATAAATTGGATATTGTTTCTTTTTGTTTTTCAGAGTGATAAAAAGGTATTATTGAAAGCAGCAAGAAAGGTAAAGTCACTTGTAAAACCAGAATTATCAAGTTAACTCTTCCAGCACGTATTCATATAAGATGGAATCAGAGAGATGATCATTTGATTTCATGGAGATGTGCATGAATAATTTAACCTATGTAAATTAATATAGGACATATATAATATATGTAATAAAGATAGCACATAATACAATGAAGCTAATGATAGTAACCACATGCTATATAACTCGTATAATAAAACCTTACATTCCTGCGTGATATAAGTCATGAAATATATGAATATATGAAAATATATATGAAAATAAAGATATACCTCAATATAAAAGCAATATACAATTTCATCATAAATATGACTAATGGGAAAAAAATTCCAATCATTTCTACTAAAAACAGGAATAGTACTATCATTTGCCAATCTTGCTTTTCACATTGCTTGAATAAATAATGAAAAAAGACATAAAGATGGAGAATAAAAGGATCCTTACATACAAATGATCTAATATTATAAATATCTATTCTTTAAGATACACATTTATTTGGGGTCTGGATTACCTCACTTAAGTTGATATTTTCTAGTCCCATCCATTTGCCTGTAAAAGTCATGATGTCCTTGTTTTTAATAGCTAGGTGTTTTTCCATTGTGTAAATGAACCACAATTTTCTGTATTATTCTTTAGACAAGGAACATGTGGGTTTCTTGCAGTTTCTGGCTATTACAAATAAGGCTGCTATGAACACAGTGGAACATGTGAACTTATTATATGGTGAAGAACATCTTTCGGTTTTATATGCAGAAGCAATACCCCTGATAGAACTGTGATGAAATGCCAGATCGATTTCCAGGGTAGCTGTATAGTTTGAAATCCCATCAGCTATAGAGTAGTGTTCCACTTTCTCTACATCCATGTCAGTATGTGCTGCCATTTGCAGTGGGTTTCTTCTGTTTCTATTTTGTGGAAATGTTTGAAGACTATTGGTATAAGGTCTTCTTTGAAGGTCTGATAAAATTCTCCACTAAACCCATTTAGTTCTGGGGTTTTGTTGGTTTAGAGACTTTTAATTACTGCTTCTATTTTTCTAAGACTTATGCAACTGTGTTGTTGGTTTATCTGATCCCAATTTTACTTTGGTACCTGGAATCTGTCTAGAAAATTGTCCATTTTATCCATACTTTACAGTTTTGTTTTGTATACACTTTTGGAGTAGGACCTACTGATTATTTGACTGTCCTCAGTTTCTGTTTTTACATCTCCCTTTTATTTATGATATTGTTAATTTGGATAATGTCCCTGTGCTCTCTGGTTAGTTTGGATAAACATTTTCTATCTTGTTGATTTTTCCAACAAACCAGGTCTTGGTTTTATTGATTCTTTTTATAGTTCCTTTTGTTTCTGCTTGGTTGATTTCAGCCATGAATTTGATTATTTTCCCCGGCTTTCATGTCTTTGCTTCCTTTTGTTCTAAAGCTTTCATTTTTGCTTTCAAGCTGCTGGAGTATTCTCTCTCTCTCTCTCTCTCTCTCTCTCTCTCTCTCTCTCTCTCTCTCTCTGAGGCACTCATAGTTATGAGTTTTCCTTTTAGCACTGCTTTCATTGTTTCCCATAAGTTTGTTTATGGTGTGCCTTCATTTTCATTAAATTCTAAAGGTCTCTAATTTCTTTCTTTATTTCTTTCTTGACCAAGTTGTCTTTGAGTAGAACATTATTAAAGTTTCATGTGTATTTGGGCTTTCTGTAATTATTTGTTTGTATATTGTTTTTGTTGTTGTTGTTTTGTTTTGTTTTTGTTTTGTTGTTGCTGTTATTGAAAACCAGCCATAGTACACAGTGATCTGATAGGATATGAAATTATTTCTATCTTCTTGTTGTTGCCTCTTTTGTGACTGACTGTAATTGGGAGAAAGTACCATGTGGTGCTTAGAAGAAGGTATATTTTTTGTTTTTTTTTTAAGACAAAATGTTCTATAGATATCTCTTAGATCCATTACATTCATAACTTTTCTTAGAGTCACTGTGTCTCTGTTTTGTCTCTTTTTTATGATCTGTTAATTACTGAGGGTGGGATGATCAAACTATTATTGTGTGAGATGCAGTGTGTGAATTGAACTTTAGTAGTTTCTGTTATGACTGTGGGTTTCCTTGCATTTGGGGCATAGATGTTAAGAATTTAGAGATTATTTTGGAAGATTTTTCTTTTGATGTTTACATCTCTGGGAGCTCCCAGGGGTCTAGGTAGGTTGAAGTTGTTGGTCTTCTTGTGGGGTTGTCATCTCTTTGAAGGCCTTTAATCTTTCCACTAAGTATTCCAAAAGGGTTGTTGACTTTTGTCCTGTGTTTGTCTGTGGCTGTTTGCATCTGCTTTAGTCAGCAGCTAGGTAGATGTCTCAGAGAGCTCTTATGCTAGACTCTCTGTTCCATCTATTTCCCTGCCTTTCTTTTAGACAAGGCTAATTTTGAATCAAATGATCTGTAGATGTGTGTTTCCTGTCTCTGTCTTCCCACTGGTTTTTTGCTGATTACAGGAGGTGGTCCTTCTCTATATATATGGAATCACCCTTACATCCCTGTGAAGTAATCCATTTCATCATGGTGAATGCTTTTGTTATGTTCTTGTATTTGATTTGGAAGTGTTTTAGTAAGTGTTGTTGCACCAATGTTTATAAGGGATATTGGTGTGAAATTTTCTTTATTTGTTGTATCTTTGTGTGGGTTACATATTAGTGTGACTATAGCCTCACAGAATAAGTTTGTCAAAGTTCCTTCTGTACCTGTATTGTAGAATAGTTGAGGAATATTGCTATTAGCTCTTCTTGTAGGCCTGAGTAGAATTCTTTGTTAAAATCATCTGGCCCAGAGCTTTTTTGTTTTGGTTGGAAGACTTTTGGTGAATGCCTGGCTCTGGCTTTTTGTAGTTGTTGTTTCTATTCCTGGTCCTGTCCTTGTACTTGTTCAGGTTCTTGTTCTTGTTGTTCTAATTCTCATAGCGGAATTTTAATGACTCTTTTAATGACTTTTATTATCTCTGGGGTTATAGGAATATTTAAATAGTTAGCTGATGTTGATTTAATTTTGGTAAGTGGTATTTGTACAGAAAACCATTCATTTCATTAAGATTTTACTATTATGGAATAAAGGGTATTGAAGTAAAATATAATGAGTTTTTAATTTTCTCAATGTCTGTTGTTATGTCTCACTTTTCATTTCTGACTGTAATAATTTGGATACAGTCTGTCTGCTTTTTAGTTAGTTTGGCTAAAGGTTTCACTAACTTGTTAATTTTCTTAAATAACCAGATCTCAGTTTTGTTGATTTTTTATTGTTCTTTTTGTTTCTGACTGATTGATTTCAGCTCTGAAGTCAATACTTTTGTCCTGTCTACTACTTTTGCATGTGTTTTCTTCTTGTTCTTAGTTTTGGTCTTTTGGTTCTTCATCTTTCTCCTCCTCCTCTTTCTCCTCCTCCTCTTCTTCTTCATACTATTAAATAATTAGTGCTATAACTCTCACATCAGGGTTGTAGCTAGTTTTATTGGTGAAAAGATGAATCACAGAGGGA
The DNA here is from genome assembly GCF_963924665.1 of Micromys minutus. NCBI lineage: Eukaryota > Metazoa > Chordata > Mammalia > Rodentia > Muridae > Micromys > Micromys minutus. Next base: position 97,543,083 of record NC_137972.1, on the reverse strand, counting down.
ACAAGGCAGACCCCAAACCTCCTGGGCTTATACTTTCCACTAGGTAGGACTTTGGGGTGTGGGCATGAAAAATAATTATCCTGGGTAGCAGTAGACCTCCCAGAAATAATGTTTTGCTCTGTCTTGGGAAATGGAAAGCAGATGCAGAAATATAGGTAGAGATTTGGATGGGCACTTGGGGTGCTAAAGAAACAATTTGGACCTCCAGCATTTCAGGGCTTACTAGGGTCCCAGCAAGCAGGGGATTGGAAAATGGGTATCTCAGCTTAATTAGAAGGTGGAGTGTGGAGAGAAAGATGCAGACTTCTGGAATTGATGGAGCCAAAGTTCAGGGTTCAGGGTGTGGGTATATAATCTTCTTAACTAGGATGGCAGCAAACAACCCAAGGTTCAAGATAATGCGTGACCCTGGGAGCAGAAGGCAGATCCAGGATATTATACTGAGGTATGGACATAAAGATGGAACACCCAGATTCAATCTTTGAAGTCAATATTTGTGTTTTCTGGAAGAGTGTACGCATGTCCCTCTCCACAGTTTATTCAGTTTTGAAAATTACTCCTTATGATAACTTTTTTAAAAACTTAAATATTTCAACTTTTAAATGACATGTATTCTAAGGTTTATTGAAAAGGCATCTTTATATATGCATAAATATATGTTTTATTTTGTTGCTATCTATTGGAGTTTAATATGCCATTGTTTTTTCTTTTACATGCATAAAAATATTTGCTAGAATATTGTTTCTATTATTTATGCATTCGCACACTTATGTCTATAATATTTGGCAACATTTACTTGATTTAGCATTTCATTTAATATAACTACTATCACCTTTCTTGGGTAGGCAAGATATTTTAAATAAGTTGGAAATTTTGTTTGATAAAAAGTATTTAACTTCACATGTTTTTAGAGGAATGTTCTGAAAACCTGAGTTCACCTGCTATCTGATTTATGCCCTACTTGTATGAACAAATTATTTTGTTTTGGAAATATTGCAAAAGATATGACATACAGGTTCATACAAAAATAAACTTATACAATTATAACTCAGTGTCATTAAATAACTTTTCAAAGATTTTAATTAATCGACATAGTCACATCTCTATTATTGTCTGTATGTGAGCTTATAAAGACTATAATATATAACTTCAGCAATTTTCTTTTAATTTTTGTATGTGGTTTGAAGACAGTCTGTTACCTTGAGATTTTTAAAAGTCTTTTGACTTGATGAGTAATACTATATTTAGAAACATTGTTACATAGTTCGTATGGTTTAGAGGAGTTTCACTATGATAAGCAAGGATGTAGAGTGACTATTATTTCTGAGAAAACTTCTCATTTCCAATCACATTTTCTTGTTCCTGAAAAATGGATGTTTTATAAAGGTTCCAAATCAGCCATTTTGCATCTTGATTTCACCTCAAAATTCATTTCTCATGACTGTAGTGTAACAGGAAAGGAGCATAAAATATCTATTTTACAGTGCTAGCTAAGAAAGCACATGACAATATATCATGATATACTATCATCTAAATACATATTCTATTCTTTAACTTAGCACATGTCTTTTCTTTGAGGAAACCAAAGCTAAAGTCATAATCATCATTATCTGAGAATGCGTAATTCTTCAGTGAGTAGATAGTATATTAGAAAAAGATAAATATAAGCAGATGTTCACATAGTAGTTACAAGTGAAAATAAAGCAATTCACTTTGTAGAGTTGGGAGAGTACTTATCATTACAAAAGATTATTCAGAGGCAAAGATCACAAATGATTAAATAATGCAATCTTCCACACATGCTAAGACAATCAAGTGTGTGTGTATTCTTGTGTGTCTCCATATACACGTGTGTGTGTAAGTGTGTATTGCCTTTTTTTCTTTTCTATATCAAAGTGTGAATGTGAATAATGCAGCTTACATCATGCACTTATGAGAAAATCGAATGTAGTAAAAACAAAACAAGTATCAGGGTAGGCCTTTTCCAAATATCAGGTTTACCTCTACAAATAAAGTTCAAAAGTGCCAAGTGAGTTTCTGTCTACAGCCTCATTGAATGCTTTCTCCACAATTTAGACCAATTCCCAACTGAATCAAACCTGGCTTGCCTCTATATTTGGCTAACAAACTCTCAAGGTATGGAAAGAACTTCAAATAATTGAATTTTTTAGTCAAATAAAGTGAATTTTATAAAAGTATAAAAGAGCAGATGTACCCAAGAGGAGTAGACAACAGGAAATATACAAACTCAGAGATGAAACGAACCAAGTAGAAACAATACGAGCAATCAAGGAAACCAGGAGCTAGTTCTTTTAGAAGATCAGCAAGATTGATAAACCCATAGCCATACTAGCTAGAGGGCAAGAGAAAGAATCCAAATTAGCAAAATTATATATAAAAAAGGTGAAAAAAATGAGGAAATTCAAGAAATCATCAGATCCTATTACAACAGCCTATGCTCAACCAAAATTGAAAATCTGGAGGAAATGAACAATTTTCTAAACAGATACCAGGAGCCAAAGTTAAATCAGAATCAGATAAACCACCTAAGCAATCCCATACATCCTAAAGAAATAGCAGGCATCAAAAGCCTCCCACACAAAAAAAATACCAAGACCAGATGAATTTAGTGCAGAATTCTACCAGACCTTCATAGAAGACCTAATACAAATAATCAACAAACTATTCCACAAAATAGAAACAGAGAAAGCAATACTCAACTCATTTTTTGAATCCATAATTATGCTCATATCTAACCCACACAAAGAACCACCAAGAAAGAGAACATTACATCATTTTCTCTCATGAACATCGATGCAAAGCTACTCAATAAAATACTTGCAAACAGAATCCAAAAAAATATCAAAACAATCACCATGATCAAGTAGGCTTCAACCCACAGATGCAGGGATGTTTCAACATACAGAAATCCAACAAAATAATCAACTATATGAATAAAAAACTAACTAAAACAAACAAACAAAAAACATCCATAATCATCTTATTCAAAATTGCAAAAGCATTTAACAAAATTTAACACCCCTTCATGTTAAAAGTCTTAGAATGATCAGAAATTGGAGACCCACATTTAAACATACTAAAAGCCATATACAGAAAATCAGTAGCCAACATCAAACTTAATGAAGAGATAGTACTGGAAGTCCTAAACATAGCAACCAGAGAGCAAAAGGAACTCAAAGAGTAAAATAAGGTAAAGGTTAAAATATCACTATTTGCAGATGATATGATAGTATACTTAAGTGACCCTCAACATTTCACTAGAGAACTCCTACAGCTGATAAACAACTTGAGCAAAGTGGCTAAATACAATATTAACTCAAAAAATCTGTATCATTCATCTCAAGCACTTACTTAGATGCTTCTCAGTCATTCAATATCCATGAATTGAGAATTTTTTGTTTAGCTCTGTACCCCATTTTTAACAAGATTGTTTGATTCTCTGGAGTCTAACTTCTTGAGTTCTTTGTATATATTGGATATTAGACTTCTATCAGATGTGAGGCTGGTAAAGATCTTTTCCCAATCTGTTGGCTGCCATTTTCTTCAGTGTCCCTAGTCTTTCAGAAACTTTCTGACAATTGGATACTAGTCCCAGAAAGCTCTGAATACCCCCAGAAACAATTCACAGGCTATATGAAGCTCAAGAAAAACAAAGGCCAAAAATTGAAAGCCTCAGTCCTTCTGAGGAAAAAAAATAGTGTATAGCACCCTCTCAGAGTGTGGTACACCTGGACCTTAAATCATTACTAATCCAAGAGCTAAGAATATACCCTTGTGGCAGTCTCTGGTATTCAAATATCATTCTGTTACATTTACAAAATGGAGTACTATTCAGCTATTAGAAACAAGGAATAAATAAAACTCCTAGGCAAATGAATGGGGCTAGACATTATCATTCTGAGTGAGGTAGCTCAGTTACAAAAGAACACACATGGTATACATTCATTAATGAGTTGGAAATTATTAAAAAGCTTGGAAAACCAAGAAACAATTCACGGGCATTATGAAGCTCAAAAAGAAGAAAGGCCAGAATGTGGATGCCTCAGTCCTTCTTAGAAGGGAGAAAAAAAGGGGGGGGAGATAAAATAAAGGCACAATTAGAGGAAAAGGGATTAAAGAAAAAATCCAGAGACTGAATTACTTGGGGATCCATCTCATATGCATCCACCAAACCCAGGTACAATTTATGCCAAGTAGTGCTTACTGGCAGGAAACTATATGGATGCCACCTCAGAGGCTCTGCCAGAATCATACAGATACATTTGAGACTGCTTGCAGATTGAGTGCAGGGATCCCAATGAGGGAGATGGATAAATGATTGAAGGAGCAGAAAGGGTTTGCAACTCCATGGAAAGAACAGCATTATCAAACAACTAAAACGTCTATAACTCCTAGAGACTAAAACAACAACTAGTACACATAAAGAGACCCATGGCTCCAATTACATATGTCGCAGAGGATAGAATTGACTGGAATCAATAGGAGAAGAGACTTTTGGTCCAGTAGATACACATTCTCCTAGTTTATAGGAATGCCAGAGAGCTGACTAGGAAGAGGGTCATTGAAAGAAGGAGCAACTTGATGGAAGGAAGTGGAGAAAGATGGTAAATGGGAGTGGGGTGGAAAGAGATAATATTTGAAATATAAATACAGAGAATATCCAATAAAAAAGTATGAATGGTGAGTATCTATACTATCAAAGATCAACAACATATATCAAGTATTCAGCTAAAAAATAACTTGGATTAACATATGTCCAGGAAATAAAGGACTTATACAATGAAAATTTAAATCAAGTAAGTAAATTGTAGAAGAAAAGCACATACTAATGTTATTTTGTTAAATAATAATAACCTCCAAATTGTCCTTCATATATCAGTGTTTCCTTGATTAATATTGCTCTCAGTCTGTGTTAAGGGACCTTTGTCAGACAATAAAAATGTAGTTATTGTAGGGTCTCATAATTGTTCAAGTACTGTTGTTAAATAACTTTTGGATACTCACATCTAAGTCAAATGTCCATATTATTCTTTCCAAGGTTCAGGGAACCTCTGAAGGAGGAGATAGAAAGAACATAAGACCCATGGGTAAAGGAACAACCATCATTCTTACAACTCATTGTAGCTGTAATTATTTGCAAAGACATAACCTAGTCACCTCTCATCATGCATGGCAGTGGGACTCATGAGGGCCCATCTCCCTGTGAAAAAATATGCAAGCTAATTTGTACTAAAAGGGGGGTGGTATTAGTTTTCTTCAGTGGTGTACCACTGGCAAGTTGCCCAGCTTTCATTATACAACACTGATGCTCACACAAATGATTATAGGTTAACTCAGTTTTGTTAAAGGTGATGTCCCGGGTTTTGGCACCAATGTAATGAAAGAGATGAAGAGAGTGGGAGGGATATGTCCCACGTAGATGTGGCAATACCTGGAGGTGAGGGGATGCCTATAAGGGTTCCATGTTGGGAATTCCTTCCCTCTGAGGGGCCAGCCTCAGACAGTATAGTACAAAATAGAGGTTATTCATGGCAAAGGAAAGTTAAGAGGGTAGTAGAAGCAGAGACAGAGAATGAGAGAGAGAGAGAGAGAGAGAGACAGAGAATGAGAGAGAGAGAGAGAGAGAGAGAGAGAGAGAGAGAGAGAGAGAGAGAGAGAGAGAGAGAGGAGAGAAAAGGAATAGAGGAGTAGAGGAGTAGAGAAGTAGAGGCTGGCCATGAGCATGTGGAGGGGGGGGAGGGAAGGAAAGGGGAATAGGAGGGTTGTACTGGTGGGAGAGCAAGAGAGAGAGCAAGTTAGAGAGAGCAAGAGAGAAAGGAGGGGGCAAGCATCCCCTTTTATAGTGTCAAGTCACTGGGGCAGAGCATACCTGGCTATTGTCAGGTAACTAAGGGGTGGGGTTTACAGAATCCCAACATTCCCCTGTTTTGGTTTAATTGGAAAAGAAAAATTAGAGGTGATGGTGGACCAGAAATAGGGTTACTGTGATCTCTCACTGCTCCACGCTTATTTTGGAGTGGCATTTCTAGAGAGTCTAGAGAAGTGGTGGTAGGGATGTGTGTCCAGTTTGTTGGGTGCTTCCTTGTTGTCCAGGGTCTGTGGAACTATCTGAGGATATTTCAGAAGAAATCGTGCCAGTAGAAGCGTCTATGTCTGTGAGAGAAGGATGAGGTATCTGTAGGTTGCTTCTCTGGAGCTGTTCTTGGTATAATGAGTGCCTGAACTTGACAAGACGCTGGAACACACATATGTATACATTATAGGTAGAGATTAAGTACATTTGGAAGAAAGAAAAATTTTGCAGGAGCAGTTCTAGTGCTGCCATTTCATTTCTCCTGCCTTTCTTTACATAAAAAGGAGAAAAGGGGGAGGGGAAGGCCAATGGTGAAAGGGAATAGGGGTGCTGAAAGTCTCATTGGCTACTTCCTGCTGTCTTGGGGCATTGTAGGGGTGCAGCTGGCTTTCACCATCACGGTCCACCTGGCAAATGTTCACATCAGGCTCCTCAGTGGACAGTGGCTGGTAATCCTGTAACGGGGATGATTAAAAGTGTGGTTAGAATATTTTTGTATCTATCATTGAAGGAATGTAGAAACAAGATTGATAAGGTTTGAAGCAAATTCTTACAGAATGTGTCCCAGATGTCTTAAAACAGTTTGCCATGTCATAAAGATGGATAGAGGAAAGATATGGAGTTGTGGCAACATCAGAGTCAGGGCAGCTGATTAAGGATGAGGTAAGGTTATTAGGCAATATCACTGGGAAAGGCTGTAAGTGGCAATTGTGAGTTCATTCTAGGGGTTATGCATAGCCAGCAGTTTTTAAAGTGGCCAGGTTATGTGATATCAACTGAGAAATATTTTCTCTGAATTTTGATAGTATTTACTGGGGATCCTGGTTGGTGTTTACAGTAGATTTTATCAACAACTTCTGTCTCACACCTGGGATCCCATGGATCTTGTATGTGGAAAAAGAGCTGTAGGCATCTCAAGAATCACCTTAAAAGGACCCTGGTATGGTCTAGCTATTGGATGACAAGAGAATGATGTTTAGCAACAGAGCTGTTCTGGACATTTCAGACTCAAGGGTCTATCTGAGAAGCTGCTAAAGGAAACATGTTTGTGTTAGTAGGTTGACTGGCTAGGAAAAGGAAGGAGCAAAAGTATTGCTTAGAGCTTGGGTTCAGGCAAATGGGGAAAGCAAAGGAAATAGAGGCTCCCAACTTAGCTATAAAAATCTCTTCTCAGTAAAGGTACAGGACATGTCAGAACTACCAAAAAGGAATGGTGAGAGGTACACCTCTGAAAAGCAACTAAGTGGTGGGTCTGGTGAGAAAGGTAAGGTTGTCTTCCTACCCCAACAACAGGACAACAATAGGAAAACAGGAGGGAGAATTGGGTCACCAAAACTTTGTCAGGACTGAGTAAGTGGCCCCAGTGTCCAAGAGGAAGGAGATGGGCCACTCATACCATGACAGCTACCTGTGGCTTATTGCAAGTGATGGCAGTGGTCAGGCCAAGGAAGTCCATGGCCTCTTCAATCATCAAATGTTATCTAGGCATGATGTCCCTCTGTCTTGCATGACACAGGGCAATCAACAGCCCAATGTTCCTCTGGATGGCACCTAGGGCAGGGTCCCCTTGGCTTGTGGTGGGTAGGGCAAGCTTTTGCCCAATGACCTTGCTGACCACATATGTAGCAGGGGCCTGGTGGTGTAGCAGTGGCTGGGGCTGGGCGGACAGCCTTTACCAGCATATGGTATTTTTGTTTGTGAGCCTTTTCACCTCTCCCATGGTACACAGTAATGGCCAGTGCCAAGACTTCTGCCTGTGGAGTTAGGGGCCCCTTGTCCAGCTTTTTAAGCTTGTCTCTTATGTTGGGCTATCTCTGGGAAAAGAAATAATAGGTCATTAGTAGTTGTTTACCTTCTGGGTTTTCAGAGTCTAAACTAGTGTGCTTGAATAGGGCCTTCCTGAGTCACTCTAAATACTGGGATGTGTTTTTCTCTCTATCTTTGAAAACCTCTTGGGCTGCAGTGCAGAGACTGGCCAAGAGGCAGGTTATAAATCTATCTGGTCAAAATACCATCCGTGGAATTGTAACTTCATCAAGGATCTTGGTCAGGTACTACCTCAGATCTGATGGGTATGTTCCATCTGTTTGATGGCTCTCATCTGCATGCGTTTTTGCCTGCTCTGAAACCCACAGGCTTTCCTCAGGAAGTAAATTATTAGTAAGAATCATATGTAAATCATGGAATTTCAAACTATAAGATTGTGGCACAGGGCACAGAAGAGGATGAGAAAGGGCAGGAAGGGGCATTAGTGGTGCTCCAGGCTGAGTGGCATGTCCACGCCCCATGTGAGTCTGGTGGTGGAGGAGGGGAGGATTCTGAAAATCTTAGAGTAGCATGAGTAGAAGCTGAGGCAGTAGTGTGGATTTTGCAGTGAAGAGGGCATAGTTCGTTGGCTGGATCGAGAGTTGTGATGTCATCTGCTGTATGCCCCATTGCTTAAAGGATTTGGTCTGGACTACAAGAACACAGAGAAGGGTTAGCATGAAGGTAGGTAAATGCCTGTACATAGAAATCCTCTTTCCATTTACCAGATCATTGGCAGTATATATAGTTTTAGAGATTTGAAATTTTTTAGTACACATCTCAGTGGGGAGTCCGGTGATATGTTCTGACACATAGAATTGCCCACTGAGGAAAAAAAAGGGGGGGCTACTGAATTATCTCAATCCAGCATCCCTGTGGATAAACTGGGTAGAAAAAACTTTGCTTATGTGCAGGCATACAGAGTTGTCACTCAGACTCCTGGTGGCTGCGTCGGATCCCAGACCCGACAGAGAATGCCCTCGCCAGGCCTAAACTTCGGCATGTGAACCGGCTGCAAGAACCCTGAGAGAGAAGGAGGAGCTGAAGTTCCTTCCTGAGGGGTCTTTCCAGTGGTCAATGACTGCCTCAAACCTGTGGCCACAGAGAAATAACCCTCTTTGCCGGCAAAGGCTGGCCAAACCTTATTTGGGAAATCAGGGGTTCTCTTTGTCAAATGGAATGGTAATACCTATTAATCTGCCACTGTTGGTGTGGAAACATTAGCCACGATCTGGTATCAGAAAATAGTGAAACCATGTGGTGTGTGGCTAATCTATTTCAGTGACCCACGAGGTGAAAACTATTGTCGAAAAAAAAAAAAAAAAAAAAAGAAGAAGAAAGAAAAAGAAAAAAAAAGAAAATTTCTTAGATGAATATTTGAAACCCACATTTGAAATCCAGAGGAATCCCACCCATTAGAATAGGAGGTAAGTTTTAGACAGATGCACTTATCTGGGTGGAGTCTTATTTGGTCTATGAGAGGTAGATATGACTGGGCTTCCTGTAGCTTATAAATTGATAAAAGAGATAACATGAATTAACAGTATGAAACATGTTTTTAGATGAGTGTTTGTGGAGCAGAAGGAGCAAGAATTATATATAATGGAAAATGAAATTTAGTAAGAGGAAACATGAAGCATTAATAGAACCTGAGTTTACATAAGAAAGTAACCGGTCATATCTGTATGAGCTTATATCTGAGCTACTTGTTAGAAAATAGAAGTCTGTTTCTTTTGGTTTTTAAACTGCAGTTACCTTAGCTGTCAGTGCAGTCAGAATCTGGCTCATAAATAAATAAAACTTTAATCTAGCAGGCATATCAACAAAAAAATGACAGAGTCTATTAGTTAACAGTTCCTCTAGGTCTCTGTTGTCTTCACAGCAGCTTGGACACCTTGGACTGGCTTTTGAGCCCAGAAGACACAGGTAATAATTAACAAATTTCTGTCAAAATTGAGGGTTTTATAGGTTAAATAGAGCACATTATAACTTAATGGCAATACTAAAAAATCATAAAGACAAAATGAGATTGAAAATAGTAAAGGCAAATAAAACGTGTGGTTTGAGGCAGGCACTGGTGCACACAGGTGAGAGAGGATAGTGATATACTGGATGAGCTCACTGACAGTGAGGGAGTTTGGTTCTGTGGCCACAGTGCATGGCTAGGGCAGGTCCTCCTGTTAGGCCTAAGTCCTGGACTAGAAGTTCGGGCCATGAGATCTCATTGAGCGGGGGAGAGGGTACCTGTGCTACTGGGGCAGCGACATGGCGGGGGAGGGGCGCGGGGGTACATGTGTATGTGATCCGCTAAGCCTAAGCCTGTCTCCCAGATGCCTGCTTGCTGGCTCTAGGTTTCCAGGCTCCTGGCAGTGTGAGTGCTGGGCAGTGTCTCAACCACCCCTTCCAACTCCCCCGAGCTAAGGTTCCTAAAGGAACCGACAACAGAACCAATGTTTCTGCAGAAACCCAACTGAGCGGCCACAGCTGGGCGCTCTGCCCACTAAGCCACCCGACGATTTCCGCGGGTGTGGCGTCCCTGACTGCTACTGCTTCAGGCAGCATGGGTACCCACAAGCCGCAGGCTTCTAGACATGTGGCGCCCACAGCATGGGCTCCAGGAGTGTGAAGCCAGGAACCTATACTCAAGTAAGAGAGTGCATTTTATTGTTTTCTGTTTACTGTAAAGTAAATAAAAGCATCCCAGAAAATAGGGTCAAACAGCAGCGAAAATGAAGCCATGGGGGAAAGTAGAGATAACTGACCCTATCAGCGATGGGGCTAAACTTGGTGGCTGTGTTCCACAGAGCTGGTGCCCCAGAATGGGAGCAGCTTATCCAGGGGCGTGCCATCAGTAAAAGGAGAGAGAGAGAGAGAGTTCCAAGGGCATAAGTCATAGAATGAGAGTTAGTAAAAACATCTATCCTTGGGGGAAGCTCCAAGCTCAGGAACTCTTTCCTGGGATCTCTTGCATGTTTATTCTGACCAATGTGGGAAGGAAGCTTACCAGGTCTCTGAAGCTTGGACTAGTGAGTGTTGGGGAACCTGAAGTTTCTTGATCCAAGTCACTACACCAATGTAATGAAAAAGATGAAGAGATTGGGGAGGGGGGAGTGGTACCTTGGAGGTATGGCAAGACCTAGAGGTGTGGTGGATGCTTCTGGGGGAATTCATGTTGGAAATCCCTTCCCCTGAGGGACCAGCCACAGACAGTATATTACAGAATAGAGTTTATTCAGGTCAAGGGGGAGTTAAGAGTGTAGTACAGGCAGAGAAAAAGAGGGAGAGGGAGAGAGGGGGGGAAGAGAGGAGAGGAGAGGAGAGGAGAGGAGAGGAGAGGAGAGGAGAGAAGAGGAGAGGACAGGAGAGGAGAGGAGAGGGGAGGAGAAATAGAGGAGTAGAGAAGTAGAGAAGTAGAGGCCAGCCATGAGCATGTGGAGAGAGGGGAAAGGGAAGGGGAAGATAAGGGGTATGGCTGGGAGAGCAAGAGAGAGCAAGAGAGAGAGGAGGAGGAGGCAAACAGCCTATTTTATAGTGTCAGATCACTGGGGCATAGCTTACCTGGATTTCACAGAATCCCAACACTCAGTAAACCAGAATAAGAAAAAAAAAATAAGTGAAAAGATAACCAAGTAGGAGGGAACCTTGTTTACATGAAGAGTTCATTCCTAAAGTGAGGGGCTAAGATACAACTATTGGTAGCAAAAACCCAAATATTTAATAAATGCATGTGTCAAAGAATAAAAACAAAAAAATCAGCAATTTATGAAATGAAGAGTTTGTTAAACTTTCACTTTCAGTTAAGAATGACATTATATAATTACAGTATTATGTTAAATCACTTTTTGAAATGGGAAGATAATATTTACAGTTATGAAGGGAATGGTTACTTTAATATCTTCATAGTGACGCCGATTTTCTTACCTGAATATCTTCTCATAATGCTTTCCAAATTCCCTTCCATTCATGTATGTCTGAAGACAGTGGGCCTCACCATCACTTCTTGCTTTACTAATGATATCAATTTACTTTAAAACATGCTTTTAAATAATTTCCATTTTACAAACAATTGCTGTACTAATATATGAAGTAAATTACTTCCTACTTGAATAATTAAAAATATGTTTTAAAATCTACTCACTTAACCTATAAAGTTTAAACTTGAGAGTTTCTCTCAACAGATCATGTAATTGGACTTTTGTTGACAGAAGATTGCTGTTTTTATGCCTGCTAAATTACATTTTGAATGCATTTAATTACAAGAAAATAACTTGTGGTTCATCCCAAGGCTAAGCATGCTTAGGAAGCCAGGAAACTGATAGAGAAGGAAGAGATAAAATGCACACTGTCACAGGGTAGCACCTTGGGAAATCAAAGAGATTAAATTAGAAACTGTTCAAGTCTGTGCAACCACCATGAGTTTCTTACACTTGTTTTGAGAGGCTGTTTCCAAAATAAATCTAGTGAAAATAGAATTTCCATAAGAATTTCTAAAACTCAAAAGTCATCAAAATATTTCCTCCTTCTTTTACCATAGTATTGAATCCTCTTAATTTATCAGTGCACAGTAAAAAGGATGGTACAAAAAATATGGTCCAAAATAAATAGAATGATATAGAAAAATAAATATCAAGGCATAAATACTAGGATAGTAGCATGGGAATGTAAATATCACAAAACATTCTTGATAGAGCAATTAGAAATGTCTTCATGAAGAGCTGCTGCAGAAAGTATGAAAGAGTAAACAAAAATTCTGTATCTGAAAGTATGCTTTGTTTTTCATAAAACAAAAATGGGATGAATTCATGACCATTACAAAATCAATTTGTTGATTAATTGAAGAAATACTATAAAATTATCATCCCAATCTCTATATACAATCAAATTTTCAGAGTATATTACAATTTAAGAGATAAAACTTTGTCTTCTTTATTTGGTGTTGAGTTTTAACATGCATCTTGCTTTTACAAGCTTTTGCCATCTTACATACTAAAATCTAGAAAGCTGAGCATTATGTTGTGCTTCTTAAATAATGGAATTTAGAACACAAAAGCAGGCATATCTCTGATTCCGAGGTCAGAATAAGTGCCAGGACATCTAGGGCTATATAAAGGAAATGTGTTATATAAATATAAATAAAAACATAAATATGAATATAAATACAAATACAAATATAAATTTAAATACAAATACAAATATAAATATAAAATTAAATATAAATATAATTCTGATTCAGAATCTGACTTTAAATAAAAAATTAATAAGTAAGTGAATAACCAATCTTGGCCAATATGTGTACCTATTTCTTCCTTTAGTTTTGTGCTAACACAATGCTATGTTGCTATGTTTGCCAAACCTGTAAGTGTGTAAGAACCACAGGAAACATGACTGAATTAAAAATACTCTAACATAAGAAAGCTAGAAAATACTAAGTATTTCTCAGACAATGATGCAAAGTGTACAAGTAAAACATATTCTACATGTATTTTATTTTAGTTTTATAGTTATTTTTATTTAATCATATGTAATCAGTTAATCTAATACCCATGTGTGAACATTGAAACAAAACAACAAAATATTTCTTTATATTTTAAATGAGTTAAAGAGCTATAAAATGTACTATTATAATGATTTATCTTATAACAAAGTTCTATGTCACATTCTCTAGTAACTAGATGCTCAAATAAATCAGTTTGCCATATATCATAGTCAATTTTATTATAATTTATAACATAAATAGATGTTTGAATTTGTTGACAGTTTTAAACTCAATGACCCTGAAACTAGCATTTTCTGAAACATTAGTAAGAGTTCTATGATTCTTCATTTAAGAAAGAAAAACATGAGGAACAGTTACATTGGTATATTGAAACAATAAATTACAAACAAAAACTCCTCAGACCTACTTGCTTTTGTAAGAACCAATCTACTCCAAAAAAATTATGTCCTTGTTAGAGACCATTAATTTCTGTGGAGAGTTTCTGGGGTTGCTTGGCAAGAGCTTGACATTGGGCTAGGACAAGAAGGTAAAGCTACCCCAGGCAGGAATTTGACATTGGCCTAGGATAGAGAAGTAAGCTCAGAAATGAATCTGATTTTAGGCTAGAACAAAGAAGTAGGCTTCAGCCAATAACTTGACTTTGCCTAGGACAGGAAAGTGGGCTCAGAGAATCCTGTCATCCTCACAAGCCATTGGAAACAGTGATCATGGAATTTGTTTATGGCCTTGTTTTTTGCCATCTATTTGTGTTCACTGTCTTGTTGCCTTAACCTAGAGCTGACATCATTATGATTTGCATATAAATAAAATGGTATAAAAGGAAACTGGAAAAATTAAACCAGCCTTTCTGCCTCAGAACTGGCTAGGGTCATGCTGCAGTTTTGTCTAATCATCTCTCTTTTTTTAAATCTTTGCTCCTACCCTGGGGAACCTATTGTTTGACCAAGAAAGTCTCAGACAAATTTCTTGGCTATTTCATTTCTAAACATCACTTCATTAAGGGACTACATTTCAGTGTGTCTTAACTAAACTGCAACCATGTAAGTAGCTAACATGAATCATCTAGGCCAAATGTTCAATGACAATGTGTACAAAGATGCATAACGTAACCCTAGGTGAAGGCTACCTAGATGTCAGCTTGAACCACAATCCAGAAATGTAGTTCTTGAGGCTAGAAGATGGAAATTGGATTTCTGGACTTCACATTTACAGCTACCCATTGTTGGGTTAGTTAGACTACAGACTGCTGTTGTAAGACCCTGGGGAGTCTTACTTAGCTCAGGAGCAGGACCCACACAAAACAATTAGACAATAGACTGCTGTAATAACAAGAAGTAAATTCCATTTACTTGGGTTGTGTATCCTCGCTGGGAGAATCAATCATGAACTCAAAAAGCACACGTCTTTTATACCTTTTTGTGAGGAGGGTGCACTACGGTTTTATCATTGGTCATTGGTATAATTTTCAGAAAGAGGAGAGGAAGGGGAGAGAAATGTTTGCAGTAAGATTGTTGACAATTTGCATTCTCCTTGGAATTCAGTACAGGGAGGGGTAGGGCAGCTGTTCCTAAAGCAGCCATTTTTGTTTGGTCTTAGCTTAGTCAGCATAGCCTGAACTGTCTTAAAACTTTGTTTTTACATCTTCAGAAACTTGTTTATATATTTCAAAATTTTGATGAATTTTTCCTTTTTTTTCTCTCAGAATTGGGTGATTAGAGCATGAGCTAATTATGACATGTATCAGGACCCTATCTAGGGTTTTCAAGAGGGCCAGGTGGCTATCAGTCAGTATATTCTGTGATTTTTTTTCAGAGAATTACTCAAGGCCATTGTTTTGATTTGTCAAGTACAGGAGGGATCTTATAGCCTTAGGGATGATTGGAATGTCTCTGAGTCTTACGTCAGCCATTTCTGTTACTTTAGGGTCTCACATTCTAGTAAATTTTGTCTTTGTCTACTTTCTCAAAAATGGGTGTTTTGGAAAAGTCTCAGAGTCCCTCAAAACTTTGTTTTTAACATCACTACAAGTCATTATGATAAATTCTCTTAATACACATAGACATTCTGTAAGTTTTGTGATTCTACAGAACTCTGAATAATACACCACATAAATAAATAGTTACTACTGTGAAGTTGATTTTATTTATTTTTAAGTAGCTTCATTAGAGCTTAATTGAGCTAGAATGCCATGATTTTTGTATAATTTTGATAAATTTTGATGAATGGATGACACAAGAATATGTTTTTTCCCCTTTATAACTAATTTTCTTTTATAATTTGAGATTCAACCATTAATCTACTTCCAGCATTTAATCAAATTAGCTTAATCAACTTCTTACACAATTTTCCATAAATGTAGTAATATGGCATGCAGTTTTGTTAGTACCTTTGATTTGGAATAGTTTAAAATACATGCTTTATGTTCATTTGTGTGTATTTCCATGTGTCCATTTGTGTGTTTGTTGGTCTGTCTTTGTCTGACTGTCCCTCTGTCTGCCACCAATCTGTCTGCTCTGTTTGTATGTGAGTGCATGTGTAAACACATGTGTACACTGGTGTGTAGGTGTGTAAGCCCAAGATCCCTTGCAGCTACATTTTTAATGAAAAAAAGATATGTAGGAGTTTATGCAGTTATTTACTCGCTTTGGTTGTTTCATCTGGTTGTTTCTAAATTTATAAACCTTTGTAAAAAATCCTTCAAGAATAGGGTAGGTCTATTTTGCTGCCAATGTATTACTAAATTAATTACACTGGGGATTATATTATTTTTTTATCATTCTTGTGTCTGCTCTGTTTGAAATTTCAGTTGGCCTGAGGGTATGTGTAAGTCTGCATAATAATTAACTCACTCAGCATGTTATCAAAGCAATATGCTAATTATGCCAGTCACAAGAATGAGAAAACAAACTTCTATCATCATTGATCTTACAGTGCTACATAATACAGTCAAAAGAAACCTGTCTTATGTTAAGTAGCTACTGTCCCACTAAGGAAAGAATAAAAATATGTTTGATGCAACTAAATTCATTGAAGATCAGAAATCTGTGTTCTTTGATTGTCTATAATCATTATTTTTTATAAAGTTAATATGAAGCAGAGGAATAGTATGGAGGGTTTAAAAATTCATGCATATCAGTGTGTTCTGAGTAAACCATCAGCACTTCCAAGCTGATAGCTATTTCTAAGGTATGATAATGTATTAGAGCCTTCTGGTAGTTTTCTTACTGTAAAAGTAATCACAATTACCTAATTATGAAAATAAATATGTGTAATAGAGCCAGGTTTTTTTTTTACATTTTTATAATATAATTGAGATCTTTAAATTTATTTAGGATTTTTAAAATGCTTTATAAAATATTTTTGAATGTTATTTAGCTTAAATGAACTAAAACAAGATAAAATAATAAATCTTATGTTCTCAATGCATGCATTTTTTATAACTACACAAATATCTAGGGTCTTGATCTTACCAAGAACCTTCATGGCTCAGCTTCTGTCAACGCCAGTCTTCACCATAAGAAACTGAAGTCTTCTCAGATAATATAGCACATTGTATATCATTTCTCAGCTCAAAATTCTTTAAGGTCTTCAGGTTTCACTGATCATCACACTGCATCATCTAGTAACATTTAGTTCTTCTTTATCTCTACTCTCCCCAGCTCCAAGACCAATAAGGTTTATGTTGTAACTCAAATAATGTCTGCTCACATCAGCTCAAATGCTTTCCTTTTCTTGGCTAGCTTTTTAAAAACTTCTGTGGTATCCTGCTCAAAGGTCATTCCCTACACACCATTCTAAATAAAGTTAAAATCAATTTCCTTATTTATCTTCACATTTCTTCATCACTACTATTCTCCTCTTCACGGTGAGGATCATCTCATAATTTCTATCATCATCATCACCATTATCATCATCATAACCATCATCACCATGAATCATAATCATCAAATAATTTTAAGATAGTCTCATTTTATAGCTTTAAATGGCTTAGATGCACAAATTGCAAGCCTCTGCCTCGAGATTGCTGGACATAAGGTAAGAGCAATTTCTCTAGCCTTTTATATTATGTAGAATTAGCTAGTGTTAAATATTGGTTATTACAATAAAAAATGGTCAGTGCAAAGATTTAGAGTCTATTTTATTTTGTGCACCTTCTTACTATCATTCATAAAATACAGGTTAACATACAATGCCTTTAACCATTAGACTGAGCACTAGGAACCCAATGGAGACTTTAGAGAAAGAACTGAAGGAACTTAAGGAGTTCACAATCTCATAGGAAGAACAACAATATCAATTAACCAGAACCTCAAGAGCTCGCAGGGACTAAACCATCAACCAAACAGTACACACTGGATGGGGGAACCAAAGGCTCCAGCTACATATGTAGAAGAGGATGGCATTGGTTAGCATCATTAGGAGGATAAACCTTTGGTCCTGTGAAGGTTTATTTTCTCAATGTATGGGAAAGTCAGGGTGTTAAGGTAAGTGTGGGAGAGGGAGCATCCTCAAAATAGCAAGGAGAGTGAGGATGGGAAAGGGGGAAACTGGGAAAGGAGATAGCATTTGAAATGTAAATACATAAACTATCAAATTAAAAGAAAAAGAAAAAGCATTTGCTGTTAGGATGACTCAGCAGACTTGAAATAAACTCAAAGAATTACGTCTATCCCTTGTGATAAATAAGATGGAGAGAATGCACTCCTGCTAGTTATCCTCTGACCAAATATATCCCTGCTTCTCTCTCTCTCTCTCTCTCTCTCTCTCTCTCTCTCTCTCTCTCTCTCTCTCTCTCTCTCTCCTCCCTCCTTCCCTCCTTGCCCTTTCTTTCTTCCTTCCTATATTTCTTTCTTTCTTTCTTTCTTTCTTTCTTTCTTTCTTTCTTTCTTTCTTTCTTTCTTTCTTTCTTTCTGTTTAAAAGAGAAACAGAAGAGGTAATTTAAGGAGTGGTAGATGAGAGATAAAATGGAATTTTCTGATGGAGTCAAATGATCCTATTCTAAAGCAGATTCACGAGAGGACATGTGATGTTAATGGGGAGTATAATCATGGCCAAACAGACACTGACAGTGGCCTAGCAAAGCTTTCTACGGAACACTTGCCTTTGCTTTGCTTCAGTGGTCTCACATCTCCGCTGACCTTCACTATGTTGAAAGATGCACAGCAGGGAACTTTTTCTGGTATTCCATCAGGTTTTGATTGCTCCTGCTTATTCTTGCCAATTGTATGGATCAATCTTGCTATTTTATTAATTTTGTTAATAAATAAATAGAATAAACTATGCCACTGGTCTTTGGAGTTTCTGTGACTTGGGCATAACACATACACACTCTTTTTTTTTCACTTCTATGTTTTCTTTCTCTTAGAAAGGTTTACACTTTGTATCCACATCTGGCCTCTAGCTCCTAGAAACTTAGCTGTTTTTTCTCTGAAGTTCTTGGATTAGAGGTGTGCGCCACCGTGCTTGGTCATTCTTCATCTCCATTTTCCTTCTTCACAGTTTCTGCACTGTGTCCTCTTCTCCTCCTCCACTAATGACTTCAGCTCAACACCAATATTCTTTAATTCCATGACTTCTTTTTACTTTAAATTTTGTTATCTTAAAAAATTCCGTTCTATTAATTTACATTCCAATAGTTGTCTCATCCCCCTCCAACTGTTCCTCATCTCTTTCCTCCTCTCACACCAATCCCCCACAGTCTTCATATTTCCCTAAGGCCTCATGTTTCTCAGGGATTAAGGTCATCTTCTCTCACTGGGGCCAGACCAGGAAGACCTCTGCTACATTTGTGCCAGGGCCTCAGACTATCCCATGTAGGCTCCTGGTTGGTTGCTCAGTCTCTGGGAACTTCCTGATGTCTGGTTTAGATGAGACTATTAGTTCTCCTATGTGGTGGCTCCCTCTTTTAGCTTCTTCAATCCTTGCCCTAATTCAACTATAGTGGTCCCTCATATCAGTTCAGTAGGTGGGTGTGAATATCTGATTCAGTCTCTTAGCTGCTGGTCTGTACACACAACATAGCATAGTAATGACCTTGTAGTCCACCAATAAGAGGAATCACACATTGGACAACCTTTCCTTCAATCTCTTCTCCATTTTTGTCCCTGCAGTTCTTTGCAATTGGGAATTTTGGCCAAAGTCACCACCAATGAGTGTCTTACCTCCTTTATCTCTGGTACTTTCTAAACTGTTCCACCTCCCACTTCCCGAGGATGCGTATTTCCATTCATTCTCTTAGCTACTGGGGTTTCTCTCCTTCCCACTACCACATATCTTATCACGGTCTGTAGGTTGTATCCCATGTTGTCTGTAATTTGTTGCTAATATCCTCTTATCAGTGAGTACATACCATTAATGTCCTTTTCAGGTCTGAGTTGCCTCACTCAAGATGATGTTGTCTAGATGCATCCATTTGCCTGCAAAACCCAGGGTGTCCTCATTCTTAATAGCTGAGTATTAATCCATTGTGTAAATGAACCACATGGTCTGTGTTAATTCTTCCATTGTGGGATAACAGGGTTGTTTCAAATTCTGGCTATCAGAGATACGGCCTCTATGAACATATTGGAGAATGGTCCTCTGTGATAAGATAGGTCATCCTTTGGGTACATGCTCAAGAGTGGTGCAGTTTGATCTTCAGGTAGAACTATTTTTCCCCCAAGGAATCACCAGATTGATTTCCAGAGTAGTTGTAGCAGTTTACAGTCCCACCAGAATTGGCGGAGTGTTCATCTCTCTTCTACATCCCCAGCACCTTGTGCTCACAGTTTATTTTGATGTAAGCCATTCTGATTTGGGTAAAGTGGAATCTCAGGGTTATTTTGATTTGCATTTCTCTGATGACTAAGGACTTTGATGTTTTTCTAAGTGCTTTTCAGCACTTAAATAATTAGAGATTATTTAGTTGTGAATTCTCTGTTTAGCTTTGTACCCTGTCTTTAAATTGGGTTATTTGTGTTTTGGAGGTTAACTTCTTGAGTTCTTTATATACTTTGGATATTAGCCCCCTGTTAGACATAAGGATACTGTAGATTTTCTTCCACAATTGGTAGGTTGAAATTTTTCTACTGGTGATGGGTTTTTCCATATATAATTCTTTTAGTTTCATGATGTACCTACCATTCATCAATTATTGACCTTAGAGCCTGAGCCATTGGAAATTTCCCGCTATGCCAATGAGTTCAAGGCACTTTCTCACTCTATCTTCTTTTAAATTCACTATATCTGGTTTGATGTTGGGGTTCTTGATCCACTTGTACTTGTTCTATGTGTGAGGAGGGAAATGTAATTTTATTTTCATTCTTCTACATGCAGACTGCCAGTAGATTTTTTTTTTTATTCTACTCTATGTCTTTGGTGGTTTTGTCAAAGATCAAACATCCATAAGTTTATGGGTTTACTTCTGGGTCTTCAATTCTATTATATTGATTGACCTGTTTATCTCTGTACCAATACCATGAAGTTTTTATCACTATTGCTTTGTAGTCAGGGATAGTGATTTCCCAGAAGTTCTTTTATTGTTGAAAATTGATTTGGCTGTCCTAATGTTTTGTTTGTTTGTTTTTTTCATGTCTGTGAAGAATTGTTTTAAAGTTTTGATGGGGATTATATTGAATCTATAAATAACTTTTGTTAAGATGGTCATTTTCACTATGTTAATCCTACCAGTCCATGAGCACAAGAAATCAAACCAAATTCTGAAGTCTTCTTGAATTTCTTTTTTCAGAAATTCGAAAACATTGCCTTACAGAACTTTCACTTGCTTGGTAGAGTTACACTGAAATATTTTATAATATTTGTGCCTATTGAGAGGATAGTTGTTTCCCTAACTTATGTTTCAGCCTTGATTTCATTTAAATAATTTATGCCTAAAGATTTTTTTAGTTACTCTTATATCCTGCCACTTTGCAGACGTTGTTTGTCAGCTGCAGTAATCTACAACTCTATGGAGTCTGTATGTCTGGTGGAATTGGGGATGGTTTCTGTAGATGATCACATCATCTCTAAATAGTGATCATTTACCTTCTTCTAATCCAATTTGTATCCATTCATATCTATTTGTTTTCTAATTGCTATAGGTAGAATTTCAAGCACTACAATTTCAAGCACTTCACTTGCCCATGACCAACTACTCCTCTCTCTCTCTCTCTCTCTCTGTCTCTCTCTCTCTGTCTCTCTCTCTCTCTCTGTCTCTCTCTCTCTCTCTCTCTCTCTCTCTCTCTCTCTCTCTCTCTCTCTCTCTCTCTCTCTCCTCACCAAGACTAAATGAACCCTTGCAAGTGATGCCTCACCATGGGCCCACAGAGACACCATCTTTTCCAATACTATACTATGCCTCCAATAAACATATCCCTGGCTTCTTTTTATTTTTTGTAAAACACAACATTTTAGGTTTGATGCTTTTTACACTGTCATTGTATACTTTTGACTGTTTTGTTAATATTTTCTATAATATCTTCTATGCCTGAGCTTCTCTGTTCTCTCTTGTATTCTGTTGGTGGTGCTTGAACTTGTAGACCCTGATCTCTTCCACATTGTCTATCTCTATAGTTGCCCTTTGCACTTTATTGTTTCTATTTCCATTTTCAGTTTCTGAACCATTTTGTTCAGTTCGCTAACATGTTTTCTTGTATTTTGCTGCATTTCTCTAAGGTAGTTCTATGCTTCTTTTTAAAAGCTTCAAACTCTTTGTTGGTACTTTTGTATATTTCTTTAAGGGATTTCTTTATAACCTCTTTAAAGGCCTTTACTATTTTTATTAGATGGGATTTTAGGTCATTATCTTGAATTTTTTCCATGTTAGTGTAGCCAGAGCCTGCTATGATAGGAGTACTGGGTTCTGATGATGCCAAATTGCACTGAGTTTTTTTGCTTTTCATCTTGTACTTGACTCCTGTCATCTCTGGTGTTAACTGACCTGGAGTTTCTAACTGGAATAGGCCTCTTTGGAGGCAGGAAGAGCTCTGTTACCTGAGTTAGAGATGACATCCTTGGAAGCAGGCAGTGTTGTCTCTTGTTAGTATAGGCATCTTGTTTCTTGGGTTAGAGCAGACCTCCTACGTCCCTAGTTACAACTAATGTTCTGTGCCCTAGGTTATTGCAGATCTCCTGAGAGGCTTACATGCTAAAACTAAAATCATGTCTAAGAAAAGCAAAAAGGAGAAATATCTTATTCTAATAGACTATCAAAATTTAATACTGTACCATGAATGTCAAGGTTAAGCAGGAATTTGTTTTTGTTTGTTATAAATGGTTTCTTATCCTATAGTCAGATTGAAAGAGATAATTTAAATTTTGAATAATAATAATCATTTGCCTTCTTTATTACATTTTAAGTTTATACACTAATGTGTACTCTAAGATGTGAAAAGTCACCGAATATAATGAAAATTATTGGACATTCTTTTATATGCTAATAAGTTTGTCATTACTAACTCAAATTTATTTTAGTTTGAATTGGTTAAGTTAGACTTATATAAAATTTCTTAATAAAATGAGACATTTATATCAAAGGTATGATGCTTCATTAAAATTAAGTATACCATTGTCATGGGCACCTAACTAATTGAAATATCTACTCATAATTTTTTATTCATAAGAACTTTGGTAAATATAATATTTGGCAAATAACTGTTCATTTGATATAAGATTTTTATTCATTTTCCACATTTCTCTTCAACTTATACAATGTAAGGGTAATAAAAACAAAATAAGTGTCACCCAATATACTGATCACCTGCTACTTTTATTGAATAGCTTTCACTCAGGCCATTACTATAAATATTTGTAAGTTGATATGCTTTTCTAGATAACATTTGGTTACATTACCTGCAATATTTGATTTAATTATCATGTTCTGGAATAAAAATCTACTATAGCAACAAATTTTACTCTAGGACAACAACCTGGCTTTTGCCATTCTGCTATCTTCCTTAATTCTTTAGCACTTACCTTAAACTATATCTTCTTGATGATGCCAAATTACATGATATTAAATTAATTTATTGTGAGTCATCTTCTTTTCCAGCAAAGCAAGCATACTGGCAGTTCCTGGACATTTAAACCCTCCCATCTTATAACATACATTAAAACAAATTATTGCAAAATAATCCCTTGTTTACATGTTCACTACTGCCTAAATTAATTGATTTATGGAGAGTCACCTTTTCTGTTGATCTCGTGAAATGCTAATCTTAATATGAAATTTTGGGATGAAGATAAAACTTATTTAAATAACCACTTTTGTAATCAAGAATTTACCAGTATAGAATGTATAATAGAGACAGCAGTGAAATAGAAACAAAAGTGAAAGAGAAGAATTCACAATAAAAGTGAAAGATACAAGTAAAGTCCATATGGGAATGAGTAACACTGAAATGTAGGCCACTATTACAAAACAAAAGAAAAATTATTAAATATCAAAAAAGAAATCCTAACACAAAATTTCAGTTTACTGAAAAAATTACATGAGCCCATTACAAGCTTTTATTATACAATATCTGAAATGAGAGAGGAAACATTAAGCATAATTACAAAACTTAGTGAAATATATTCATTAATCTCTGTAGATACCAAACAACTGGATTTTGCACTCTTTCTTTTGGGCAATATTTTTCTCAAACATTTGGTTTGAGAAAAATGGATAAGCTGTTTTTCTACATAATCATGTTTGATGCAGTGGATAGTGGGAGACTTCAACACTCTACTCTCAACAATAGATAGGCCACACAAAGAGAAAATAAACAGAAACACAGTGAAACTAATAGACATTATGAACTGAAATGGTTTAAAAGATAGATGCAGAACATTTCACTGTAAAACAAAAGAATATACCTTTTTCTTATCATTACAAGGTAACTTCTCCAAAATGGAACATATAATTTGTCATAAAACAAACCTCAACAAACACAATAAGATTGAAATAATCCAATGTATTCTATCAGACAAGCACAGACTAAGTGTAGACTTCAGTAACAACAAAAACAATAGAACATGTACATTTGTGGAAACGGAACATCTCTACACAATGATAACTTGGACAAAAAAGAAATAAAAAGATTAAAGACTTACTGGAATGCAATAAAAATGATGACATAACCTACACAAACTTATGGGATACAGTGAAAGCAGTGTTAAGAGGAAAATTCATATAACTAAGTGCCCTAATAAAGTTATTGGAAAAAGTCTACTTAATATTCAAAAAAGACCAAGAACAAAAGGAAGCAACCCCCCACGCACATACACCAGAGGAGAAGATTGTAGGAAATTCTAAAACTAATGCTAAAATCAACCAAATAGAAACAAAAAGAATGGTGCAAAGAATCAATAAAGCCAAAAGTTTCTTAGAAAAATTTGAGAAGACAGATAAACAGCTAGTCAAACTAGCTAAAGAGCAGAGAGATATTATCTAAATTAACAAAATTAGAAATGAGAAGGAAGACATAATAACAAAAACTGAAGAATTTCAAAAGATAATCAGATTATACTACAAAATTCTATACTTAGTAAATTTGCAAATTCTAGATGAAATGGATGATATTCAAGACAGATATCATCTATAAAAGTTAAATATGGAGGAGGTAAACTATCTAATCAGTCCCATATATCCAAAAGAAACATAAGAAGTCATTTAAAACTCTCAATGAATCTATCTCAGGGCTAGATGGTGTTAGTATAGAATTCTACAAGCCTTTCCCATAAATGTTAATATTAACATTCCTCAAAATAGAAAGAGTACTACCTAATTCAAAGAAAGAGAATTCAAGCCAATTTTGCTTATGAATATCTATGCAAAAATATTTAATGAAATTTAAGAAGGTCATATTAAAAAAACACATTAAAATTACCATTAAACAGAAGTAGGCTTTGTATTAAGGATGTATGTATATGGCAATCCAATAACATAATTCACTATATAAATAAACTCAAAAAATTATGATCATCTTATTACATGCTGAAAAAGCATTTGACAATAATATAATACCCCTGTATTTTAAAACTATTGGAGGGATGAGGAATGTGACACTCATACTTCAACATAATAAAATCAATATACAGCAAACAAACAGCCAATATCAAATTAAATGGAGATATATTTGAAGCAATCCTACTAAAATCACAGACAACACAAGGCTAGCCATTCTTCCTGTATTTATTTAATATAGTACTCAAAGTTTTAGGTAGAGCAATAAGACAACAAAAGGAGATCCAGGGGATATAAACTGGAAAAGAAGAAGTCAGGGTATTTTATTTTTTTCGGATGATATTGTAGTATATATAAGCAATCCCAGAAATTCTACCAGAGAATGTTTACTGCTGTTAAACAACTTCAGAAAAGTGGCTGGGTATAAAATTTACTCAAACAAATAAGCAGCATTTCTTTTAATAAATGATAAACAGGCTGAAAATAAAATTAGGGAACAACAATTTTCACAATAGTCACAAATAATATAAAACATCTTGGTGTTACTCTAGCTAAACAAGTAAAAGATTACATGACAAGAACAGTAGGCTTCTGATAAAAAAAAATGAAGAAAATCTCAACAAAAAAAAAAAAAAAAAATGGAGAGATCTCCTATGCTCATAGATTGGTAGAATTAAGATAGTAAAAATGTTTATTCAACCCAAAGCAATCTACAAATTCAACATAATCTCCTTCAAAAGTCAAATGAAATTCTTCCCAGACATGAAAAGAACAACTCTCAAATTCATATTGAAAAACAAAATATTCAGGATAGTGAAAACAAACCTCAACAATAAAAAAGCTTCTGGAGAAATCACTGGTCCTTGACTTGAAGCTGTACTACAGAACAAAAGTGATTTAAAAAGAAAAAGCTGGAACTGGGGACTTTCGGACAAGAGCAGACGGCGGCTCATAGAGGCTGAGCAACTGCGATTGGGAACAGAGAATTAGAAGTTCTGTTTCCACCCGGAAGCGACTTCCTGATGCAGAGTGGAGCCTGGCCTACCTGCCAGGCGGAACAGCGGCTCATAGAGGCTGAGCAACTGCGATTGGGAGCAGAGAATTAGAACTTCTGTTTCCACCCAGAGGCGACTTCCGGACACAGAGCGGAGCCTGGCCTACCTGCCAGGCGGAACGGCTGCTCATAGAGGCTGAGCAACTGCTATTGGGAGCAGAAAATTAGAACTTCTGTTTCCACCCAGAGGTGACCTCCGGACACAGAGCAGAGCCTGGTCTACCTGCCACCCGGATCAGCGGCTCATAAAGGCTGAGCAACTGGTGGGTGGGAGACCTGGGCTGCAGGGGAGCAGAAAGATCTCTGTGGAGTACACAAAGAAAGTGCACCCTCTGCCTTGCCCTCCCCTGCCTTGCCTGACCAGCAAACAGAAACAGAACCTTGGAACTTCTGCTCACACCCGACGACTTTGAGACATAAAACAGGGCTTGACCCATCTGACAGCTCAACCAGTGGAGAACCAGGGAAACAGACCAGGTACAAGGGAAAGGTAAGAACATATCACAGACAACAAAATGGCAAGAGGAAAGAGAAAGAGTATATCCCAAGGGAACCAAGACAATGTAGCAACACCAGAGCCCAGCTCTCCCATAACTGCAAACATCAGAACTCCAAACACTCCAGAAAAAGAAGACACAGACCTGGAATCATGCCTCAAGACGCTAATAGAGTTACTTAAACAAGAAAGGGAGAAAAAGCAAAAAGATTCAGAAGCTTTTAAAGAAGAAACAAGAAAAACACTCAAAGAACTCAAAGAACTAGAAAAAAACAGAACCAAAGAAATAAAGGAATGGAAGAGGGAAATTAAAACAGAGATTGACACAATAAAAAAAAACGCTAATAGAGATAACCCTAGAGTCAGAACACCAAAAAAAAAATCAGAAGTCACAGGAGCAAGCATTTCCAATAGATTACAAGAGATCGAAGAGAGAATCTCGGGGGCAGAAGACAACATTGCAAACATAGACAAAACAGCCAGAGAAGATGCAAAAAAACAAAAAGCTCCTAACCCAAAATGTCCAGGAAATCCAAGACACAATGAGAAGACCGAACCTAAGGATAATAAGAATAGAAGAGGGAGAAGAGTATCAACTAAGGGGCACAGTAAATATCTTCAACAAAATCATAGAAGAAAACTTCCCTACCCTCAAGAATGAGATGACCACGAGCATAAAAGAAGCCTTCAGAACTCCAAATAGGTTGGACCAGAAAAGAAATACCTTCCGACACATAATAGTAAAAACATTAAGCACCCAAAGTAAAGAAAGAATACTAAAAGCAGTAAGGGAAAAAGGTCAGGTAACATATAAAGGCAGACCAATCAGACTCACACCCGATTTCTCAACAGAGATTATGAAAGCTAGAAGATCCTGGACAGACATCATGCAAACCCTAAGAGAACACAAGTGTCAGCCCAAGCTGCTATACCCAGCAAAACTATCAATCACCATCGATGGAGAGATGAAGATATTTCAAGACAAATCAAAATTTACACAATATCTGACCACAAACCCAGCACTACAACGAATTATAGGTGGAAAACCCAATACAATGAGGGAAAATGCAGCCTAGTAAGAACAAGAAAACTCCTAAACAAGAAAACTAAAAGAAGAAAAAAACACAGACACAACTCAACCCAAAAAAGCAATAATGGCAGGAAACAGAAACAACTATTCTTTGATATCTATTAACATAAATGGTCTCAACTCCCCAATAAAAAGACATAGACTATCAGACTGGATACATAAACAAAATCCAGCCTTTTGCTGCATACAGGAAACTCATCTCAGAGACAAAGACAGACACTACCTCAGAGTTAAAGGGTGGGAAAAAAACTTCCAAGCAAACAGCTCCAAGAAGCAAGATGGAGTGGCTATTCTAATATCGAATAAAGTAAATTTCCAACCAAAAGTTATCAAAAAAGATAAGGAAGGACACTTTTTACTCATTACTGGGGAAATCTGTCAGGAGGATCTCTCAATCCTTAACATATATGCTCCAAATAAAAAATCACCCACATTCATATAAGAAACCCTACTAAAGCTCAAAAAATACATTCCACCCCACACAATAATAGTGGGAGACCTTAATACCCCACTCTCACCAATGGACAGATCAGGGAAACAGAAACTGAACAAGGACACTGCAAAACTAGCAGAGACTTTGAACCAACTAGAATTAATAGATATATACAGAACATATTATCCTAAAGTAAAAGAATACACCTTCATCTCACCACCCCATGGCACCTTCTCAAAAATTGACCACATAATTGGACACAGAACGAGCCTCCATCGAAATAAGAAGATTGAAATACTCCCATGCATCCTCTCAGATTACAGCTGGTCTTTAACAACAACAAAGACAAAAAATGCCCACATACACTTGGAAACTAAACAACACTCTGTTAAAGGATAGCAGGGTCAAAGAAGAAATAAAGAAAGAAATTAAGGATTTGCTAGAATTCAAAGAAAATGAAAACACAACATACCCAAACCTATGGGATGCAATGAAAGCAGTATTGAGAGGAAAACTAATAGCCCTAAGTACTTCCAAAAAGAAACTGGAGAGAGCTTACTTCAGCAACCAGACAGCACAGCTAAAAGCCCTAGAACAGAAGTAAGCAAATATACCCAAAAAGATTAGATGGCAAGAAATAATCAAAATTAGGGCAGAAATAGACCAAATAGAAACAAAAAGAACCACTGAAAAAAATCAACAAAACCAAGAGTTGGTTCTTTGAGAAAATCAACAAGATTGATAAACCCCTAGCCAGACTAACTAGAGGGCAAAGATATTGTATCCAAATTAACAAAATCAGAAAGGAAAGTGGCGACATAACAACTGAAACTGAGGAAATTCAAGAAATCATCAGATCCTAATACAAAAACTTATACTCCACAAAATTGAAAAATTTGGAGGAAATGGACAAATTCCTAGACAGATACAAGATCCCAAAGATAAACCAGGATGAAGGAAACCATCTAAATAACCCTATAACACCTAAAGAAATAGAAGAAGTCATCAAAAGCCTCCAAACCAAAAAAAGCCCAGGTCCAGACGGGTTCAGTGCAGAATTTTATTAGACATTTACTGGAGATATAACACGAATACTCTCCAAACTATTCCAAAAGATAGAATCAGATGGAATATTACCGAAATCATTTTTTGAGACTTCAATAACCCTCGTACCTAAATCACACAAAGACCCTACAAGGAAAGAGAACTTCAGACCAATCTCACTTATGAACGTTGATGCAAAAATACTCAACAAAATCCTTGCAAACCGAATCCAAGAATACATCAAAATGATCATTCATCATGACCAAGTACGCTTCATCCCTGTGATGCAGGGATGGTTTAACATAAGGAAATCTATCAATGTAATCCACCATATAAAAAACTCAAAGACCAAAATCACATGGTCATCTCACTAGACCCTGAGAAAGCATTCGACAAAATCCAACACCCCTTCATGTTAAAAGTCCTGGAAAGAACAGGAATCCAAGGTCCATACTTAAACATAATAAAAGCAATATACAGCAAACCAACAGCCAACATCAAACTTAATGGCAGGAAACTTGAAGCAATCCCACTAAAATAAGGGACTCGACAAGGCTGCCCACTCTCCCCCTACCTATTCAACATAGTACTGGAAGTCCTGGCAGGAGCAACTAGACAGCGAAAGGAGATCAAGGGGATACATATCAGAAAGGAAGAGATAAAAACATCACTCTTTGCCAATGACATGATAGTGTACTTGAGTGACCCCAAAAATTCCACCAGAGAATTCCTACAGCTGATAAACAACTTCAGCAAAGTTTGTGGATACAAAATTAACTCAAACAAATCAGTAGCCTTTCTTTATTCTAAGGACAAACATGTGGAGAAAGAAATTAGGGAAAAGGTACCCTTCACAATCGTCACAAATACTATGAAATACCTTGGTGTGACTCTAACTAAGCAAGTGAAGGACCTGTATGACAAGAACTTCAAACCTCTAAAGAAAGAAATTGAGGAGGATCTCAGAAAATGGAAAGACCGCCCATGCTCATGGATTGGAAAAATCAACATCTTAAAAATCGCCATCCTACTAAAAGCAATCTACAGATTCAATGCAATCCCCATCAAAATTCCAACCCAGTTCTTCATGGAATTGGAAAGATCAATGTGCAATTTCATATGGAATAACAAAAGACCTAGAATAGCGAAATCCATCCTCAACAACAAAAAAAAAAAAAAAAAAAAAAAAAAAAAAAAAAAAAAAACATCTGTGGGAATCACTATCCCTGACCTCAAGCTATATTACAAGGCAATTGTGCTAAAAACTGCATGGTACTGGTACAGAAATAGTCATGTGGATCAATGGAATAGAATAGAAGATCCAGAAATGAGCCCTCATGTATATGGTCACCTGATTTTTGGCCAAGGAGCAGTAAACATTCAATGGAAAAAAAACAGCCTATTCAACAAGTGGTGCTGGTCCCACTGGCACTCAGCATGCAAAAGAATGAAAATAGACCCTTTCTTATCTCCTTGAACAACGCTCAAGTGTAAGTGGATCAAAGATCTCCACATTAAACCAGATACACTGAAACTATTAGATCAGAAAGTAGGGAAAACCTTAGAACACATAGGCACAGGAGAAAATTTCCTGAACAAAACACCAATGGCTCAAGCTCTAAGGTGAAAGATTAACAAATGAGACTTAATGATATTGCAAAGTTTCTGTAAGGCTAAAGACATCCTTAAGAAAACAAAACGGCAACCAACAGAATGGTCAAAGATCTTTACCAACACCATATCAGATAGAGTCCTAATATCCAAGGTGTACAAGGAACTCAAAAACTAGACACCAGAGAATCAAATAACCCTATTAAAAAATGGGGTACAGACCTAAACAAAACATTTTCAATTAAGGAAGACCGAATGGCCAAGATACATCAGAGGAAGTGCTTGACATCCTTAGCCATCAGGGAAATGCAAATCAAAACAACCCTGAGATTCCATCTTACACCAATCAGATTGGCCAAGATCCAAAACTCAGATGACAGCAGATGCTGGCAAGGCTGCGGAGAAAGAGGAACACTTCTCCACTGTTGGTGGTGTTGCAAGCTAATACAACCACTCTGGAAATCTGTCTGGTGATACCTCAGAAAATTGGATATAGTACTACCTGAAGACCCAGCTATTCCACTTCTGGGCATATACCCCAGAGACACTTTAATACACAACAAAGATATATGTACCACAATGTTCATAGCGGCTCTATTTATAATAGCCAGAAGCTGGAAGGAACCCAGATGTCCTTCAGAAGATGAATGGATACAAAAATTGTGGTACATATACACAATGGAATACTACTCAGCCACCAGAAACAATGACTTAACCAAATTCTTAAGAAAATGGCTGCATCTAGAGAAGATCATCCTGAGTGAGATAACCCAGTCACAAAAGAACAGACATAATATGCAGTCACTGATAGTGAGATGCTAACCCCAGAGGCTTGCACTCCCCCAGAAACAACTCACAGACTGTATGAAGTACAAGAAATAAAGAAAATAAAACAAAACAAAAAAAATATTTACAAAACAAGAAAACTTTAACTATTTCCATGTTACATTTTGTTTTACATGTACTTTATTTAGCTCATTGTAACTATTAAGTTTTCAAGGCATACTATCAAATCTTGAAAAAAATCAAGTACTGACTAAAAATATATTCATATAGTTTTATGTAAAAATTATGTTAAAATCTGGAAAAAAGTACTGACAAAAATGTATCATTTTAAGCAAAAAATGTTTAAAATCTGTACATTCATCTTTGTTTTATAAAATAAAGTTGTTTAAAAAAAAAAAAAGAAAGCAGGCTGAGCAGGCCAGGGGAAGCAAGCCCGTAAGTAACATTGCTCCATGGTCTCTGCACCACGTCTTGCTTCCTGACCTGCTTGGGTTCCTGTCCTGACTTCTTTTGGTGATAAACAGTAATATGGAAGTGTAAGCTGAATAAACCTTTTCCTCCCCCCCCCCCCGCAAAAAAAAAAAAAAAAAAAAAAAAAAAGGAGAACACTCCTCCACTGTTGGTGGGGTTGTAAGCTGGTACAACCACTCTTGTAATCAGTCTTGCAATTCCTCAGAAAACTGGAAATAGAACTACCTGAAGATCCAGTTATTCCACTTCTGGGTATATACCCTAAAGATGCTCCAACTTACAATAAGAACACATATTCCACCGTGTTCATAGCACCCTTATTTATAATAGTCATAAGCTTGAAAAAACCCAGATGTCCTGTAGTAGATGAATGAATACAGAAATTGTAGTATCTTTATAATATGAAGTACTACTCTGCTATTAGATACAATGACTTTATGAAATTCCCAGTAAAATGAATACATCTAGAGAATATCATCCTGAGTGAGGTAAACCAGTCATAAAAGAACAGACATAATATGTAGTCAATGATATTTGGATACTAGCTCCAGAAAGCTCTGACTACCCAAAAAACAACTCACAGACCTTTTGAACCTCAAAAAGAAAGAAAGAAAAAAAGAAAGAAAGAAAGAAAGAAAGAAAGAAAGAAAGAAAGAAAGGAAGGAAGGAAGGAAGGAAGGAAGAAAGAAAGAATAGCCAAAAAGTGGAAGCATCAGTCCTTCTTAGATAAAAAAAAAAATAAGTGTATAGCACCTCTCAGTGTAGGGTAGACCTAAACCTTAAATCATGAATAACTCAGGAGTTGAAAAGATAGCCTTGTGGCACTACATAAAAAGCATTATGTTTAATCTTAACACACCAAAAAAATCTTTGACTATTTTCATGTTACATTTTGTTTTACATATACTTTAGATCATTGTAAATAACAAGATTTCGGTGCATGATATTAAACCATTAAAAATATTAAGTATTGGCAATATATTCATATAGTTTTATGCTAAATACTTTTAATAATCTGTACATGTATCTCTGTTTTTTTTCAAACAAAGTTGTAAGGAAAGAAAATGGCCATCTTGCCTAAAGCAATCTACAGGCTCAATGCAATCCACATCAAAATTCCAATTCTTCATAGAGTTTGAAAGAGCAGTTTGCAAATTCATTTGTAATGATATAAAAGAAAACAAGAATAGCAAAAATTATTCTCAACAATAAAATACTTCCTGGGGAATTACTATCCCTGACTTCAAGTAGTATGACAGATAAATTGTGACAAAAACTGCTTGGTTTTGTAACAGAGACAGGCAGGTAGATCAATGCATTAGAATTGAGGACTCAGAAATGAACCCACACACCTATAGTGAGTTGATCTTTGACGAAGAAGCTAGAAATATTCAATGAAAAAGGACAGTCTCTTCACCAAATGGTGCTGGTTAAACTGGCAGTCAGCATGGAGAAGAATGCAAATCGATCCTCTCTTATCTCCTTATACAAAGCTCCTTTCCAAGTGTATCAAAGATCCTCACATAAAACCAGGTACACTAAAACTCATAGAACTGAAAGTGGGGAAGAGCTTAGAACACATAGGCACAGGGGAACATTTTCTTAAGAGAACACTAAAGGCTTAGGCTCTAAGATCAAGAATCAACAAGTGGAAACTCACTAAATTGCAAATATTCTGTAAGGCAGAGGGCAAAACAGCAACCAACAGATTGTGAAAAGTTCTTTACCAATCCTACATCTGATAGAGTGCTAGTATCCAATATAAACAAGCAATTCAAGAAGTTAGACGCTAGAGAATCAAATAATACTATTATAAATGACGTATAGAGATAAACAAATAATTGTCAACTGAAGAAAAGAGAAAGTCTGAGAAACATCTAAAGAAATGCTCAACATCCCTAATCATCAGGTAAATGCAAATTAAAACAATCCTGAAATTTCATCTCACACTAGGTAGAATGGCTAAGACAAAAAACTCAGGTGACATATGCTGGCTAGGATGTGGAGAAAGAGGAACACTCCTTCACTGTTGGTGAGATTGTAAGTTGGTACAACCACTCTGGAAATCATTCTGGAGGTTTCTCAGAAAATTGGACATAGTACTACCTGAGGCCCCAGCTACACCTGTCCTTGGCATATGCCCAAATGAAGCTCCAACATCTCACAAGGACATATGTCCAACCATGTTCACAGCAGCCTTATTATAATTTGCATAAGTTAGAAAGAACACAGATGTCATTCAACAGAGGAATGGAGACATGAATTTTGGTACATTTACACAATGACCGACTTTTCAGCTATTAAAAATAATGACTTTTATTTTTTGAAATTCCTAGGCAAATGGATAGAACTGGAACCTATCATCATGAGTGTGGTAACCCAGTCATACAAAAACACACATGGTATGTACTCACTGATAGATAAGTGGTTATTAGCCCAAATGCTTGGAATACCCAAGAAACAAGTCACAGAATTTATGTAGCTCAAAGGGATGGAAGGCCAGAAGGTAGATGCACCCGTTCTTAGAAATGACAATAAAACACTCATGGGAAGAAATAATGAGACAAAGAGAGGAACTGGGACTGGAGAAAAAAACCATCCAAAGATATCCTCAACTGTGGATTCATCCCATACACTGCCACTATTGCTGATGCCAAATAGCGCTTCCTGGCAAAGACACATGCTTCACCATGTTGATAGCAGCCATATTTATAATAGCCAGAAGCTGGAAAGTACCCAGATATCTATCAACAGATGAATGAATACAGAAAATGTGGTAGGTTTACACAATGCAGTACTAGTCAGCTATTATAAACAATGACTTTATAAAACTCACAGGCAAATGGATGGAACTAGAGACTATCATCCTGAGTGAGGTAACCCAGTCACAAAAGAACACACAGGCTATGCACTCACTGAGGAGCAGATGCTAGCCCAGGAAAACTTGTAATACCCAATACCTATAATACAATTCACAGACCTGAAGCTCAAAATGAAGTGAGGCCAAATTGGGGATGCCTCAGTCCTTAGCAGAGAGAACAAAACTCTCATGGAAGGAAACACAGGTCAAATAAAGGAGCAGGGATTGAAGAAAAGATCACTCAGAACCTGCCTCACTTGGAGATCCACCACATATGCAGCCACCAAATACAAGGACTATAGCTAATCCGAAAAAGTACTTACTGGTAGGAACCAGATAGAGATGCCTCCTCAGGGACTATGCTAGAATCATGTAGATACAGCTAAATGTTAGTCTTAACTCAGGGATCCACATGAGGTTGCTAAAGAAAGGACCTGAGGGGATGAAAAGTGTTGCAACCTCATGGGAAGGTAACAACATTATCAACCAACCAAACACTCAAAACCCCCCCATGGAGTAAAACACCAACTTCTGTGTGCACTTTAAGAGACCTATTGATCCAGTTTCATATGTAGCTGAAGATAGCAGTTTCTAGCATCAATGTGAGAAGAGGCTTTTGTTCCAGAGAAAGCATGTTTCTTCATTGCAGAGGAATGACAACTCAATGGGAAGGAGAAGGGGATCAGAAGAGAGTGCACCTTTGTCAAGGCAACTGGAAGTGGAGGGGAAATGGCAGCAGGGAAGGGTAAAAAAACAACATCTCAAATGTAAACACAGAATATCTAATTAAAAAAGGAAAACAAAACAAGAAAAAGAAAGATTTAAAAGTATGCTATTGACATAATTGTGTGTTGTGGGTGTATCTGTGTTTGAATGCGAATAAAGCCAAGAAAACTAGAATATATATAAAAAGAAAAGAAAATATATGACTAAGAATAATGGGGGTTTAGGAAATGAGCATATGGGACATGAAAGACAAAAGGACATAAGTAATAAGAGTTACATTGGAAGTTAAGTTGATATGAGTTTTGAGAAAAGATAAAGAGAAAGGATAATCTAAACATAAATTGTTCAAAAAAGGCATAGGTAAACTTCTTTTCATGCGTGCTCTGATGATTTATTTGTACTTGGCCCAGGAAGTGACACTATTAGGAGATGTGGGGTTTTTGGAGTAGGTTTGTCATTGATGGTGTGGCTTTTAATACCTTTTTCTATCAGCTTAGAAGTCAGACTCCTCCTGATTCCCATCAGAGAAAGATGTTGAACTATCAGTTTCTACTGTACCATGCCTGCCTGAGCTCTGCCATGAACCCACCTTGATAATAATGAACTGAATTTGGAACCTGTAAGTCATCCCCAAACAAATGTTGTTCTTATAAGAGTTGCATTGATTGTGGCCTCTGTTCATAGCAGTAAAACCCTAACTCAGCCATGTGCTAATTTTAAAGATATTTTTAAATGTTATTACTAAAAAATATAACAATGCCTGCATTTTATTAGAAACATTACAAGAAAAATCTTGTCTATTTTATCAAATATTTTATAATCAAGTGCCCCATAAAATTAATAATTTTCTGATGTTATAATATATAGTCAACATAAATGAAATGTTTTATAGAAAATAATTATAAACATTTTAGCACACATAAAATACTATTATAGGTATTAGTTATAAATCCTTTGCTGTGACTTAACCTTAAGTGTTTCAGACCATAGAGCTTTATGTAAGCATTTAGTAAGGGTTGATGTGTTCAACTTGTTATATTAGTGGTAAAGTTATTAGGGATATCTACTGATCAGTACTCCATAAGACACCAAATTTTTTATATAAAAATGAACAACAAATCAATACTAAAATTGTGTGTTTTCTTTAATGCAATAGGTTATTTATTATTCAATCCTTAAATCACATGATTCCTTTAAATATTTCATGATCATACTACATGTAATCTTAATATGTTTTCTTTAATTAGACTGTATGATATTACATAAACCCATTATCTAATCATCCATTGAGAAGTCATGGTATAATGCTTTTAAAGGTAAGATTTCAGCCATTTTCTTTATTTAAAATTTAGACCACCATCATTATGACTAATCTTTCCTTCATAAACATTTTATGTTTTATTTTTATTGGATATTTTATTTATTTACATTTCAAATGTTATTCCCTTTCCTGGTTTTCTCTCTGCAAACTCATATTCCATCCTTATAAATTGTTTATATATCTATTGTCTCTCTCCTACTCTTTACCAGACCACTTTGTTCACTGTAATCAATATTATTTTATGTTTAATACATTATGATAATTTAATGAACCTATGAAGAAAGAAGTTTTAATATAGTCTAGATACATTGAACAAGCAAATATGGAGAAAAAGTGGGAAAACAACTCAAATTGTTCAGTGTCTGTTTTGTCAATAACTTCTTAGTGTTACAGTGATTTGGATATTTTCTTCCATTTTTCATCTTAAATTTTCTATACCACACATCAATATGAAGGAGTTAAACAAATAAACAAACATAAATAAATAAGAAAATACATGGAGTGTGCCTGTGATAATACTACACACTTTATTCGTAAAACCCTGACTTCTCTGCTTCAAAGATTAGTGCATAAGCTCAAAATTAAGAACTCTTAACAAGGAAATGATTATATCCAAATTTTAAGAGGCAAAAATAAAGATGAAGTAATATTAACATGTAGTCACAATTATTTTGCTAATATATTATGTCATCATGGCTAATAACGTAGTCACTTCAACAAGAAGATAATAAAAGATTTCTAATGTAAATACCCAATTCCAGAACCATGTAAGAAAGTGTTGCTTTCAGAGGAGCCAAAGACTGCATCATCTATCTAGCTTGCTCTTTCTATTCACTGCATAAAAAGATTGTTTAGTGTATTCATAGATTTTGTTCTTAGATGACTGATAAATTCAGAAGCAGAACTATTACCATGAAGGATATTTGTTCATTCTGTTGTGATAAAAAAACACAGACAAGTTTCTAAACTGTATTAACTTCATATGCAAAGCTTTGATAGAATCATTCTAGTCTCATTTTGACATAAATATGATTCTAAATTTAACAACTGTCAAAAATTACCATTTCAAAATTTATAATTTTAAATCTTGCACAGCCCAAAATTTCTGAAATATAACTTTGTGGCAATCTTGTGAAATGTGATATTAAAATGTTTAATCAAATTCTATGCAGTTTGTACTTTTCTAACTCTTTTTTTCATTTTAAATACTTATTATTTAATCATAAACTCAAGCATTTCCAGAAAATGCTTAACAATTTTTAACTGATTCTTGTTGTATAGCATTACAGTGGATAATCTATCAAGTTGTTGAAACTAGCCTCAAAAATGTGACTTAATTTTTGGCTATGCAATTGTATAAGAGTATAATATAATGTATAATAATAATGTATATTATTGAATGTTTCATTCATGAATATTAACAGAGCCTGGACATGCTTGCCTTTCCATCTGCCATGCTTTTCCAGCACATCAATGTTTCATTCCAGTACTGACGCACCTGAGATACTTCTGCAGCACAGATGTGAACAAGAGATATTTTAGAGGTTACAGTTTGTGTCATCTTTGCCTTTCCTGTTTTGTTTAACCATTTGTGGTGAGAGCATATCAAGAACTAGACTATATTCCATTTATTATTTTTCCATTTAAAGATATGTAATTAATTATTAATTGTTACTTTGTGGTACACACTCTTCCAAGGATCATATAGTAAAATACTACAGTTTGTATCATTGTAAAAAGCTGACTCTGAAAAGAGAAGTATAATTTTTCCAGAGTTCTCACCTGTACAAATAAAAAAAAAAAACAGGAATAAGATAGTGTTGAGAAGTAATATGCTCTCATACTGTTATAGATGTTATATGGTTATACTGCATTGTATTTGCCAGGATTGTTTCTAGCTTTATTAATTAAAGTCCTTAAATTTAAGACTCTCTCAACTTAACTGTTTATTGTGAAAGGCCCTGGCCTGTAGCTTGCCATGACAAAGTTTTGGTATAAGTTCAGCAAGTCACTAATAATATACTTTTAGAATTATTTTCTTTATTGATTATAAAAAGGAAACAAATTGTAGAATTCAGAGACACTCCAAATTATACTTATAAAGCATACCCAATATCCCAGAAACAATTCACAGACATTATACAGCTCAAAATGAAGGAAGGACAAAATGGGGATGCTTCAGTCCTTAGAAAAGTGAACAAAACTCTCATGGGAGGAAACACAATGTCAAACAGAGGAGCAGGGACTCAAGAAAAAAAATCACTCAGAAGCCACATCACCTGGGGATCCACCACGTTTGGTCACCATATTCAAGAACTATATATAGCTGATCCCAAAAAGTACTTACTAGTAGGAACTAGACAGAGATGCCCCGTCAGGGACTATGCTAGAGTTACATAGATACAGCTGAGCATGATTGCATCTAACCATCAGACAGTATTCAGGGACTCCAATGAGGGTGCTAAAGAAAGGACCTAAGGAGCTGAAAAGAGTTGCAGCCTCATGGGAAGAACAACTTTATCAACCAACCTAACTATCTAAAACTCTCTAAAACTCCCATGGAGTAAAACACCAACTTTTGTGCAGGCCTATTGATCCAGTTCCATATGTAGCTGAAGATAGCAGTGTCTGGCATCAATGTGAGAAGAGGCTTTAGTTCCAGGGAGGGCATGTTTTCCCAATGTAGGGGAATGGCAAGGCAATGGGGTGGAAAGGGAGATCAGGAGGGAGTGCACCTTTGTGAAGGCAAGTGGAGGCAAAGGGGTGATGGGAACAGGGTGGGGTAAAGTGATAATATCTCAAATGTAAATACAGAGTATCTAATAAAAAAGACAAATAAATATATAAATACATGTTTTTTTTAAAAAAAACTGCTCTTTTATAGTAGAGATGTTCTCATTTACTCTCACTTGCTATGCTGAAGTTAAGAACATAGGTATTAACATAAAAAATTATCTTTATTAGATACTCTCTATATTTACATTAGAAATATTATCCCCTTAGCCCAACCCACTTTCATCTCCCTTCACCCTCTAC
The DNA here is from genome assembly GCF_963924665.1 of Micromys minutus. Lineage (NCBI taxonomy): Eukaryota > Metazoa > Chordata > Mammalia > Rodentia > Muridae > Micromys > Micromys minutus. The sequence goes on along the minus strand of NC_137972.1, from coordinate 97,502,834 downwards.
TTGTCTTCACAAAGGTGCACTAGTGGGCAAAGGGATACATTTCAAATGTACATACAGTATAGCTAATAAAAAAATAAAAAAATAAAAATATTATCTTCATTTAGTTTCAGAAATCAGATAATCATCTAAAACTACTCCATTTTTCAACTCATTTTCCTTGGTTAAAAATGTAGTTTCACAGAGTAAACAATTTTCAAATGCATTTTTTTTTTTTTTTTTTGGTTTATGATTTTAGTTGAAGTACAAGGAAAAAACCTGCTGATTGCAAAATACCTGAAATACAAATTTGTTCCGTATTGTAATATGTATGTGCATGTGAGTAAGTGTGTGTGTGTGTGTGTGTGTGTGTGTGTGTGTGTGTTCTTACCTGTGTAGACTGGCCCATTTCCTCTATGTGGAAAGCCAGCAATATTTAATTATGAGACCCAAGTATTTAAGTATGGGATTCTTATAATCCTAACAACCCCTCTTGCCCTTCCTTCTTAATAGCATATCCAAGAATAAATTTTAACCACTAAATACAATCATAGCTGGTCAATGTCCCAAATAAAATTCTGATGAGAAAAATTATTCTCAAACCACAGCAGTATGTAAGAACATATATCCCATTTTAAAGTTAAAATCTATGTTTTGTCCTGCAAAATAAAAATAATCTTAAAATGTCCCTTATTGCTATGAGATTTAGATTCAGAATGCCATTTTCATTTCTTTATTTTTTTAAACTTTATTTTAAAAAACAAAGATAAAAGAAAAAAATTTTAAACATTTTTGTATAAATGTATACAAATACATTTTTGTCAGTGCTTGGCTTTTTTTTTTTTTTTTTTTTTTTTTCGTTTTTTAAGGTTTGATACTCTCTGCATTAAGGTCTTACTAGTTACAATGATCAAAAGGTACATGTAAAACAGGATGTAACCCGGAATTGGTCAACATTTTCTAAGTGTGTAAGGATTGAGCATAATGTTTTTGTTTTGTTTTCTTTTCTTTTCTCTTTTTCTTGAACTACACATAGTCTGTGAGCTCTTTCTGAGGTAGGCCGAGTTTTCTGGGGTTAGTATCCAATAATCAATGACTGCATGTTATGTCTGTTCTTTTGTGACTGGATTATCTCACTCAGGATGATATTCTCTACATGGAACCATTTTCTTAAGAATTTGGTTAAGTCATTGTTTCTGATAGCTGAGTAGTACTCCATTGTGTAAATGTACCACAATTTCTGTATCCATTCATCTACTGAAGGACATCACATCGGGGTTCTTTCCAGCTTCTGGCTATTATAAATAGAGCAGCAATGAACATTGTGGTACATGTAACTTTGTTGTATATTGGAGTGTCTCTGGGGTATATGCCCAGAAGTGGAATACCTGGATCTTCAGGTAGTACTATGTCCAAATTTCTGAGGAATTGCCAGACTGATTTCCAGAGTGGTTGTATCAGTTTACAACCCCAACAACAGTGGAGAAGTGTTTCTCTTTCTCTACAACCTCGCCAGCATCTGTTGTCATCTGAGTTTTGGATCTTGGCCAATCTGACTGGTGTAAGGTGGAATCTCAGGGTTGTTTTGATTTGCATTTCCCTGATGGCTAAGGATGTCGAGCACTTCCTCAGATGTTTATCCGCCATTAGGTGTTCCTCAACTGAAAACATTTTGTTTAGCTCTGTACCCAATTTTTAATAGGGTTGTTTGATTCTCTGTTGTCTAGCTTTTTGAGTTCTTTGAATACCTTGGATATTAGGCCTCTATCTGATGTGGAGTTGGTAAAGATATTTTCCCATTCTTTTGGCTGCTGTTTTGTTTTCTTGACAATGTCCTTACCCTTACAGAAACTTTGCAATCTCATTAAGTCCCATTTGTTAATCTTTGACCTTAGAGCTTGAGCCATTGGTGTTCTGTTCAGGAAATTTTCTCCTGTGCCTATGAGTTCTAAGGTTTTTTTCTAATTTCTCATCTAATAGTTTCAGTGTATCTGGTTTAATGTGGAGATCTTTGATCCACTTAAACTTGAGCTTTGCACAAGGAGATAAGAAAGGGTCTATTTTCATTCTTCTGCTTGCTGAGCGCAAGTTGGACCAACACCATTTGTTGAATAGGCTGTCCTTTTTCCATTGAATGTTTGCAGCTCCTTTGTCAAAAATCAGGTGACCATATACGTGAGGGCTTATTTCTGGATCTTCTATTCTATTCTATTTATCCACATGCCTATTTCTGTACCAGTACTATGCAGTTTTCAGCATAATTGTCCTGTAATATAGCTTGACTTTAGGGATAGTGATTCCAGCAGATGTTTTCTTGTTGTTGAGGATGGATTTTGCTATTCTAGGTTTTTTGTTATTCCACATGAAATTGCCCATTATTCTTTCCAACTCAATGAAGAACTGGGTTGGAATTTTGATGGAGATTGCATTGAATCTGTAGATTGCTTTTGTTAGGACGGCCATTTTTAAAATGTTGATCCTTCCAATCCATGAGCATGGGAGATCTTTCCATTTTCTGAGATCTTTCTCTATTTACTTCTTTGGCGGTTTGAAGTTCTTGTCATACAGGTCGTTTACTTGCTTAGTTAGAGTCACACCAAGGTATTTCACAGTTTTTGTGACTATTGTGAAGGGTATCTTTTCCCTAATTTCTTTCTCCACATGTTTATCCTTTGAATATAGGAAGGCTACTGATTTGTTTGTGTTAATTTAATATTGGGACACTTTGCTGAACTTGTTTATCTGCTGTAGGAGTTCTCTGGTGGAATTTGTGGGGCTACTTAATTACACTATCATGTCATCTGCATAGAGTGATGTTTTTACCTCTTTCTTTCCAATTTGTATCTCTTTTATTTCCTTTTGCTGTTTAAGTGCTCCAGCCAGGAGTTCTAGTACTGTGTTGAATAGGTAGGGGGAGAGTGGGCAGCCTTGTCGAGTCCTTGATTTTAGTGGGATTGCTTCAAGTTTCCTACTGTTATGTTTGATGTTGGCTGTTGATTTGATGTATATTGTTTTTATTATGTTTAGGTATGGAGCTTGGATTCCTGTTCTTTCCAGGACTTTTAACATGAAGGGGTGTTGAATTTTGTCAAATGCTTTCTCAGCATCTAGAGAGATGACCATGTGATTTTGTTCTTTGAGTTTGTTTATATGGTGGATTACATTAATGGATTTCCTTATATTAAACCATTTCTGCATCCAGGGATGATGCCTACTTGGTCATGGTGAATGATCATTTTGATGGTTATATAGAAAGCACCAGTGTCGAAGAAATCAAAAAAGAATAACAAAAACAAAATACTAGCCTGTATACTTAAAAATTTAAAAATTTTAAAGTTCAAATTACATGTTTTTTTACCTCAATTAGAAACTCTAATATGACATAAAAGTAAACATTTTTCAATTGACAGATTGATCAAGAAGCAAGATCACTGGTGGCCCTTGTAAGATAACCTGGGTAAAATTCTCAACATCAACATAGTGGGTCACAGCAGTTTGCTCTTACATTAGATTTGAAAAATTTTCTGGCTTTTGTGAACATCTGAGTCACATGTAATAAAGATATATACAAGGATCCAAAACATGAATAAGCACACATTAAATTAATAATAAATAGTAATATCAGTTCTCCTTGATTAAAATCATATAGAACTCATCATATCAATATAAGATAAAGTTATTTCCTAAGTTTCATGGAGAATTCAAGCTGTAGAAGTTTGGAGAATACAATCCTGTAGGACAAGCACACCATGCCACCAGAGGAAGGAGCATAGGATTGGTGAGGTGGAGCATGCTCAATTCCCAGAAATCTCAGAGATTAGAACTAGAACTAACTCCCTTCCTGTCTGAATGCCTGCTAGGGGTTCATGAACTGTCAGTCAGGTAGCACAGCTCCATTCAAATGGAGAATCAGCAGATATCCTCAGCCAATAGACTGTATTTACCCCCAAAATGCTATCTCACTCCCCAAAGTTCATATAGTTCCTGTCAAAATAAAGCATGCAAGTCATTTCACAGAGGAAAACTGGAGGCTAGTTGTTTTTAGTGAGTTGTATCACTTTCAGGAAGGCTCTATCCCCACAAACAGTCATAAGACCTTGGACCCTTTAGTCTGGTCAGCCTCAAGTTACACACAGAGACCCACATCAAAACACTTGTTTCAGACATGATAGCCACCAAGTTGCTAACTTCCAGTCACAGATCTTGGCCACCGTACCTTGCTGGCTGTTCAAACCTCTTTATTTCATTTCTAAGTAATGTAGCACTCCTAGCATTTTAGGCCTGACAGGAGTGATATAGACCCTATATGTCCTGGACTTCACTTTATTTATCCTTCTAGATCTCACATACAGTGAAGTCTAATACCCTAGATGCAATGGGCAGACTGTAGACCCCAAACTTTCAGAACTTTGCCCAGATTTCTCAAAGCTGGTGTGCTGGCTATACCTGTGCTCATCACCAAGAGAGGTGGAACACAGATCCACACACTCCATGTGATATAATTCACTCTTCGCACTGTTAATTGAACTGCAAACAATGCCTAGACAATTAAAACTGACATCTTCAATGGTCAATATGAAGAATGTCTTTGACTATGCAGTGCTTAGACCCAAATGAGATATGCATATTAACTTCCTAACCACAAAAGGCAATGAGAGCATCTCAGAAAAAAAAAAAAAAAAAAAAAAAAAAAAAAAAAAAAAAAAAAAAAAAAAAAGGGGTGGAGCAGGAGTTCACCTACAGGTAGAAGATGACTTCAACAAATAGTTTTCTTAACAACAACAATGACAAAAGGTAGTTACAAATATCAGCTCACAGTGATTGTGATCACACCAAAAAGTTGCAAAAGTTCAAACAAAATAAGGCTTTTAAACAGCCTTAGTTCTAGACACAGATAGACAAAGCAAGCTGCCATTATTTTTCTGCACAGTGGATGCATATGTTTAGAGGTAGATATTGATTCTCTATAGGGAAGGGTTTCTTTTCTCTTTGAACATTATTGGCACTATGAGCTTGAGAAGATGTGACTTAGTCATTAGGAACAGGCAGGTGCCCATGGCTGACGATTGCAAATGGACTAGGAACCAGAGTCCAGAGAGCTCAGACACCTGGAATAAAACTCAACACAACTGGCAGAAAAAATACAATGAAATGATTTCTAATGATACTCTGCTATACTTTTAGACTGAAAACTAGCATAATCATTACAGAGGCTACATCCAGAAGGTGGAACAGATGCAGAGAACCACAGTCAAACATTAGGCAGACCTCATAAATCCTCTGAAAGAGGGAGAGAAAAGGCTCTAGGAGCCAGAAGGATCAAGGGCATTCAAAACAAACAAACAAACAAAACCCAGACTATATAATCTAATAACCAGGGTTAATAGAGACTCCTAGAGACTGAATTGACAATCACAAAATATATACATCTACATATGCATATACATATACATACATATACATATGCATCATACACATCATGTGCATATACATATATCATATATGTATACATATACACATTCAAATACATACACACACATCATATACATCATTATATACATATACATCATCATATACATCATTATATACATATACATCATCATATACATATATATCATATATATGTGCGTATACATATATACATACACATACATATACATATACATATACACATACATAATATACATATACTTCATCATATACAACATTATATACATAATTTATTTCTATATATACATATGCACGTATAATTATAGATACAGATGACATAGATATAAATAGATATAGATATAGATAGATATAGATGATATAGATATAGATACAGATGCAGATGAAGATACAGATACAGATACAGATACAGATACAGATACAGATATAGATATAGATATAGATATAGATATAGATATAGATATTGATAGATATAAAACCTAGCATTTCTGCATACAGTTTATGTAGCTTGTTCTTGTGGGGCTATAGACAGTAGGAATGGCAACTGTCTCTGATTCTTTTGACTGGTTTTGCTACTCTTTTCCTACTACTGTGTTGCCTTGTTTACTTGAATCTTATTGTTATAAAAGAGAAGAACTAGGATGAGAGGAGAGAGAGAAAACTGTGGTTGGGATATAATAAAGTGAGAGGAAAATAAAGAAAAATAAATAAATTGAAAAAGCATTACCTTCTGACATTGTTTCTAGATTATAAACTTTCAATGCAAAACTTTCACTTTTATCTCGAGTCTTATTTATTTTAATATGACTGTCATATGATCTCGCACTTGCAATGTCAGTTGGTATTGGGATTAGAAATACACTCCAGTTATACAAATTTACTTGAAGATAGAACAGAAGTTTCTCAGCAACTGTGCATGTAGATGTAAGAAATAGTAGGATGAGAAATCAATAAAGATTACCTGGAAACAAGAAAATGTCTTATAAAAGACATTGTGAAGTTTGAGAGCATCATCTTTTTTTTTTTTTTTTTTTTTTTTTTCTTGGAACCTAAACACTGGGTTTCCCACACACATGACAAGGGTTGTGTAATAAGACTTCCTTATTCATAATCTTTTTAATGAATGTGCTGTTTTAATTTTTTCAATATTGGTGATGATTCACTCAAACATCATCTCTTTGTTTCTAACATCTTTAATGCAGGCTCCTTTGTATATCTGTCTCACCTATATATACATATTATTTGTATGCACAGTTCTCAAATTCTTTTACTCTCTAAATAAGTACACTTCTTATGGAGTACAGATCTCCAAAGGTGCAGGTATCCATAAACAATAATTAAACAGCAAATGATTATACCAATTAGAGCATTTACATAATGTACCCCTTTGCTTGCAAAACTCTTTTGTCAAGTCTGTAATAGTTTTGGGGTAAGTTAGGAATTTATTCATGAAGGGTTATAATCAAGAAGAAAGGATAAGAGATCAGACAGAATAGCACTGTAGACAAAGAAAAATGTGTACCATTGATTAATCAACAAGGTCTGCTCCAGACACAAACTCAATGACAGGTCTTCTTGGCATTAGGCATATAATTATTGGCATGAAGAAAGAGATCCGCACGGGATGGATTATCCTCCATTCATGAATGCACATGTGCTTGACATGGTGCAGATAACATATTTATTCAAACTATCTAAATCATCTACTGAAATCTGACAATTTTTACATTCTCATTGATTTTAAAATAATAGGGTGACCTTAGGCTTTAATGAATTATTCATTTTTAATAAATTTATATTACTAAATATATTTTCTAATATATGCACATTATATATTGTAAATATGCATCATAAACCTTAATAACAATTCTAGTTTCCATAAACCTTTCACCTCTCCCCAAAAACTAACCAATATCTAACATGAATAATGCATTTTTTAATCAAATCTCTGCTTAGAACTGGTTTTAATAATAGTAAAGGTGTTGCCCTGTGCTGGAAAACTACTCTCTACATTAATATTTATTCTGTTAATAATTGTGTGAATGCACATTAAGATTTGAAACAGTACAGAATATATTGCCTAGATATTAGACATAAATTGTTTTATTTTCTGATAAAAAAAACTCACCTTATTTGACTAAACTGTTTTCATTTCACTTTGGGGAACTGTTAATTTTTAGATGTATTTATTTTATGTGCATGAGTGTTTGCTTACTTGTCTATATGTATGTTCACTATGAGCGTGCCTTACACTCGTGGAGTTCAATAGTGGAATATCAGATTCCCCATCACTGGGGTTACAGAATGTTTGATTCACTCTATGGATCCTGGGACCTGAGCCAGGACCAAATTAAGAATGGTTAGTGTTTTTAATTATGGAGTCGTTGGCCCAGATCTGGAAAATTTCATTTTACTACATAGGTCTATTTGTTTTTCTCCTTTAAATTCAACTTTTGATGATATAATTTAGCAACTTTATGGTCACATATAATTCCTAATTGAACATGAATTCAGAAAATAGTAATTTAACATTTAAATATTAATGATTATATGGAAGTAAACAAAATTAAGGTACACATGTTTTCTTTATAGGCTAATGACATTACATGGGAATCAGGACTGAACCAGGGATTTTGTATGGTTGAAATTCATGTGAAGCAATGCTACCAGTTATTATTACATTCATAGTGAGTCAATGGATTAATAATATTTTCAAAGGCAGCTTCTCATTTTTCCCAGAAATTAATTTTAAAGTAAGAAAATTCTTTAAAAAAGGAAACCAAATGAGCCAACTGTGGTTACTCAAACAGGGAATTCCAGTATTCAATAAAGTGAAGTATGATTACCATTAATTTGATGTCAACTTAAAATACATGTGGGGTTCTTGGACAGCATGGGTCACTCGGTAAATGTTTCAAAATACCCAGACCAAACCAAACCTAAATAAAAGCATGTCAAGCAACATGATAAAATTCTAAAAATTACAATAAGCTGACTTGTAAAGTTAAAACTGTTGAGACACAACTGCTCCAAACAGCTCCCCTCTTGTGGATTATAAGAAGAAATTGAGTATCTCTATCTCCAGGTGATGTTACACTTTGTGGCTAGGTAGCCACTGGAATGAAATTGCCTATTTCATCTACAGACAAAATACTGTCCAGAAAAGGACACACTATGTGGAATAGTTGACTGATAATTTCTGCCAAGGTAGAATAATCCAAATTTCAAAATTCTCCATAACAAAGGTATGTGAGATGACTCTGGGACAGAAGGCTGGAGACTGGTGCACTTCTGTGTTGCTAACAATGAATTTTATAGTTAGGCGGCTGTCTCTACATCTTTTCTAAGCTCTGGAAACTACGTTAGGCTTACTCTATTTTTATATAGCATTGGCCATTTTCAGATTTCTGACAGGATTGAAGAATAATTATAGTGTTTTAGCCTACCCAAGAAAATTAACATTTTGAATATATACGAGCCTGGATATCTTTCAGATATTATACAAGCTAGTAGAGACATAATGTGTAAATTTTAAGGTTTTCTTAAGCTAAAATAAGTAACAGAGTGTTCTATGTAATTGACAAATATGATAGACTTTTGTTATGAATATTTTATACTTTATCAATTACTGAATGGTAATAGTTGTGCTCAGCTTACATTTAAAAAAGTTTTTTGTTAAAATTGGACAGGGAGTGTAAAATGTGGCAAGAATCATCTCTTAATGAATAACAATTTCAGGAAACCAATCATTGGGCAAGAAGTAGGCTGGATTTTTAGGTTGGAGAGAAGAAGAAGGAACACAGAAGAGACTTCCTTTTGGATGAAAAAGAGGTTGGAGAAAACATATATGTAGGGAAGGCCTTTGGTGGATCTGTTGGGATACGATATCAGAGGATTTATAACTTAGTAAGGCTTACATGTTAATATGCTAGATGATGCACCCAGGGATTATTGCTAGCTGTTGGTTCTAATCTAAGATTATGTGTTTTCCCTCATGCAGTGACTCAACTCAATTCTAGAGAAAAGGACAGTGGTAAGAAGCACCATTCCACCACTGAATTATGATGCATGTGGCTGGCATGGAAGCAATTCAATGAGAATTTAGCAAGTTGGGTAGAAAAGTTTAGCGAGCAGGGTGCCAGAGAATCTGCTGAGATGAAAACACCCCTCACCTCACACCAGTCAGATTGGCAAAGATTAAAAACTCGGGTGACAGCAGATGCTGGTGACAATGTGGAGAAAGAGGAACACTCTTTCATTGTTGGTGGTATTGAATGCTGATGCAACCTCTCTGACATCAGTCCTGTGTTTCCTCAGAAATTTGGACACAGGACTACCTGAGGACCTAGCTATACCACTCCTGGATATGTACCCAAAAGACACTCAAACATATGACAAGGTCACATGTTCCACCATGTTGATAGCAGCCTTATTTATAATAGAAGCCAGAAGAAACCCATATGTTCTTTAACAGAGGAATGGATATAGAAAATGTTGTACATTTACACAATGGAGCTATTACTCAGCTATTAAAAACAATGACTTAATGAAATTCTTAGGCAAATGGATGGAACTAGAAACTATCTTTCTGAGTGAGGTAACCCAGTCACAAAAGAACACACATGGTATGCACTCACTGATTAGCGGATCATAGACCAAAAAGCTCTGAATACCCAAGAAACAATTCACAAATATTATTAAATTAAAAAGGAAGGGCAGAGTGTAGATTCATCAGTTTTTAGAAGGGAGAACAAAATGCAGGTGGAAATACAGGGACAAAGAGATGAGCTGAAGAAAGATCATCCAGAGAATGCCTCACCTGGGGATACACCCCCTTTGCAGCCACCAAACTCAGTTAGTATTGCTGATGCCAAGAGGTGTGTACTGGTAGGAGCCTGATATGGATGCTTCCTCAGAGGCTCTGCCAGAACCATACTGATATAGATGAGGATGCTTGCAGCTACTGGGCACGGGGACCCCGATGGAGAAGCTAGAGGAAGGACTGAAGAAGCTGAAAGGTTTTGCAACCCCATGGGAACCACAACATTATCAAACACCCAAACCCTCCACAGCTTCCAGGGAGTAAAACACCAACCAATGAGTACACATGGAGATACTCATGGCTCCAATTGCGTATGTAGCCAAGGATAGCATTGTCTGGTATCAACGGAAGGAGACACCTTTCATCCAGTGAAGGCTTCTTTTCCCAGAGTAGGGGAATGCCAAGGTGCTGAGGTTAGAGAGGGTTGATGGAAGTGGAAGCATATTCACGGAAGCAAGGGAAGGGGGAGGGGAATGAGAGTGAAGGGAAAGGAGATAACATTTGAAATGTAAATATAGAAAATTTCTAATAAAAATGATGAGAAGAGAAAAAGAGTACATCCCCCTTGGGCCACATGGCCTGCTGGTGATGGTACATAGCGTGAGATAGTGCATATAATTTTATTATTAATTACTACTACACTGTTAGTGAATTTTAGTTAAATAATATTAAAAGAACTAAGTGGAAGCCTCAGTCCTTCTTAGAAAGAAAATGTATGTATAGCATCCTCTCAGAGTGTGGCACACCTAGACCTTAAATCATTAATAATTCAAGAGCCAAGAATGTAGCCTTTTGGCAATTCTTGGTATTTAAAAACCATATGTTTAACCTTTACACATCAAGAAAACTTTTATTATTTTTATGTTACGTTTTGTTTTACATGTACTTTATGTTCATTGTAACTAGTAAGATTTCAATGCATACTATCAAACCTTTAAAAAAATCAAGTACTGACAAAAATATATTTATATAGCTTTTTGCAAAATACTTTTAAAAATTTGTACATTTTTCTGTTTTTTTTAAATAAAGATGTTTTCAAAATATTTTATATTTAGCACAAGAAAGAATTATTTATATGTGAACTAGTTCCTTAACTGAGAATAGATTAGTTATTGTCCATCTTTCTGAGGATTTTTTAAAGTTGTTAAATTTTAATACATTTATAATTAATTTGAAAAATATTTCCATAGTGTGTTTTAAATAATCTTTTTTAAAAAATGGTATCATGCGCTAAACTTTCAGTCTCTTCTGCTTAAATTTTTATCAAAATCAGTTTTAGTCAGAAGATAAGTGTGAATGTACAGACCTGCACTTACTCAGCCCAGTGGTCAGAATATGTGTGTGACTCAATAGGCCTACAGCCACTCATCCAAGGAGTTTACTTTTTAAATTAGCCAGAATTGTCTGAAATCATTTGTAAATAGCAAGGAAAATGTTAACATAGCCTTCTCACAGAATATATTTTCTGCTTCAGACATTTTCTGCTCAGTTTGAAGGTATCACAGTTTTTATTGACAACAGCTTTGCAGAAGCTGGTGGTGTTTTGTTGTTCCATACACAGCTGTGACTTTAAGTGCCACATTGATACATCAGGAGAAACAAAACAAAACAAACAAAAAAATAGAGAAAGACACACAAAGTACAGTGTATCTAAAAGTGACTATGTAAAGAATTGTCTAGGAACTTTAATTTATAGGATGCGTCCTGCACACTTTATTTGTAGCTAGTATTATTCAAAAGACAATATAAAATGCCAGAAATGAAGAATGGTCTTACAGAATTAAATATAAACTCGTATGAAATATTTAACTAACTACTCACTTTACATTCTATATGTGTTAATCTCAATGGCCAGTAAAAAAAAAAAAAATCCTATTTCTTTGTGTCATAGTTTTTAGTGATTTTAGCCTCAGAATTATATGTTTTAATATTGTATCTCAAAATTATATACAAATATATTCATAGATTAATCTCTTGAAATATGTAGCAAACATAATTTAAAGTTTCATTGCAAACTTTATTATTTATTTATTATTATATTATATAATATTCATTAATTTAATACTAGTTTTACTTTGGAAGGTGTGTTAAACTTATTAGTTTATTATTAACTTGATGTTTTCCAAAATGGAAAGACTTGATTTTATCATATAAATATATGAACCTTGAAAATAAAAATAAAACATAAAAAATAAAACCTGGTGATTGGGAGAGGGAGCATCTTCATGGAAGCAAGTTGAGGGGGAGGAGGGAAGGGAGTCAGGGAAAGGGTATAACATTTGAAATGTAAGTATAGAGAATATCCAATAAAATTTAAAGAAAAAAGAAACTCTTAATACATTTTCTTAATCTTTTTATATCGGTTGAAGCCTGTTTTGTGACTGATTGTATGCTCATATTTGAAGAAGGTGCCATGAGGTGCTGAGAAGAAAACACATTCTTTTGTTTTAGGATAAAATGTCCTGAGGATATCTATCAATTCCATTTGGTTCATAGCATCTCTTAGTCTTACCCTGTCTCTGTTCAGGTTTTGTTTCCGTGCTCTGTCCATTGATAAGAATGGGGTATTGAAGTCTCAAACTATTATTTTATGTGGTGCAATGTATGCTTGGAGATTTAGTAAAGTATCTTTTATAAATGTGAATGCCCTTACGTTTGGAGCATAGATGTTCAGAATTGAAAGTTAATTTTAATCAATTTTTTATGTGTATGAAGTGTCCTTTCTTAAATTTTTCATAACTTTTGGTTGAAAATCTATTTTGTTCAATATTAGAATGGTTTCTCCAGCTTATTTCTTGAAACAATTTCCATGTATTATCATTCATAGGGCTGAATATGTAGAAAGATATTATATAAATTTATTTTTGTCAAAGGATATCTTAGTTTCTACATCTATGGTAAGTGAGAATTTTGACTGAGCTAGCATTTGTATTCTCTTAAGGACAATTGTATTTGTCCAGGATTCTTTAGATTTCATGGTATCTATTGAAAAACCTGGTGTAATTCTGATTTGTCTACCTTCAAATATTACTTGACCTTTTCCCCTTATTGCTTTTAATATTCTTTCTTGTCTTTTTTTAATTTGGTGTTTTGATTAATATGTGATGGAAGTAATTTTTCTTTTCAATTTTGAGTTCTGTAATATTCTTGTATCTTCATGGTAATCTCTTTCTTAGGTGAAATAACTTTTCTTCTATAATTTTATTGAAGGTATTTTATGGTCCTTTATGTTGGGAATCTTTGTCCTCTTCTACGCCTATTATTCTTAGGATTTCTCTCTCATTGTGTCCTAGATTTCCTAGATGTTTTGACTTAGGAGATTTTTGCATTTTCCATTTTGCTTGAATGTTCTATCAATTTTCTATGATATATTTTGCCCCTGAGATACTCTCTTCTATTTCTTGTATTCTGTTGATGATACTATGATTCCTGACCTCTTTCTTAGGTTTTCTATCTCTAGGGCAGCCATATTTTGTGTTTGCTTATTTATTTATTTATTCATTCAATCATTTGTTTGCTTCTATTTCCATTTTTTTAATCCTGAATGATTTTGTCCAATTCCTTCTCTCATTTGTTAAAGTTATACTGTGTTTTAAAGGAGGATATATATATATCCTTCCTCATGTCCTCTTTCATCATCATGAGATAGGATTTTAAATCTGAATCTTGCTTTTCAGGTGGGTTGCAATATCCAGCACTAGCTGTAATTGAAGAACTTGGTTCTGATGATGCCAAGTAATCTTTGTTTCTGTTGCTTACGTTCTTGTGTTTGCCTTTTGCCATCTGGTTGTCTCTAGTGCTGCCTTCCCTACCTTTCTCTGACTGGAGCTCATCCTTCTTGCTATCCGGATTGTGTCAGAACTCCCCAGAGTCCAGGTGTCCCTGTGATTTTATGATTCTGTGATTCCGGTTTCCTGGGATCCTGAGTCTGTCAGAGCTTCTGGGAGTCAAGTTGCCTCTGAGATGCTAGAATCTCAGTGTGACCAAGCTCCAGATGTCACTGATTGTGTCAGAGCTCTATTTTTCCAGGGTGTATATGATCTCCTGGAATTCAATCTTCCTCTGTGGTCTTGGGCCTGCTAGCATTTCTATGTTGTTGTGGTTCTGTGATCACACAATTCTGGGTGTGATAGCGTACCTGGGTGACAAGTTTCTTCCAGGTGTTGTGGGATTGTGTGTAGTACTAGTGTCCAAAGTCTTCTCAGGGCTCAAGGTCAGACCAGAAGGAAAATGTCTTTATTAATACATTAATGATGCTAAATCATAATGACAAATGAAAATATATTTAATAAAGATAATGTTCAAGATATCCTGGTTGATACTTGCTCAAGAAAGAATCACTTGATATAGCAAAAATATCCTATAAATTGTGGGAGAGAAACTTTTATGCATGATAGGAAAAACAAAGACAATGTAGCAATGCACTGTGCATGAAATTAAAATGTAGCTACTTCACCAAATTATACAATAATTATTACAATATATTGAAAATAAATTTTACATCAAATGTTTGCCTGAAAATTGTGTTATGTTGAAGGACCTCAGGATTAATAAGTTAGCATCAAATATGTTGCTCTTCATTAAAAAAAAGAAGTATAGGAGTAGGAAGAGAGAAAGAAAAATGAGAAGGAGAAGAAGAGGAAGAAGAGGAGGAAAACTCAATATAGTAATGAATTTAATCTATGAACTGGCCATATTTTCCACTTAAACATAAGTCTGAGGCACAAACACATTTCCTAGATGAAATTTTTTTTTGTTTGTTTCACAAATTGAATAATTACTTAAATGTCCTACCAAGCTATAACAACTTTATAGAAGCACATGTCTTTAGCATTTTGCTACATAACTAATTTATTACTTATTGCCCTATAATATTGCACAAATTGCAAAAATGAGAATTATTGTCAATATTTAAAGTGGACTACTTTTACTGATTCATAACTTTAGTTAAAGAAATAAGTTTTGTACATGAGGTAATATTAAAAAATGCATACTGAGATTTGTAATCGTACTTATTCTAGATTCAGTAGAGTGAATGTCTAGTGTGTCTAGTTCATTAACCAATACATTCTTACCCTTAAGAACAAGGTAGCTTTCCAGATATAATAAGAAAAAAGAAATAGAAAGAGATTGTGTGTGCAGATGGTGCCTTGCTATTTATCACTGGGCCACAAACAATTATTCTAGAAATATTGAGATTAATGGACCCATTTAGAAAAAGGAGCTAATTGTGAGAGGCACTGGGATAAATCTGAGCTATTTTCCATATCAAAAGGTTTCTTAGGGGCAATTACAATTTCTATAGAGTTATAACCAACCTACTAGTGCCAAAATTCTTCTCTGCTTTCCTATAAATTTAGAATTTTTATTTTAATGATAATGTGACTACTCAGGAATGATAAATCTGGAAGTGAGCACTCTTTGAGTATGACCAACTACTATCACTTCCAGAACTTCAGTTACCCATCTGCATATCAATTCTCTCTTCTTCAGTGCTTAATACAACCCAGCCTGTTCTGGAGGAGGTTTCCAACGTATAAATATTCATGAACAGCACACTTTTTAAAAAGCTTGGATTTTTTTTTCTTGTTGATAAATGAGGATATGACCTTCCTTCAAGTCAACACTCAGTCAACAATGCCTAGCAAATAAGCTGTCTGGCAAGGACACACCCTGGACAATTTAGAATGCAGATAATAACAAATCTCTGAGACCAAACTAGGAAAACAAAGTCAGATAACTTACTGAGTTTTTCTGGTGTAAGTCACTCTAGGTGAAGTCTATGCCTGTGTTGGGTAAAGTAGTATTGCACATGCTGAGATCAAATGGGCTTATGCCTGAAATAATTTATAAAGAGGAGCTTGAGGGATATTTCAATGGTTAATAGCACTGTGTTTACTTCTCAGCCCTCACATCATGGTTCATAACTAACTGTAGCTCAGACTCCACTGGATCTGACACCATTTTCTGGCTTCTGTGAGCACTGCAGGCATACGTATGTTGCAGATGCATGTATAAAGTTTCTAACACCTACACATAAAATAAAATATAGCAAACAGAAAAAAACAGCTGCAGATAACAAGTTATGGTATAAATATTAGTTTTTGTTTTGCTCTACAAACTAGGATGGTCTCAGCATCTCACTCAACAAACATGATAAATACGGCATTATTGAAATCCTTGAATGATAATGGAATTTTAACCTAAATTTTCTGTTTGGTAGTCAAAATACAGACTCAAATTACAAAAGAAGTAACCACGAATTAATCTTGAGAAGAAATTACTTTGTTTAAAAAAAGTTATAAAATATAAATGCTCTCACAAAATACTTTGAATGCTCTCACTGGTCTCTTTAGTGATACATATTGAACCTGTATTACAGAAAGAGCTACTCAGTGAATGTAATAAAAGAAAAATTTTAAATGATTAAGGTAAATGTCATTATATATAATGTAGATATAATTCATATGACTAGGAGTTTAGTTTTTATAACTAACCACATGCATAGAGAGAAGACATTTATGAGTAACATCCTTTCCCAAACACTTAAAATTGTATTTTTATTTAATTTTTCTTAAGCCAAATATGATGTTAATATTTTTTCAGTACTGTTATCAAGTGGACAACCAGATTTTCTGTTCAGTAGCGTCTGTCTTTTAAAATAGGGATATTGTGGAAATTAATTATATAAGGTAATCACAAAAATATGAGAGAGAAAACTTTACATTAATAGGGAACCAATATTTACATGCTAAGATAGAACTGTGCTCCAGGATTTTGTTAACTGTGTAAAAGTTACATGCATTTTCTTTGATGCATTTCAAAGGTTTTTGCTAAGTTCCAAGACAAAAGGAAGAAGACCTAAGAGAATAAACAAGAAAAATTAAAAGACTCATCAAAGTTCACATGGAAGAAACAATACCTCTAGCCTCATATGAAACAGAGGATGGCCTTGTCTGGCATAAACAGGAAGAGAAGGTCTTGGTCCTGTGAATGTTCATTCTCCCCAAAGTAGGGGAATGCCAGGGTGGTGAGGTAGGTTTGAGTGGGTGGGGGGAAAAGCTTCCTCATGGAAGAAATGGGGGGATGGGAGGGGAACCTGGATAGGGGATAACATTTGAAATGTAAATATATGACATACCAAACAACAACACATATAAAAAGCAAAGACCCAGTCATTCACACACTTGGGGACATTGGAAAACACAATATATAACCAAATGATGTGGGGAAGATTTGTTTAGGTTCCATGTCACTTCTCTTTTCTGTGAGTCTATACGTATCTGATAATGTGGCCTTAGAAGGCCTTGTTTTTTTGATGCTCTCTATACACTTGATCTCTTAGACTCTCTGCTTCTTCTTCTGCACAGTTCCCAAAGCACTGAGAAGTATTTGAAGGTGTAGTGTTCCACGGACTCTACTCTCTGTGGTCCTCTGTGTCCTTCCAATCTGCTGCAGGACTCTCATCAGATGGTCAATAAGCAAAGCACAGGTTTATCATTAAACACTGACTTTTTAAAACTAGTAGAATTTGGTTTTACCCTAGAACCCTGGATAATCTAGTCTCAGGTTCTTGGCTACCTATGCAGTATTCGGGATGAATTCCATGTAATGGGGTGGGCCATACATGCAATCAGACTTTGGCTACTGCCCCATGTTTTGTATCAACGCTGCCCTGGCATATATTGTGTTATGTACCTGAGATGATGATCACATTTCCTATTGAATGAGCAATTGTGTCCTGGTGGGAAAAAATTTTCCCTTAGGTAGGTACCCAAAGTAATATAGTTGGTTCATAAGGAAGATAATTTCCATCATTTTGAGGAACTTCCCCTCTGACTTTCATAGTAGCTATATGACTTTCCACTTCCACAACCAATGGAAGAAGGTACTCCTCACTTTATATTCTCACCAGAATGAGCTTTCTCTTATCTGACTGATCATAAACATTCTAAATAAGAAGAAATTCCAAAGTATTTTCGATGATTTGCATTTTCTTGATAGCTGGAAATGTTGAATTTTCCTTCAGTTTTTATTTTTAAAAGTTTAATATAAAATTATTTCAAAGAGAAAAACAATAGCCATACTTTAAATTAGTTATATATATATACATTTGATTGATACATTCCAGGAAAAGGTAACATCTTCCTGATTAAAAGACATAGACTAACAGACAGGAGACATACCTGAGTCATACTAATACAGGTATGGATGCTTGCAGCTTACCATTGAACTGAGCACAGGGACCAAAATAGAGAAGCTAGGAAATGAGTAAAGAAGCAGAAAGGGTCTGCAACCCCATGGGAAGAGCAACATTATCAACCCACCAAACTCTCCACAGCTTCCAAGAACTAAAGCACCAATCAATTAGTACACATGGAGGGATCCATTGGTCCAGTTGTATATGTAGCAGAGGATAGCATTGTCTGGCATCAATGGGAGGAGAGGACTTTGGTCCAGCAAAGGCTCATTTTCCCAGTGTAGGAAGTGTGGCTATGGTGGGAGAAGTTGGATGGGAGAGCAAACATCTTCATGGAGGCAAGGGTAGGAGAAGATGGAATGGGAGTGGGGAGAAAGTGAAAGACATTTGAAATGTAAATACAGAGAATATCCGATTTAAAAAAATGAGACAAAGATAGAAATACAAGTTTGAATATTTATAATGTAAAATAATATTACACAAGCTATAAGATATTTTGTCTTAACTTGAATGACAAAAATCAAAAAAAGAAGCATTAAAATTTTTGAATGAGAGAGACAATAAGTAAAGAAAATCAGTAACTAGAAATAGTCAGAGATAGAGACAATAACACTTGTATAGGGAGATACCAATCAAAAGTCCTTTATTAGAAAGTCTGTCATTTTTGATATTTAAAAATCATTATGTCTAATCTATACACACCAAGAAAACTTTGACTATTTCCATGTTACATTTTGTTTTACATGTACTTTATGCTTATGATGACTAGTAAGATTTCAATGCATACTATCAAAGTTTTGAAAAATTCAAGTACTGACAAAAAGATGTTCATATAGTTTTATGCCAAAATGCTTTTAAAAATCTGTACATACATCTCTCTCTTTTTAAAATAAAGTTGTAAAAACAAAAAAGAAATTTTGTTTGGTCTTTAAAGACCTCACTTTTCTTATTTTCACAATAAAACCATTTAAGTTGATAATTTTAAGTTATTTTTAAATGTGAAATTATTCAGCTTGAGCGTGCCTGGTGTATCATCTTTACAAACTGACTTTATCACTCACTTAACATTCATTTTGTACTTTTTTTCTTGCATTTTTCCCATTGACCAGTTTACATGGTAGAGATTGTTGGTTCTATATTAAAAACTACGACTTGGGGACTGAAAAAATGGCTCAGTGATTGAGTACTGACTGCTCTTCTAGGACCTCTGTCCTGAGTTCAAATCCCAGCAACCACATCATCTGAAATGGGATCTGATGCCCTCTTCTGTTGTATCTGAAAACAGTAATAATGTATTCACATACATAAATGAAATAAGTGAATCTTTAAAAACTACTACTTTATTATCTTAACTTTATTATTGAGAAAATAACTTATTTTTAAAATATTATTATAAAAATGAGTGTATTACTTCATTCCTACTTGTTTTTACACATTTTCTATGAAGCATGTAGCTTTTGCTATTCCACTCCAGTTGTTCCATACACACATGAAGACCAAGCTGCACATCTGCTAACTATGTGTGGGGAGGCCTAGTTCCAGCTCCTGTATGTACTTCAGTTGGTGATTTTTGTCTCTGAGAGCCCTAAGGGTCCAGGTTAGTTACTCTGTTGCTCTGCCTATGACATCCTTATCTCATTCAGGCTGCAATCGTTCCTTCTATTCCTCCATAAGTGTCTACAAGCTCCATCCACTCTTTGTCTGTGGATATATCTATCTGGCTGTATCAGCTGCTGCGTGGTGCCTGTCAATAAACAACCATGTTAGACTCCTCTTTCTACACATAACAGAGCATTTTTGATAGTGTTAAGGAATCGCTCTTGTAGGTTATTTTCTTGGTTGCACAATTGTGCAAGTATAAACATGCAATCTCTCATTTTATATCTGTAAATCCTCCTGTATGTAAATTTTATTTTATGGCTGTTTTCTTTTCAAAGGTCAGTTGCATGCATATGTTCCCTCAGTCTTATATAGAGTTATTTTTATTATTCTATATTTTATATACTTCTTTCCCGTTTACTTGTTGCTTACCTTTCCACCAGAATGTAGAACAAGTTTTGCGTTTGCTAGAGTTTCATTGTCTTAAGAATTTCTGGAACAGCATGTATGAAGTAACCTAGAAAAAGCATAGGAAAGGTTTCCTCCGCAAAATTTCTTTGGAAATTTTGGCACAGAAGTGAAAGATATGAGAGGGTCAAATTTAAAATTAAGAAAGCTAATAAAAAAATTTATGTGTTATCTTTTGTCTCCAGCTGCACAAGGGAAAAAAAAAAAAAAACAGATTTGGTGTAATTAGAAGCCTAGGACATGGTTTCAAAATTCCCAATATAAAGAAAAAAAGATGAAGTATTTATGAACACATTTTCCTTGTCTTACATATTTGCCTCATTAGATTTGTCTGCCTTGAGATTTAAGAGAAATTCATACAGTACAGAGAATTTGTGTAGACTCTTCCTCACTGAAAATCCCAAATGCCTAGAAGTACAGGCCATTACTGAGAAAATCTTGTCCTTAATCTACCTTCTGGAAAAAAAATCCTGATAGTTCTTTCATTTTACATATTGCAAGCATTGATGATATTCTATTGATTTCCTGCTTAAAGTCACAAATTAATCCTCTTGCAACATGTGAAATCTAAAAAATGGCACATACAACAGGCTCCTTTAAAAATTTTATCCAATATATAGATGGATCCATACTCAAGATGTTTTCCTGTAATGAACAGTCAGAAAAAGAAAAAGAACAAGGAACCAATCAAAGCATACTGAGAAACTGTTTAATTTATGAAAACAAATAGCTCACAAATATTTGTAATATGAACAAAACATAAAAAATGAATATAAGTAAATTTTTTAAGTAATGAAATTAGAAGTACATATCACAGTATTCATATTACTTTTCTTATATAGTTTCAATATTTGCTATGGATATATTAACCACAAAATATTCTGCATAATTTTTAAAATTTTATAGATTATAGCAGCATTATTTGTCCTGAAACGTGCATATTTGTCTAATATATGTGATATAAAAGTTTCAGAAACCATGTGTTTTTTTAAAAGGTGTCTTTATTTGTAAATGTTTTAATTAGATTGGAATTATTCCCCTTCCCAACTTCCAGTACCTCGTAGCTACCCTCCTTCACACTGCTCCCTGAAACCACTCCTTCCAACCCCTCTTCTGACCATCATTCTAAATATAACCTAAATAATATTTTTCTTTGATTATTTCTGTTACATATAATGTGTATTGCATACATATGAATTAGATAAATAAATACATAGATAGTCAGACAGATAGCTGATAAATAGATACATAGATGATTGGTATTTCTATGTGGTTTTTCCATTTGATGAGTGTTAAATAAACACATTCTACTACTTTCTTCATTATATATGATTCCTATCTTTTTAAATCAAAAAATTTCTAAATAACTAGACCTAGAATCAATTAGTACAACAATTTATTGATTTAATTAATTCATTGGCTTAGTTGCTTGTTTAATTTCACATAATTTCACTACTATTATAAATGTAGTTATATTTTTATTATGTAAGTTTTGAAAATTAGTGAGATTTATGACCCACGTATGATGTCAATGACTGACTACAATGACCAGTGAAATACATAAATGGCACTCATACTTTGATGATCTTGAAAAAGTTTTTAATTGCATTTAAGATCAAGAGAACAGATAGAAACTATTCCTTGTATTGTAAAGTTGACTAACTAGTTAATAATACTGAAGTCATGAATATTGTAGCAGAACCTATAACTACTACTTTTTTAGACTAGCATAATCCCTAATAGCAATTTAAACATTTGCACTTATACTCACAAATGGGGGTTATCTTCGCCTTCATTAAGGATACTGCTTATAACAAATTAAAACCATTACAGAAAGACTGAAGGAAGAATGCAGAAATGTGGAAGAATTGTTAGCTCTAGATCTGTGAGTTTGCTTTATTATTTTTCCTCTTAGGAATGGCATAAGATACGTCATGAAATCTTACCAACAGAAACATGAGCAGAACAATAACAACAGCAGTATAAATGCCAAAATGATGCGAGGAATACCTAAAGCAATGAGAGACAATAAGGCCTCACCCTACACAAAAAAGTAAAGAAAGCCAAGGAATCCTAAGAGCAGAAGAAATTGTCTGCTTGGGAAAAAATAGAACACACCAATAATTATCAAATAAATATCAAATATTCAACATCTAATTCCATTCATGCAAATAGCATTATGAGGACTATGACGATTATATTTATGAATATATACTCATAATATATATATATATATATATATATATATATATATATATACATTCATATATAAACAATGATAAAAAAGCCATGACTTTGAAAGAGAGGAAGAAGAGTTATGTGGGAGGATCACATAATACATACACAGAGACATATACATACACACACTCACAAACACAATACACACACAAACAGAGACATACACATACACACACTCACAAACACAATACACACACAAACAGAGACATACACATACACACACTCACAAACATAATACACACACAAACAGAGACATACACATACACACACTCACAAACACACACAGAGAGGAATGTCTGTATGTATGTAACATTATGAATATACCGGCAATTAGTGAGAAAATTCACAAATTTAAAGAAAAGAAAGAAGAGTCCTATAAGGGGATTAGCAGAAGGAAGTTGACAGAGTAATGGTGTAATTTTATTATAATCTCAAAAATAAATAATGGTTTTAAAACTTGACATTCTAGTATTTGTATGATAGTTATTATAATTCCACCCCAGTCCACAAAGTACTTAGAAGAATTTGTACTTGGTGATATGCACTAATTTTCTAACCAAATACAGAAAGCTTCATTTTAATAAAAATCTTATTCTAGCTTTCTTAAAATATACATCAAAAGGCTACGTTTTATAAAATGAATGTGTTTATAACCTGATGAAATGAACAATGATGTATGTTCACATAAAAAATAAAAATGCATTACCGGGTTTCCACCTGCGACCTGAGATGGCGCTATTTAAACGGTCTCTGTACCCAGATCCTGATCTGGTTTCCCAAAAGTGTAATATAATAATATCACACGAATAATAACACCATTTCTGCTCCCATTCCTGGCCCAAGAGGGATCAGGTTGAAACCCAGAGGACGTGAAAATCCAGGAGCAGTCTGGGATAGGATTCTTCTGGTTTCTGTCTAGGACCTGAACTGACCCTGTGTCATAGCTCCCTGTACCCAGATCCGGGGGAAGAGAGATGTTCACCAAAAAGTGCTGGCACATCTGAGAGCACAGGAAACTGTCTGGAGCCCTCAGGACACAGGAATATAGGAGCAGTCTGGGACCCAGATCCTGCTGAGAGTTTGCTGGTTTTATAGTGCTGACACACAGGCTTACTACAGGGTCAAGCTGCCTTCAGAGATGGCAAGCCCTGTGAACACCAGAGATAATCAATGGCAAGAGGCAAGTGTAAGAACCTATGGAAGAGAAACCAAGGCCACATAGCATCATCAGAAACCAGATTCCCCAACACAGCAAGCCCTGGGTACCCAAAAAGACCAGAAAAGCAAGATTCTGATTTAAAATAACAACTCATGAGGATGTTAGAGTATTTTAAAAGAACATAAATAACCCCCTTAAAGAAATACAGACCAGCACAGATAAACAGGTAGAAGCCCTTAAAGAAGAAGCACAAAACACAAAAATCCCTTAAAGAATTAAAAGAAAACACAACCAAAAAGGTGAAGGAATTGAAAATAGAATTAGAAACAATAAAAAAATCACAAAGAGAGACAACCATGGATATAGAAAATCTAGGAAAGAAAGAGTCATAGACACATGCATCACCAACAGAAAAGAAGAGATAAGAGAGAGAACCTAAGGGGGGGAAACAATACAGAAAACACTGACACAGCAGACAAAGAAAATGAAAAATGCAAAAATCTACTAACTCAAAACATCTAGGCAATCTAGGATACAGTGAGAAGAACAAACCTAAGAATAATAGGGATAGAAGAGCAAAGCTTTCCAACTTAAATGTCCAGTAAATACCTTCAACAAAATCATAGAAGAAAATTTCCCTAACCAAAAGAAAGAGATAACCATCAACATATAAGAAGCCTACAGAATTCAAAAAAGATTGGACCTGAAAAGAAATTTCTCCTATCACATAATAGCCAAAACACTAAATGCACAAAGCAAACAAAGAATAATAAAAGCAGTAAGAGAAAAAGGTATAGTAGCATATAAAGGCAGACCTATAAAAATTACACCAGATATCTCTACAGCAACTATGAAAGCTAGAAGATCCTGGGCATATATGTAATATAGACCCTAAGAGAATGTAAATTCAGCCCAGCCTATATATTCAGCAAAAACACTGAATTAACATGGATGTAAAAACCAAGATATTCCATAACAAAACAGAATTTAGACAATATCAAGTAGGCTTCATCCCAGGATTGCAGGGATGGTTTAATATACTGAAATCCAACATTGTAATGCACTATATAAACAAACTTAAAGGGAAACACACACACACACACACACACACACACACACACACACTCTCACAGATAATCATCTGATAAGACAGTGAGAAAGCATTTGAAAAAATTTAACACTCCTTCATGATAAACGTTTTGAAAAAAACTCAAGAGAGTCAAGGTCCATAACTAGGCATAATAAAAGCAATATACAGCATGTGAGTAGCCAAAGTCAAACTAAATGGAGAGAAACTTGAAGCAGTCCTTTATAATCAAGGAATAAACA
The DNA here is from genome assembly GCF_963924665.1 of Micromys minutus. Classification (NCBI taxonomy): domain Eukaryota; kingdom Metazoa; phylum Chordata; class Mammalia; order Rodentia; family Muridae; genus Micromys; species Micromys minutus. Next base: position 97,477,595 of record NC_137972.1, on the reverse strand, counting down.
AGCTCTAGTTTGCACACACTCTCCCTACCTATGCAATATAGCATTTGAACTCCTAGCCAGAGCAATTATAAAACACACAGGGGTCAAATGGATATAAATTGGAAAGGGACAAGTCAAAGTATCATTATTTGTAGATGATACAATAGTTTAATTAAGTGATCCCAAAAATTCCACCAGAGAACATCCAAACCTGATAAGCAACTTCAGCAATGTGGCTTGATATAAAATTATCTCTAACAAATCAGTAGCCTTCCTATACTCAAAAGATAAACAGGCTGAGAAAGAAATTAGAAAAATGACACCCTTCACAATAGTCACACATAATATAATACCTTGGTGTGATTCTAACCAAGCAAGGGAATGATCTGCATAACAAGAACTTCAAGTCTGGACAAAAAAAAAATTAAAGAAGATCTCAGAAGATGGAAAAATCTCCCATGTTCAAGGATTGACAGGATTAATATAGTAAAAATGGCCATATTGACAAAAGCAGTCTACAGATTCAATGCAATTCCCATTATAGTTCCAACTAAAATCTTAATAGAGTTTGAAAAAACAATTCACAAAATCATTTGGAATAAGAAATTTAAAAGCATGGTATCAAAAACTATCTCAAAAATAAAGGAACTTCTGGGGAAATCACCATCCCTGAATCTGTATTAAATAGCAATACTGATAAAAACTGTATGATATTTCTACAGAGACGGGCAGATAGATCAATGGAATAGAATTGAAGACCCAGAAATGAACCCACTCACCTATGGTCATTTAATCTGTGACAAAAGAGCTAAACTGATTCAGTTGAAAAAAGGACAGCATTTTCAAAAAATGGTGCTGATTCAGTCAGCCATCATCATGCAGAAAAATGCAAATTCATCCAATGTTATCACTCTGTAAAAGTTCAAGTCAAGGTGTATAAAGAACCTCCACTTAAAACAAGATACACTCAAACTAAAAGAAGAGAAACTGTGAAATAGCTTCAAAAATATGAACACTGAGAAAAACATTCCTGAACAAAAAATCATTAGCTTATGCTCTAAGATCAAGAATCAACAAATGAGACCTCATAAAATTGCAAAGCTTCTGTAAGACAACTGTTATTAGGACAAAATGGTAACCAAAAAAATTGGGGAAAGATTTTTTTATTAATACATCCAAGAGATGGCTAATATCCAACATATACAAAGAACTCAAGAAGTTAGACCCCAGATAAACCTATTTCAAATACATAAACCTATTTAAAAATGTGGGACAGAGCTAAACAAGTAATTCTCAACTAAAGAATATTGAATGGCTGACAAGCATCTAAGGAAATTTTCAAAATCTTTAGTCATCAGGGAAATGGAAATCAAAGCAACCCTGAGATTCCACCTCAAACAAGTTAGAACAGCTAAGGCAAAAAACTCATGTGACAACAGAAGCTGGAGAGGACATTGAGATAGAAGAACTTTCCTCCAGTGGTGGGATTCCAAGCTGTTGTAATCATTCTGGAAATCAGTCTGGAGGTTTCTCAGAAAATTCGACATAGTACTTCCCCAGGACCCAACAAAACTACTCCTGGCCATACACCCAAAAGATGATCCAACATATCACAAGGACACATGCTCCACCATGTTCATAGCAGACTTATTTATAATAACCAGACACTGGGAAGAACCCAGGTGTTCTTCAACAGAGGAACGGATTCAGAGAATGTGGTACACATACACAATGAAGTACTACTCAGCTATCAAAAACAATGACTTCATGAAATTCTTACCAAATTTATGTAACTAGAAAATATTATCTTGAGTGAAGTAACCCAATCAAAAAACAAACAAACAAACAAACAAACAAACAAACCTAAAGTTGCTTTCAAAACCCACCATACCCCTGCTAGAGTTACATGTCAGGTCCTATGTAAACCCCATACCCCTGCTAGACTTACATGGTGTGGTCCATGTCTAAAGAATCACCCCTTACACCTGGTGTCCCACTTTAACTCCTGATTTGTGTAAAAGAGCTGCTGCTTTAAACTTGTGTGATATTCCTACTCAGGAATGGGAAAAAGAACTACTGGAATGCATGGGTGAACCCACTTGATCCTTGAAGTCCTGTCCCAAGGGTGGTCTGGGAGGCACCCTCTGCTAAGGAGTAAGCTATGCCTCATCACAGTCTATGTGTGCCCCCGAAATGAACGGAGTTGGTAGGGCACGGGCCCGTAAGTACAGAGGAGCTGCTAGCTACGTTTTAGTGCGTGCAGTTTCAAGATCATTTCCCACTCCTCATGGGATTTAATTACTGTATGAAGGAATGCCACAAGTGGGGATTAACACTCAGCAGCTATTAGCAAGCCCGCGGACTCGTAGGTCCTCTGGGTACTTTGGAATACTTGGTGCCAGCCTTAACATCACCTGAAGAAGTGGTATCTGAGAAGATGAAGGGCCCTGTTTTAATTTCTTTTACAAACCCCTCTCCACCTGAGTTACTGAAGCAGGAAAAGCGTGTACTTGAGAAAAGAGAAACACCTAGAGGCTAAGGTTTTACCAAACCTGCCTGTGATAATGGGCTTCTTTGTACCATCCACTTTCAGACTGAGGCCTTGACTACCTCCATCAGGCATAACTCTGTTATACTCCCAGAGCCTCCGGCCTCTGGCGTACTATACCATCCCTTATGATATGGTCCAGCCCTAGGAGGTGACTGGCGTTACTGAGGTAACCAAAGTGGCCTCAATAATAGAGAATTTATTCCCTAATCAGGATCCCCAGGGCGATGAGCACCCGCTTCTAAACCTTATATAAGCCTTTTCTAGTTCTAAACTCAACCAAGTTACCACCTCTTCTTATTCTGCTATGATACAGTTCCCCCATATTATGAGAAAATACCTGCCTTAGGCCCCATAAGAGAGAACAACACAGATGAGGGAGGCTGGTGGAGGTCCCCTTAATCTCTCACCTTGCAGCAAGTGACCTGGCAAGCAGAATGGATAGGCACTTTCTTCACAGAGGAAAAGTTTCTTTGTAACTATACTCATGACTGTGGCAGATGGGTATTTGATTCTCCCTGAGGAAACCTGATGGGCTTGCTCTTCAGGACTAACCTTTTGTGTACATCTTGTGGTCCTGAATCAGACCAAGGTGGTTTGTGCCTTAGCTCAGCTGATGCCTTGGCTAGTCCTAATGTTTTTACAGTGAGAGGGGAAGGGGAACACCTTTGATCATTCTGTTTGCTCCTAAAATTTCGCTCCTAAAAACTCTTGCTATTTTGAACCACTTAGTTGCTTTCATCAAGGAACACCTTAAGACCGTGCAAATATTGGGGCTCAAACAAAACTATGATGTTGTGGAACAAGATGACATTTGATTTCAAGATTGAAATGGTGGGCTAGAGAAAGGGGGAAATGAAGGCCCCTAGGAGCTTTTGCCAGCGTTACATCCACCACCTCAGGTCAAAGCTGGACGATTCTCTACCCACAGTTCTTTGGAGGAGCAGGAACATTCTTGAAAAACTGCAGAGTGTACTAACTGATAGTCACCTGACCCTATGATCCCATGGTTTGTCACATGCTCGCTAGCCAATAGATTCAAAAGCTAATACGCTTAGCCAATGAATTTAAATTATAACCTTTCTTATGTAACCTGTTCCCCCTAAAAAGTATAAAAACTGCTTGTAACAGCCTTTCAGGCTCACCTCTCCTCTGGATGTAGGCCACTCCAGTGCACTGAACTAATAAACCTCTTGCTTTTGCATCGAAAAAAACAAAGAATATATGGTAATATAACATTTTAAGAAAATCTGAAGATTCCCATTAATGTACATAACATTTGTAATTACAAATACTGCAAGTCTTAGTATTAGTTTTTAAAGTTGTAACTGTAAAAGCACATTTGTGTGGCAAAAAAAAAAACCTCTGCTTGATCCTTTGATCTAGTGGAAGAATGGACAGGGAGAATAAATGGAAACTATGAAAGCACTCATCAGGTTACTACAATAATTCAGGAAAAAAAATGCAGTTGGAAGTGATTGTAAAGCCTTGGAATATTGATGACTGAGCTCAAAATTTGGAAAATAGATTTTTATTAGATATTTAGAGAAAATATAATTTGATAGATGATAGTTGACATACTTAGATGAATAAAGTTGCTACAGTTGGAAGTGGAACATATATAAAATAAAGATATAAATTAAAATATGTTTTTCTTGATATGTCCTTGAAATAATTATTTTATATATATATGTAAATGTTGAGGCAGCAAAAAGTTCATGAACATTGCATTCTAAGCAGGCTTCCATACTATAGGCATACATTTGAAAACCACAAACCTATAAAACACAGATAATATATATTGCTTAGAATTGTGAGATTGTTTTTGAAAACATGATGGGAATTGCTTTGATTCTGCAGATTGTTTTGATAAGGTGGCTATTTTTTCACTATGTTAACCCTATCTATCTATGAGCACAAGAGACAATTCTATCTTCAATGTGTTGTTCAATCTCTCTCTTCAGAGACTTGGAATTCATGTCATATAGGTCTTTTACTTGCTTGCTAAATGCTGGGATTTAGCCAGACTTGAGACTTGAAGGGTTGATGACCCAAGCTAGCAAACATGACAATAACAGAACTTTTTATCTATTCCTCAAGTATACAAGCAGAAGAACATTTGGTAATTAAATTCCAAACAGCCCGGAATACCTCAAGTTCTACTCTAGCAGTGTACATTTTGCAAAGCATTTCATATTACAGTGTTGGGGCATTTGACCACACACATAGAAGCAGTAATGTCAAGTGCCTATAGCCTGTACTTGTTCTACACCAGTCAATAGTCTCTCTTGTTTGGTCATAACCTTGGCTAAGTTGGGAAAAATTGCCCAAATCTCATCAGTAGAAATTGTAGGCAGTCTCCAGTATGTTCTAGCTCCCAATACAGCATCAATTACACACAATGTCTTCCAGTTAAAAGAAGTTAAGGATCCCCTCTCATTTTATGGCACACATGTGACTCATGACTGGTGATAATTCAGTAGTACATTCAGTTAGGAAAAAAAGATGAAAGCATTCTTGCTAATTTTTGAGATATTTTAGCTATCATATTTCTCTTTCTCATTTCCTTTCACCAAACCCTCCTATATATTTCTCCTTGCTTTTTTTCAAATTCTTGGCCCATTTTTTTCAATTGTTAATGCACGCATATAAACATTTGTATATATACATATATTCTCAAATATAACCTACTGAACGCACATAATATTGCTTTTTCTTGTGCAATTTGAGATGTTTGTTGTTATCCTTGATGTTCAGTTCAAGTTGGTGGTACTTAATGGGTAGAGTAAAAAGACAAAATCACACAGCAAACATCTCTTCTGAAATGTCACCAGAGCCTTGGGTATAGGAGTGCTTTGTAGATATATCCGATGAGACTTCAGGTCCACATCTCCTTACATTGACTAGTTCTGTTTTTCCATATATCTTTGTCTGTTGCAAAACTAAAAGTTTCTTTGGTGAGGGTGTATACTATACTTATCAGTAAGTATATGAACAAATGTTTAAAAATTATTATTAAGGATTATGAGGATATAGAAAATTAGTGGTTGATGATTCTCTAATAATTGTGAGTTCACTAGTACTAAGTTCTTAGCTTGGTTTCTAGTATCTCTTTTGTTGAATAGGTCCTGAGTCCAATTATAGAACCATTATTTACTGCTAAGTTATCCATTACACTACTCCTTCCAAATGATTACCTTTCCATGCTGTTCATTATGTGGTTCATGCATCATAACTGGGTGGGATTGTTGGTTACATTGGTTTTTTGGAATCTTACTTGTCTCCTTCTATGACAATGAAATTTAATTCTAATTTTAAGGCCAAATCTAGTCATTCATGTTCAAAATATTACCTAGGTATTTTACTGTAACAAGTCACTAAACTACAAGAAGTCACCAAACTATGGCTACATGTTAGTATGAAAAAAATTATGATAGAATGAGATCTGAATCTTTGACCCCTATATAGACACACACACACACACACACACACACACACACACACACACACACACACACACACACACGAACACTACATATTATATAATCTTCCTAACTAATGAAAAGACCTTAAAAAGCTTGACAATATAGAAAAATTCTTCCTTAGTAAATAGAAATATATTGACACATTCTAACCACTGACCGTGAAATAAATCACTTGGACCAAGAAATACAACATGAGAACTCACCCCACTTATGCTAATTGCTGTACCTAAAGTTCTAAACAGTTCTGTAAAACTGTTTATGTCAATTTTTTCATTGCCTTGACTAAATACCAAAAAAAGGAATAAAAGAAAAAATATATTATTTTGACTTAAAGTTAAGAAAAGTCAGTAATTTAAAGAAGCATTATTGCAGTAACGTAAGTCTGACATTCACACTAAAAGCACAATCAAGAAAAAGCAAAGAGCAACGAATGCTACTGCTCAGTTTCTTTTCTCTATTCAGTGTAACTGGGGAGATAGTCATAGTTTTACAGATAGTCTATAAAATTTCTCATGGAAATGTTTAGGGATTGGTTTCACAAGGTGAGTTTAAATGTAAACAAGTTGAGAAGATAACCCACAAAGTTACCAACAGACATAAAACGAAAGACAAAGATTCTTTATTATGCACAAGCTAACACTAAGGATTTATAGAATTTAACCTAATAAGTGATTTTATAAAGTCCTAAGAAATATAAAGTCCTAAAAATGAGAAATATGCACATATATAATCTTTGTAAAAACATAAAATAGAAAATAATTAGAAAGTAAAAACTAAAATTTTATCAACATGACCAATTCTAAGGTGATCCAAGCAGGCCCTAAATGACATTCAATATTTAAGGAGAAAAGCTATTGAATTTCCAAGATTACTAAATTAACTGAACAGTGCTATCTTCATATGTTGTTGAAAGCAAATGAAAAGAAAGTATGGAAACCTAAAGATGATAAATAAGTGCTATTTGAAAAAATAGCAAAATACATGAAGCCACTTTTAGAGTTTTCTCTTTATTCCATGTATAGAAACATTATGTCCTGTGCAGATCATTGGTCTCTGAAGCCACAAGAGTGCGCACATATGTCGGTACAGAGGGAAAGAAGAAGAATTCACAAACAAAAATTACCAGGGCTTCTGGGCCATCTAAAAAGAAAAAAAAATTCTATGAGAATAATTCTAAGTCAAAACTAGGAATAAAAAGTCAGAATTACAAGAATCAACAACTGTTAAATCACTTTCACTAACAGAGCAGTGGTTGCTTGACTCAGAAATCCTCCATGTCCTGTGCAAGGAAGAAGAAAACGGCAGCTAAGATATGACCTCAGACATCAGGTCAAGCAAAGACTGCAGACAAGTGTTTGTTATAACTTCCAGTGTAGCAAAGTGCATGCCAGTTACAACAATATTATCAGAACTTTCACCTGTATCAACAATGAACTCTGCTTATAAGGCCAGTTCCAGAGAAAGAGAAAGGACAAGAGATTCTGAAATCATGGAGGGTACCAGTCTTCCAGCACCAGGCCATGCTCAATAGTGTTAGTTGTGGGAAAGGCATGGGAAAGACAACTTGAGATTTATTTAAAGAAACATTTCAAAAGCAAAATAAGCCATACTGTATCAACTATCCTATTGTTCACAAGGTATATATCTTCCTCTAAGATCATAGAAGTTGAAAACATATTGTTATATTGTTATCTAAATATGAAGACTTGAGTTTGAATTTCAATGTCAAGAAATATAGGTGTTGTTTGTGACCAGCATTAGTATTCAGACAAAATATTCTAGAAGTTTATTGGCTTGGCAGCCTTTATTCAGATTAACTGATACACCCTGACTTATCTATAAGACAAATTGTAACTGAGTAAGTGCCTAAATGCCCTCCTCTGGCATTTCATGTGTACACGTACACATAAACATTCACACATTTGTATAGAACACACATACACACATAATTCTCTATAAATACTTACACCACATAATACTAATCATCACCAAAACTGCAAAAATATAAAATCACATTTAATATCTTTATTGAACTGCCTAATTTGGAAAATTAGTAGGCTTTTAGGATTCTTACTATAAGTAATATTTTCTTTATTTCATAGGATAAAACAGCTTTTTGTTACCTTATGCAAAGTATGTTCTTACTGTGTAGTTCTTTAAATGTACTTAACAAATAAAATTCTAAATATTTGAGTAATTGAGGATGTTAAACAGAAGTGTATCATTTCAGTAGTTATAGAAAATTCTATTTTTATTTACTGAGTACATTTGCATTGAAAAAACAAAACTGAGAAATAGAAAAGAATGTGCTGGTTTATGCCTATAATTTAGTACTCTGGGAAGTTGTGAGCAAAAGACTTTTTCCAGTTTGATGAGATAAGCATAGGGTACATATTAAGTTTGGGAAAGCCTGATTAACAGAATAATTTTATGTATAAATATCAAAAAATACTGAATATACAGAAAGGCAAATGCAAGACAAACCAAATAAGACACCAACAGCAACAAATACTGGTATAGAGAATAAAATGTTTAATAATAATTAATCTATTAACACTTATTTAATACTTGTATGCCTTTAATTCGTTCATATTATAAGAGTTTATTTTGATAATATTTTAAACATTTTTATTGGATATTTTTATTTACATTTAAATTGCAATCCCCTTTCCTGGTTTTTCCTCAATACTCCCTATTCTAACAAACCCTCTGCTTCTATGAGAATGTTCTCCATGGCCACACCTTTAACACACGTCTTCTAGCCGCTTGCTGGCCACAGAGATCAACCATCACAAGATTCACAGATGTTTTGGAACAAGCCGAAAGTGAACAGAACAACACAAACAAACAACACATAAACAGTTCACTCCTCCAAGAGTACAGAATAAGACTAAGTTGGCTCGTGTTGATACTTAAAATCAGTGTGGATTAAGACAATCAAACATAGATATTGCCCCTGCCACAGGTACAGAAAACAGATTAACAGGCTGCCCTGCCAGCAAACACTGACAAAGAGTCAAACAGATGACTCCCAGTTCCTGCTGGCCAGAGTCACAGTTTTCAAATGGGGCCTGAAGCATCCTTCAGACCCCCCATGGTCAGGACTTACAGATTTTTTTAGAGCAAACCAAAACTGAGAACAAGAGAAAGACAGCCAATCAAGAGAAGACAAGGTACCTGACCTTAAGGCCTGTGGAGGCCTGTGTCATCTGTCCATCAATCTATCATGTCCCTTCAGGGTGTCTCATTTCTTCTTGGCCAATGCCCCAAATTTGTAAGTGCCAAATTGAGTCTTATCTATTTGATAAGGCTCACATGAATGAAACAAGTGATCGGGGATCCATGCAAAAGCAAGAGGTTTATTAGTCAAATGCACTGGGATGGAGAATCCAGAGGAGAGGTGACCACCATATATTTTTAATTTCCTTTCGAAAATGTATTTGAAAATACATATGTGAGTACATCATACCTTAATCATACATACTTTGCTCTCTCCTGCCAATTATCTTACATCCTGTTTTTACAAACAGCCTTATCTATTTTTTGTAAATATATCACTAAGAAATTGAAGGTGTTATACTCAATATTGTCAGGTCATAGTTTTACATAAAATTTCTTCCCTTTATCAATGAAACATTTCATAGTGACTCATAAAATAATAACATGCTTTTCTTTTTTAGCTCCCTCATGCCTTCTAACAGTTTTAGGTCATTCTCAACTCTATAAAGACTACTAACTGCATAAACTTGTTTATGTACTATCATTTAATTAAAATTAAAATACAAGTTCTTTCATTGAAAGTTATTTTTGGTTTTCATTATTTCTGTCATCTTATGCCTTGATCTGTACTGGATATGTATATCCAAAGGATAAATAGACAAATCATTTATATTTTATGAAACATAATTGATAGTATAATTGAGAACTCTGTTCAAAACAGGAGGTACTGATAGGTAGTTCTTAGATCCCAATACTTTAAACATAATTTTGAAATAAATTAAAGACATATTTTGTAGTGCTTTGAATCCATGCAATTAGCATCAAACACAAAGATATTTGTAGGTCAAGTAAATTTTAATTAAATACATTTATTAAATACATAGGTCTGGAATCTAGATACAAAGGTTGCATGGTGCATACAAAATCAGAGGCACACTTAAAACAGCATACACACACCTTTGTGCTGCAGTTGTGTCTGAAGACAAACCCTAGTGTAAGATGAGTGCATGTGTCAAGGAATTGTGCCACAAACCCAAAAACTCATCTAGAAAATATTTTTTATAGGAAATAGTGGAAAATTTGAAACCCAGCCAACATTCATCATTGATATTTCTATACAAGAACTGTATCCAAATATTGAGAATATTAAGTACTGGTTATGGAATAGAAACATGTTTAGGTTACAAGGTGACTACAAGGTGCTCTTCAAAGTTGTAACTATCTTCTTGGGCAATTTCCTATTTCTAGATAAAGTATCAGCAGTGAGTTTAGTTCGGGCCTATGAAAGCCTAATAATTATCAACTATAACGAATATTGATTACTAAGGACAAATTTTATATTTCTGCAACCATGGTTGAGTCTGGACTAGGACTGCTCTGTCAGAACTTTGATCCTTGGGGATATGGTTTTTCTATACACTCCAACTAGTGAACAAAAAGATGATTAAATATTTTATTATATAATGCATTTTCTTTATTTCTCCAACCCTGGCACTACCATGGGACACCAGGAAGTAACCAAAGAATGTTTCCATAGCTAGTTAATACAAACTAATAAGGTAGAAATATTTAAAAAGTAGACAAAAAAAAGAGAGACCATTTGGTTTAGATATTTTCTAGAGTCACAGGGAATAAATATAATAAAGACATTGCTATACATACTTACAAGATTATTGAGGATTTGATCTCTAGATGACAGTTTTTATTTATTTTATGTGTAATAGTGCTCTATTTGCATGTACACCTGCATGCCAGAAGATGGCATCAGATCATATTACAAATGGTTGTAAGCGACCATGGTTGCTGGGAATTGAACTCAGGACCACTGAATGAGCAGCTGGTACTCTTAAATGCTGAGTCATCTCTTCAGCACTCTCTCTCTCTCTCTCTCTCTCTCTCTCTCTCTCTCTCTCTCTCTCTCTCTCTCTCTCTGTGTGTGTGTGTGTGTGTGTGTGTGTGTGTCCTTATTTGGCTTCTATACAACCCTTAAAATGGCTCAAATTGCTTTCTTTACATTTGTATCACATTCTGCTTTTACTTCTGTCTCCCACTTTATCTAACCTACCTCCTATCCACTCAAGCATGGATTTTCTTTGTTTGCTTGTTTGTTTGTTTGTTTGTTTTTTCTAATCTTTTCTTGAATATATTCTTTGAAATGTAAGTAATATTTCAAATGTTATTCTTTCCCGTTTTTTCCTCTGGAATCCTCCACCTCATTTCCCCTTCCTCTGCCTCTCTGAGAGTGTCCCCCTACTCACCCACTCCCTATCTCATCACCCTGACATTCCCCTATACTTGGGTTTTGAGCCTTCACAAGGTCAAGAACTTCTCCTCTCCTTGATGCATGATAAGGACATCCTCTGCTACATATGTTGCTGGAACAATGACTCCAACTATGTGTATTCTTTGGTTTGGTCTCTGGAAGCTCTGAGGGATCTGGTGGTTGATATTGTTTTTCTTCCTATGGGGCTGCAAACCCCTTCAACTCCTTCAGTCTTTTTTCTAAGTCCATAATTGGGAACCCTATTCTCAGTCCAGTGGTTTATTCTTAACAAGATCTGTCTGCATCTCTAACATCTTACTTTATAACTAACTTTGGCTGTCCTAAGCATTCTACCTTGGATATCACTTATTATAGAACTACAAATGAATGCATAACACATTTATCTTTCTCAGTTAGAGGTAGCTCACTCTGGGTAATTTTTTTTCTGGTTCTATCCATTTACTTGCAAATTTCTTGATGTCATGTATTTTGCTCATTATTGAGTAATAGTTCACCTGTACATGGACCACATTTTCTTTATCCATCCCTCTAATGAAAGTCTTCTGGATTTTTTTCCAGTTTCAGGCTAATTTTGAATAGAACAACAATAAATATTGTTGAAATATTTTCTTGTGGTAGAATGAGCGTACTGTAGATATTTGCTAATGCATAGTTGTATCTTGAGGTAGATTGATTCCCACCTTCCCAAGAATGCATAACATTGATTTCCATAGAAGCTCTTTTCAAGGGCATTGTACTAAGTAGTTTAACTACAATCTTAGTGAATGCCTACATACCCTTGTGTAGTTTATGAGCATTAATTTTGTATTCTGGTTTTATAGTCCAAAAGAAAAATAAAACAAAAAAATTTAAACTTAGAAAGGGACAGTTGACAGGCATATCTGGGAGATGATGTTGAGAGATGAGGAGTGGGGGAAGATATGCCTTACAAACATTGTACAGATTGTGAAAATATTAAAAGTAATTTTACAGGAAAAATGTGACTAAATTCACATTTAAAATTTAAAATTGTCAGAGCTGAATCCAGTCAAACGAAAGTAAGGAGAGTAAGAAGGAACGATAACTAGATAATGAACTGGGGTTCAGTTCTGGTTCTCACTGTGAGCACAGTTAAGTAGGCCAAAGCAGTGCATTTTCTCCTAATCACCCTCACTCCTGAAATGCCCACACACTGGATGCAGTATTTATGGTTGATAATGAGTTTGATTTTCTTATTATTTTGACTTATGATATGTTAATTACTATTTCCCTTTCGACTTCCCCATCTGTTTCCATCTTTCACAGATTCTCTAGCCTAGGCAGGCCCAAGCATGACTTTGAACTTCTAATCTGCCTGTCTATATATCTCTACTGTGCTAATATGAAAAGTTTGTGCCACTACACAGGGCTCATGAGTTCTCTTACTCTACCAATTGAACTGCATGTACTCCAGTCCTTTTTAAAATTTTATGTTTCTTTTTGAGGAAAGATCTCAAGATTCAGCCAATGATGGCATTGAAATTCAAGTGAGCCTCCTGCCCCAAACTCAACCCTGAGTGTTTCAGTTATAACAATCCAGCACCATGTTCAGCTTGAGTTTCATTCTTAGGGTTATTTATTGTTTGATTAATGTATATATTATAAATATTATTCTTTGTTTTATTTTATTTCCTTATTTTTATTTTGTCCATAATGCTACAACTAAAAGAAAAACCTTAAAATAAAAAAGGAAAGGAAAGAAAGAAAATATCAACACTGAGAAGGTCGGCTGGAGAGATGGCTTAGCCATTAAAATCTCTTTTCCAGAGGACCTTAGATCATTTCCAAACCTTCAAGTCAGCTGTCTTATAACCTTATGTAAGTAAATCTAGCTTCAGGAACACTTATGCTATTTCCTTCCTGGGTACTTACTCCCACTTACATAACCCCACAATTAAGTAGCTACACTAATACCTCATTAAAATAATAAAAGTAAACACTTATGAAAACAAAACAAAAGGCTGACAAGTTTTGGGAAATTCTCAGGTAAATAGCTCACATTGGAGTTTAGATTCCACCAAAGATGAAACATAGCAAATAAATTTCAAGGCTTTAATATACAGTAGCAGAGTTGTACCTAAGTGTGTTTGTGCATCAAAAATAGAACTTCTCTCAGAGGAATCAAAACTGGGGTCTGAGACATTCAAATTGTGTATTTGATTTTGAAAGCACAGAATTGTGTTTTGATGTAAATTCCTATCATTTTGGGGTGCAATTATGCATCTATTGCTTGCTACTTTAACACTGAAACTGTATATTACAATATGTAATAATATATATTAAAATGAGAACTAGTCTGACTTATCCAATGATTAACTATATCAGACTTAAAACAAAGAGAAGGTAGAAAATTTGAAGTTTGTCACATGGTATCTAACAACAGAATTCTTTTATTTATTTTTTTTTTTTCGAATACATTTTTAAGGATGTAATTAAGTATTTGTGGGTACATATACATACACATATGTATATATGTAACACTAATATAGGGAAAGAGGCTATTAATTTGAGGGGATAGGAAAGAAACTAGTAGGGGCTGTAGGGAGGAAAGGGGATGTGATACAGTTCTATTTTAATTAAAATGTATTCTTTTATTTTGTTGAGCTTCACACAGTATGTCAGTTGTTTCTGGGGTGATCAGAGCTTTCTGGGGTTAGTATCCCATTGTCAGTGACTGTATATTATTTCTGTTCTTTTGTGACTGGGTTATCTCACTCAGGATGATATTCTCTAGATGCATCCATTTTCTTAAGAATTTTGTTAAGTCACTGTTTCTGATAGCTGAATAGTACTCCATTGTGTAAATGTACCATAAATTTTGTATCCATTCATCTACTGAAGGTCATCTGGGTTCTTTCCAGCTTCGGACTATTATAAATAGAGCTGCAATGAACATTGTGGTGCATGTATCTTTGTTGTATGTTGGAGCGTCTTTGGGGTAAATGCCCAGAAGTGGAATAACTGAGTCGCTCATGGATTGGAAGGATCAACATTGTAAAAATGACCATCTCACCAAAAGCATTCTACAGATTCAATATAATACCCATCAAAATTCATTCCAACCCAGTTCTTCATTAAGTTGGAAAGAGCAATGTGCAATTTCATCTGGAATAACAAAAGACCTAGAATAGCTAAAATAGTAAAATTCAACCTCAACAACAAGAGAACATCTATGGGAATCACTATCCCGGACCTCAAGCTACATTACAAGGCAACTGTGCTGAAAACTGCATGGAACTGGTACAGAAATAGGCATGTGGATCAATGGAATATACTAGAAGATCCAGAAATAAGCCCTCACATATATGCTAACCTGATTTTTGACAAAGGAGCTGCAAACATTCAATGGAAAAAGGACAGCCTATTCAACAAATGGTGTTGGTCCAACTGGCACTCAGCATGCAAAAGAATGAAAATAGACCCTTTCTTATATCCTTGTACATAACTCAAGTGTAAGTGGATCAAAGATCTCCACATTAAACCAGTTACACTGAAACTACTAGATGAGAAATTAGGGAAAACCTTAGAACACATAGGCACAGGAGAAAAATTCCTGAACAGAACACCAATGGCTCCAGTTCTAAGGTCAAAGACTGACAAATGGGACTTAATGAGATTGCAAAGTGTCTGTAAGGCCAAAGACACTGTCAAGGAAACAAAATGGCAGCCAAGAGAGTGGGAAAATATCTTTACCAACCCCACATCAGATAGAGGTCTAATATCCAAGGTATACAAAGAACTCAAAAAGCTAGACACCAGAGAATTAATCAACACTATTAAAAAACTGGGTACAGACTTAAACAAAAAGTTATCAATTGAGGAATATCAAGTGGCTGAGAAACATTTAAGGAAGTGCTCAACATCATTAGCCATCAGGGAAATGCAAATCAAAACAACCCTGAGATGGAATCTCACACCAGTCAGATTGGCCAAGACTCAAAACTCAGAACAGATGCTAGGGAGGATAGGGAGAAAGAGGAACACTTCTCCACTGCTGGTGGGGTTGTAAACTGATGCAACCCCTCTGGAAATCAGTCTGGCGTTTCCTCAGAAAAATGTACATAGTACTACCTAACAACAGACTTCTAAGACAAGGAGGTTAAAACAAACAATCTTAATACAAGCAAGTTTTTGTTATGTCACTGTGAAGAAAATGTGTGTCTTAGAGATTGCAATTTTTGTAGAAAAACAAATAGAGGCATGACTGTAAATAATACAAAAATAGAATATGGTTTATTTTTATAATCAAAGTTAAACATACTATCTTCTCTCTCTGGGGAGAAATGATCAGCAACTGTTCCTCAGAAATAACTAAATACATAATTATTTCTCACTCTGAGATACCTGTTTAGTCTTTTCAAAATGCCTCCATGAAACTATAAAACTACAGTGTTACATTCAGAAATTTGCAAAGTTTATTACTTATCAGGAAATTAGTTACGTATCTTTCACTCTAGAAATTCTCCAGAGCAGCCATACATGACTGAATTGCAAATTGCAATTTAGTAAAAAGAAAAAAAAATCCTTCTATAGATAATGTTTGAAGCAACAAAAATGTTTATGTTTATTTCTTAAGTTTTTAATGACAATATAGAAAAATGTATTTTATTATGACATTTTCACAAATGTATATCATAATCTTTCCTCATGTCTACATCAGGTTACCCTTTTTGTGTCTTCTTTCTCTCAACCCCTATTTCTCCTATGTAGTCTGTTTCATATCTTTATGTCATATATTAATAACATGTATAAAAGAAAATACAATATTTATTATAACCTCACTTACTTTGCCTAGCAGGAAAATCTTCATGTCTATCAATTTTCTTCTAAGTAACATAATTTTGTAGTTCTTTACAGTCGAAATAAATTCCACTGTGTATATATGGCACATTTTATTTATCTCTTCTTCTGATTATAGAATGCTAGACTGATAGAACATATTAGTATTTATTAATGATGAAATAGATTCATATATAGGTGATTCTGTGCTTTGCTGATTCAGATTTTTTATGAACGTGGGAATGATATAACTAGGTCACATGTTTTTTAGTTTTAATATTTTAGGTTATTCATACTGATGTTCATGGTTTCTACACTAAATCCACCGTGTAATTTTGTCTGAAGACAAAATGATGCAGCCCGTGTTGAGAAAATCAGGTGGGGAAAAACATGAATAATTGAAGATTGAAAAGAGTGGACTTAAGACTTAGTATCCCCAGGGCTGTCTCAAAGACTCTGATGGCTATATTTATGTTTAAGTCATGTGTCAGTTGGATTGGGGAAAAATCCCTTGATTCTATTATCTTAGGCATATGACATAAAGATTTTTTTCTCTTTATTTTATTTTCTTGAATTTTTTTTTTACATATTAAATATTATCCCCCTTTTCAGTTTCTCTCCTGAAACTCCCTACCCCTTACCCTACCCCCTGCTTCTATGGGGATGCTTTCTTTCTCATTCATCCACTCCCTCCCACCATCCCACCCTGACATTCTTCTATAGTGGGGCACCAAGCTTTGTTAGAACCAAGGGCCTCTCCTCCCACTGATGTTCGAAAAGGCCATTATCTGGTACATATGGAGCTAGAGCCATAGTACTCTTAGGATGGTGCTTTGATCCCTGAGAGTTCTGGGGAAGGGGGTGTCTGGTTGATTGATATCGCTGTTCTTCTTATGGGATGCAAAACTCTTCAGTTCCTTCAGTCCTTTTTCTATCTCCTCCACTGGGGACCTTGTTATCAGTCCAGTGATTGACTGGGAGTATCAACTTCTGCCTTTGTCAGGTTCTTGCAGAGCCTCTTGAGAGACAGCAATATCTGGCTATTGTCAGCATGCACTACTTGTCATCTATAAGACTGAGTTTGGTGACTGTTTATGGGATAGATCCACAAGGGGTGGAGTCTCCCAATGCCATTTACTTCAGTCTCTGTTAAACACGCTGTTTCCTTATATCCTTCTGTGAGTATTTTGTTCCCCCTTTTTTTTTTTTCTTTTTTCTTATTGGAAATATTATGTATTTACATTTTTTTCTTGAACTTCACACAGTCTGTGAGTTGTTTCTGGGGTGTTCAGAGCTTTCTGGGGTTAGTATCCCATTATCAGTGTCTGCATATTATGTCTGTTCTTTTGTTACTGAGTTATCTCACTCAGGATGATATTCTCTAGATCCATCCATTTTCTTAAGAATTTCGTAAATTACTGTTTCTGATAGCTGAGTGGTAATGCATAGTGTAAATGTACCACAATTTTTGTATCCATTCATCTACTGAAGGACATCTGGGTTCTTTCCAGCTTCTGGCTATTATAAATAGAGCTGCTATGAACATTGTGGTGCATGTGTCTTTGTTGTATATTAAGGTGGCTCTGGAGTATATGCCCAGAAGTGGAATAGCTGGATTTTCAGGTAGTACTATGTCCAATTTTCTGAGGAATCGCCAGACTGATTTCCAGAGTGGTTGTACCAGTTTACAACCCCACCAGCAGCGGAGAAGTGTTCCTATTTCTCCACATCCTCGATAGCATCTGTTGTCATCTGAGTTTTGGATCTTGGCCAATCTGACTGGTGTGAGGTGGACTCTCAGGGTTGTTTTGATTTGCATTTCCCTGATGGCTAATGATGTTGAGCACTTCCTTAGATGCTTCTCAGCCATTCAATATTCCTCAGTACCCCATTTTTTATTAGGGCTGTTTGATTCTCTGGTGTCTAACTTCTTGAGTTCTTTGTATACCTTGGATATTAGGCCTCTATCTGATGTGGGGATGGTAAAGATATTTTCCCAC
This sequence comes from Micromys minutus, assembly GCF_963924665.1. NCBI lineage: Eukaryota > Metazoa > Chordata > Mammalia > Rodentia > Muridae > Micromys > Micromys minutus. Next base: position 97,459,283 of record NC_137972.1, on the reverse strand, counting down.
TCTGTTGACTGCCGTTTTGTTTCTTGATGGTGTCGTTAGTATTACAGAAATGTTGCAATCTCATTAAGTCCCATTTGTCTATCTTCGACCGTAGAGCTCAAGCCATTGGTTTTCTGTTCAGGAAATTTTCTCTTTGATAACTTTTTGTTGAAAGACAATTTTTAAATTGGACTGGCTATTCCAGTTTGTTTCTTGGGACCATTTGCTTAAATTTTTTTTATAGTCATTTGCTCTGAGGTAGTGTTTGTAGTTCACTGAGCTGTCTTTCATTCATTCATTTATTCATTCATTCATTCACTCTTCCTTCCTTCCTTCCTTTCTTTCTTTCTTTCTTTCTTTCTTTCTTTCTTTCTTTCTTTCTTTCTTTCTTTCTTTCTTTCTTTCTTTTTTTCTTGTCCAGAATTGAGTTTATTTAGGTCATGGGGGAGTTAAGAGGATAGTAGAAGCGCGAGGGGGGGAGGAATAGAGAAGTAGAGGAGTAGAGGAGTCCAGGCCAGCCAGGTGGAGATAGAAGGGGGAAGAAAAGGGTGATAGGAGGAGTAAGGGGGAGAAAGTAAGAGAGAGAGCAAGGGCAGCAGTGTTTCTTTTATGCAGCAAAATTCTTGGTCCTGTTTAAGTATAAAGTCTATTATTCTATGTCTTTTTATTGAGAAATTGAGTTCATTGTTATTAACACCAGTGATTATTTCCTCATATAAAGTTGTTGTTAGAGATAGAATTATTCTTTTGTGGCTATTTTCTTTTGTGTTTGTTGAAAGATTAAGTTCTTGATTCTTCTTGGGTACAATTTCTAATTTCTTCCCTTGTGTTGGAGTTTTTCATCTATTATTCTTTGTAGAGATGGACTTGAGGAATGAAATTGTTTAATTTTGGCTTTTTCATAGAATATCTTGATTTCTCCATTTATGGTAATTGAGAATTTTGCTAAATATTTTATCCTGGGCTTGCTTTTTTTCTCTCTTATGGTTTGTATGACATATTCCTAGACCTTCTGGCTTGTATATCTCTGTTGAGAAATATGGTGCAATTCAGATAGGTCTGCCTCTATATATTACTTCAATTTTCCCCTAGCCAATTTTAATATTCTTTCTTTGTTTTATGCATTTGATGATATGGCTATTATGTGACAGGAGGAATGTCTTTTCTGGTATAATCTATTTGAAGTTCCATAGGCTTCCTATATGTTCATGTGCATCTCATTCTTTAGGTTAGGAAAGTTTTCTTCTAGAATTTTGCTAAGACATTTCTTTACCCTTTTAGTTGACTATCTTTGCACTCTTCTATACCTATTATCCTGAGATTTGGTCTTTCATTATGTCTTGGATTTTCTTGAAGTTTTAGGTTAGGAGATTTTTAATTTTCATATTTTATTTGACACTTCTGTCAATGTATTCTATGGTATCATCTACACCTTAGATGTTTCTTTTTATATTTTGTGTTCTATGGTGAGGCTTGCAACTGTGACTCATGATCTCATTCCTAGTTTATCCATTTCCACAGTTGTCTCCATTTTTGTTTTGTTTTTTTTTTTTTTTTTCATTTTTTTTCATTTTTAGATCATGGGTGGTTTTGTTCAGTTTCTTTATCTGTTTGCTTTTGTTTTTTTTTGTAATTCTTTAATGGGTTTATATGTTTTGTCTTTCATTGTTTTTACTTGTATTCCTGTGTTCTCCTGTATTTCTGTAAGAGAGTTACTTATTTCCTTCATAAAGTTCTCTATATTCATCATGAGATGTGATTTTTAGTTAGAATCTTGCTTTTTAAAGGTGTTGAGCTACCCAGGGCTTACTGTGGTGGAAGAACTAGGTTCTGATGATGCCAAATAGCCTTTGTTTCTGTTGTATATGTTTTTGTGCTAGTCTTTAGCCACCAGGTTATCATCTGGTGGTATGTGGTCTTGCTCTCTCTGATGGTAGCTTATACTTCCTGTGAGCCTTGGAGCCTGTAATCTTAGTTTGTCAGCACTCCTAAGAGACAGCTCTCTCTGGCTGGAATTGGGCTGTGCAGAGCTTGGCACAGGGTCAGCTCCAGGACACAGGTGAAAACTGGAATGATCCTGTCCATCAAGAATAATTTTATTCTTTCTTAGAACTGCTTTATATATAGTTATAACTATCTTCATTATTCTTCTAAAATTATTTTCATATTGTATACAATATTGATATCTCAATGAAATTTGAGTTTTCAATTTTAATGGAAGAGTTTCATCTCTTTTCATTTCTGCTCAATATTTTTATCTCTCCAATATGCTGTAGTTAGATTCAAGGTCTACTCAATGTTCTTCTTTTTTTCCCCTTATTTATTTAAAATATTATTCTTCAGCTCACAAATATTTCAGTGCATTGTTTTACATTCTACTTTATATTTTAGAGGGCTTTATTTTTATTGTTTCTATGATACATTTTTGTAGTATTTCTGTTTGTGAAAAAATTAAACTAAATAAATAATAATCAGTCTTTAGTATAAGTCTCTATTTCTGAAATTTAGTCAGCTTTTAATCCCTTTCCTCCGATTTTCCCTCACAATTTGGCATTTCCTAATTAATAAACTACATATAATTGTGCAGAACTAAGGACATCAAAAAATTCCAGTGACCCGTGGTCCATATGATAAAATGTTTCATTGTAGATAAAAATATTATCTAAAGAACTATGTAATATTCAGAATAACTTAGAACAGGCACAACACAAAGACAAGCAAGTATCCAAATACTACATTCTCTAATGTCTGAATACTCTGCAATGTATCCTCAGTGAAGCTTCTTTTCCTATGTGGTACTCAAAAGTGCATCATATTTTTCATACATGTATGGTCTGGTGAGGGAATGATTTAAAATAAACTTCCTAAATTGTTGAGAAACTTACTTAAAATGGACAATTTGAGAGTTGCCAAAAAAGATAATATCTGCTCAAAATATTAATTATCACTTTCTAAAATGGGTTTCTCCTCATGACTCAGAATTTTTAAAAAATTAGTGCATCTTCATTGCTTTACTTTGAGAATATGTTTGAATTTTTTCTTTTCTACAAAGTTACATTTAGTAAAGATAAATCTTATTACATTGAAGGCTTATTCAATTAGAGTGTTGTTAAAAATGTTTGAGATATGACAATTGTCTTTGTGTTGTAGAAGAAGTAAGTCCTTAATAAATATTAAGCCTCATTATGAGACCTGATACTAATTTATACCTAGACTCAAAGAAATATAAAGAAAAATAACACAAACTTACTTCTCATCTGGATTTCCCTACCGGACTATTAAGTACATGAATCAAATTTTATTTAACTCATGAATCCCAAATGGTTATTAATAATCGTATCACAAAAAATAATTTCTCTAGGCTACATTACAAGTATCTGGGGCACAGAGAAGTCTGGGCCTAGTTCCCAAAAAGTGCTCCCCCACATTGGTTCATGTGAGCAGAAAATCTGCCTTAGGGACTTGGTTTCCAACTTGAGGGCCCGTGCTTGCAGAACAGGTGCTTAGGCCATGTACCACCAGGAACAACTGAGATTCAGGGACACAGGCCTGGTGAAACTGCACTGCAAGTAGCTAGGGAGCAGACAGGTCTGGGCAGAAAATATCAAAACAATCATTAACCATGATCAAGTAGGCTTTATCCTTTGGATGCAGGGATGGTTTAATATACAGAAATCCATCAACATAATCCACCATATAAACAAATTCAAAGAAAAAAAAAAACACATGGTCATCTCACTAGATGCTGAGAAAGCATTTGACAAAATGGAACACCCTTGGAAAGAACAGGAATCAAAGGCCCATACTTAAACATAATAAAAGCAATATCCAGCAAACCAATAGCCAACATAAAACTTAACAGTGGGAAACTTGAAGCTATCCCACTAAAATCAGGGACTCGACAAGACTGCCTAATCTCCCCCTATCTATTCAACATAGTACTGAAAGTCCTAGCCAGAGCAATTAGACAGCAAAATGAAATCAAAGGGATACAAATTGGAAAGGAAGAAGTAAAAACATCACTGTTTGTAGATAACATGATAGTGTGAGTAAGTGACCCCAAAAGTTACAGCAGGGAACTTTTACAGCTGATAAACAAGTTCAACAAAGTGGCTGGATATAAAATTAACTCAAACAAATCAGTAGCTTTCCTCTACTCAAATGACAAACACATGGAGAAAGAAACTAGGAAAAATATACCCTTCACAATAGTCAGAAACAGTATGAAAAACCTTGGTGTTACTCTAACTAAGCAAGTGAAGTACCTGTATGACAAGAACTTAAAAGCTCTAAAGAAAGAAATCGAGAAAGATCTCATAAAATGAAAAGATCTCTTATGCTCATGGTTTGGAAGGCTCAACATTGTAAAAATGGCCATCCTAACAAAAGCAATCTACAGGTTCAATGCAATCCCCACCAAAACACCAACCCAATTCTTCATAGAGTTGGAAAAAGCAATATACAATTTCATCTGGAATAACAAAAGGCAAAATCCATCCTCAATAACACGAAAACATCAGGAATCACTATCCCTGACCTGAAGCTATATTACAAGGCAATTGTGCTAAAACCTGTATGGTACTGGTACAGAGATAGGCACATGGATCAATGGAACAGAACAGAAGATCCAGAAATGAGCCTTCACATATATGATCACCTGATTTTTTGACAAAGGAGCTATAAACATTCAATGGAAAAAGGACAGCCTCTTCAACAAATGGTGTTGGTCCAACTGGCACTCAGCATGTAGAAGAATGAAAATAGACCCTTTCTTATCTCCTGTACATAGCTCAAGTGCAAGTGGATCAAAGATCTCCACATTAAACCAAATACACTGCAATTATTAGAAGAGAAAGTAGGGAAAACGTTAGAACACATAGGCACATGAGAAAATTTCCTGAAAAGAACACCAATGGTTCGTGCTCAAAGGTCAAATATCCACAAATGGGACGTAATGAGATTGTAAAGTTTCTGTAAGGCTTAGGATATTGTCAAGAAAACAAAATGGCAGCCAACAGATTGAGAAAATATCTTTACCAAACCCACATAAGATAGAGGCCTAATATCCAAGGTATACAAAGAACTCAAAAAGCTAGACACCAGAGACAAAACAACCCTATTAAAAAATGGGGTATTGAGGAATATCGAATGGCTGAGAAGCATCTAAGGTAGTGCTGGACATCATTACCCATCAGGGAAATGCAAATCAAAACAACCCTTAGATTCCACCTCATACCAGTCAGAATGACTAAGATCAAAAAGGATTCTGAGAAAGAAGAACACTTCTCCACTGTTGGTGGGGTTGTAAACTGGTACAACCACTCTGAAAATCAGTCTGGCTATTCCTCAGAAAATTTGAACTAGTACTACTGAAGACCCAATTATTCCACTTCTGGGCATATATCTCAGAAAAGCTCCAACATACAACAAAGACACATGCACCACAATGTTCATAGCAGCCCCATTTATAATAGCCAGAAGCTGGTAAGAACCCAGATGTCCTTCAGTAGATGAATGGATACAAAAATCGTAGTATATTTACACAATGTAGTACTACTCAGCTATCACAAACAATGACTTTATGAAATTCTTAAGAAAATTGATACATCTAGAGTATGTAACCATTTTCAATTTTGTGCAAAAAAAAAATGCTATGTATGTATTACTTACAAGGAAATCCAGGTACAGTACTAGTGTTTTATAGTTAAGCAGTTAAACACTGTGTATGTAAAGAATGTCCCTTATCTTAATATCAATGTATCAACCACATTTATGTTTGTCTACCGAGGCCTTGTGCATTTATTAAAAAAAAAAAAACTAGGTTTGGAATATCATCTCTCATTTTCTGCATGTATTTCTTCTTTCATTACCATGCCAAATTTAGCAAATTTTGTCTTTTAAGTAATTTGAATGCCACTTTAAATTTTGAGATGTTTGGGTGGCCCCATCCTTCAAATGTGGGCCACAGCTATCTACAGGTTCTATCTCTGTTTGCTGTGTATTTAGCTAAAGTCATCCCAATTGGGTCCTGAAAGCCTCTTGCTTCCCTGGAGTTTGGGACATTCTAGTGTCTACCTTCAATTCCTTATTAACAACTACTACATATTCTTGTTCAGTTTTCTGATCCTCTATTTCTGTCCCTTCCAATACCTGATCCTGCTTCCTTTTTTTCTCCCTGCCCGTCCTTTCTCCCTCTCAGAGCCCTACTTCACTCTACCTCTTTTGATTATTTCTACATAGGACTGAAGCATCTACACTGAACCCAGAAATGTTCCTGCCCAATAGAAAGATTCAAACAAAAAAATAAAACAGAGACTAAAGGAAATACCATCCATTCAGAACCCAACCTAGAGGAGACCACCCAACATAGGGATCATCCCATCTGCACCCACCAAACCTCACATAATTGCTGTTATGAAGAAGAGCTTGCTGACAGGAATCCTGAGAGGTTCTACCAGCCCGTGGACAATAATACATATGCAGATACAGCCAACCATCAGACTGAGCTTGGGGACCCCAGTAGAAGAGCTAGGAGAAGAACTAAAGGAGCTGAAGGGTTTGCAACCCCATAGGAATAATAATATCAACTAATTGGACTATCTAGTGCTCTCAGAGACTAAACCACCAACCAAGGCATATACAGGGAGGATTCCATGGCTCTAGATACATATGATGGCAAATAAGCAAAATGATTAATAAAAAATAAAGAAAAAGAATAAAATGAATGCCACTTATTTTGTCTCCTCCTTTTTATTCTGCTTTATATATTGCCTCCTTTGAAATACCTCTATTTCATTGTGTCAGTGTCAGACAGACTGTGTAAATTCAGATGTCATGAGAAGTTTATTGCTTCCATTTCATAAACATCAGGAACAATAAAATAAACTTATTTTTCTCAACAAATTATATAACAACAAAGGATCACTTTATGGTATTTTTCAATTCTAACATTAAATATTCTACTCAGTACTTCAGTAATAATGATGTACTTTTCCCAAATACATTCAAGATTTCTTAATTATGCTTAATAAAAGTTCACTAAATTAAAAATAGCAGAAAGATTAATATGAAGAACAATTTTCAAGTTACCCATATTTTACAAAGAAGAAAATTAAGTAAAAATAATAGAATAATGAAATTCTTAGATTCATGGTTCTTTGAAAGACTTATGAATTTTTTCATTGTTGATTCATGTGAAACTTAGTAGATAATAGCTGTGAATTACCAACAGCAATTAATTAGACTTTCTCACTCTAAAGGGTATAGGATATAACTCAGAATAAAGAGAAGTCTGTTATGAGGAAATTGTGTCTTTGCTTTTAATTTAAGGACTGAGCTACATTGTTGGAAATCTATCTATAACCTAGAGAATGAGATCTTGATTGGAATGTTTTTGTTTTTTGTATTTTTAGTGTGGAGGTTGAGATACAGCATCATTTACCTGTTGACCCCAAAACCCAATGCATATATAATTGGTAACACAAGAAAATCTGATGCTCAGTATCAAAATCATAAGAGAGTACTTCTCCTCCATCTCCACATTTCCTTTAAAACAATGATATCATGGCCTCCAAAGAAATCTGAGTCTCCGATATGTTAGACTTCTAATTGTTTTGTATTTTTTCCACTCTCTTCCTTCCTCTCCCTACTTATTGAGGTCCTAGCAACCAGCAATTCTCTAGAATTTTGTGTGCATGCCTCCTAAATTTACCTCTAAAACTTCTGCAAATTGTATATTATTAAGTTCTTTTATTTTCTTTTTACCTCCTTATTCAGTCTCAGTGAATCACACTCTTATCTTGGCTGCTGTAGTCCATTTTTTAAATTATCTAATTTATGTTTTTAAAGCTGCTTATAGTATTGTATAATAATGCCTTAACAGAGTTACTGACAATGTGTAAAATCTATAGTTTACTTATTGCTTCTATCTCATAGTCTGAGTTTCTCACTCTGTCTATCCCAATCATTGATTACCTATTGATCTATACTTACATATCTATTCATGTGTATAGATTTTTATCTGAGTAGAGATATATAGAAACATAGAGAGATATATCTACATATATACACATATATAGAGAGAGAGTCACATCTGTCTATCTCTTTCTGTTGATCAACTCTTCAACCATTCAATTGATCAAACTTTAATATATGTTTTCTGACCTCTACAGGCACAAGCACTTTCATTTATACACCTAAGTATGCATGAATACACAGACAATAAATTAATAGTAACATTTAAAGTATGCATTTGGTGCTGGTTATGTTTTGCTGATTTATCATTTTCTAGATATATGATTCTGGTAAACTAAATTGAATTCTCTAAACCTTATTTTCTTCATCTTATCTAAAAAATAAAGATAGAAAACTTTGACTATTTCCATGTTACTTTTTGTTTTACATGTACTTTATGCTCATGGCAACTAGTTAGATTTCAATGCATACTATTAAAACTTAAAAAAAAAACAAGTACTGGCAAAATAAATATTCATATAGTTTTATGCCAAAAAATCTGTACACGTATCTCTTTTTAAAAAAATATAGTTGCAAGGAAAAAATATTTTCATCAAATATATTTTTGAAACAAATAGGAAAGGCATTTTGTGGAATGTTTTAGATTATGAAATTTCAAATAAAATTTGAATGAGAAGAGAATTACTGAATATTTTGTCACTTATATGTTACTTTCTCAATCTATGACAATTACTATATTTTCACTATTGCCATAATTAAACATATTATATTGATATATATTCTAGGATGTTTTATTATGCAAAATTATTAACCCACACACTTGGTTATTCTTAATATAATTGTGATTTATTTTTGTCTTCTAGAATTCAACACAAATAAATATATTTCAAATATATAAAGGGAAATTAATAGTATTCAAGTGTTTTACTTCTATACTTGAATACTAAGTAGCAAAATTATATGATTAAGCTATATTACAAAACAATTGTGTGATAAACCACATGATATTGGTACAGAGATAGGCAGGTAGATCAATGGAACAGAATTGAAGACCAAGAAATAAACCCACACACCTATGGTTACTAATCTTTGACAAAGGAGCTAAACACAAACCTAAAAACCAAATTATTTGTTACTGACTTAAGAATTGCAAAATGTAGTCTATTAATAAAAAAAAAAATCAGAATGTTTAAATTGTAGAGATGAAAGGGTGTTATTTGTTATTAGGAACATTCAGCCATGATCATTATCACTCCTTTCACAATACCTAGTACATAGGGGAATAAAAACTAAATGTTCTTCAAAAGATGAATATGTAGTGAAAATGTTATAATAAACCTGAAAAATTGGAAAAGAGAAGAAAGTATAACAGAAATGGAGAAACAGAAGAGGAACATGGAAGAGAGACTAGGTAAAGGGAGGAAGGTGAATGGCATTTTAGGAAAAATAGAAAAAAATATATATCCAAAAATAAACTTTGAGACAGTTTACAGTTTATATCCAAGTTAGTTGTATTAATAAATACTAGTCAAAATCCAGTGAATTATTCAATTCAGATGAGAAATAAAATCTGGTATGTATTAATCAACATAGTAGTCATTAAATTTTATTAGAATAACTGGAACATAAAATCCATACTTTTTAAAATCCATAAAATCTGTGAATTGATCATGAGTATTCTGTACTTTTTGGCTAATATACACTTATTATTGAATAAATAACATGCATGTCTCTTTGGTTCAGTGTTACCTCACTCAGAATGATATTTTTAGTTCTATCCATTTGCCTACAAAATTCATAATGTCTTCATTTTTAATAGTATTCCACTCAGTAAATGAAACACATTGTCTGCATTCATTATTTGAGGGTCATCTGGGTTGCTTCCACTTTCTTCTTATTAACAATAAGGCTACTATGAACATAGTGGATCATGTGTTCGTGTGGAATGGGTGAACATTTTTTGGGTACTTGTCTAAGAATGGTATAGCTGGGTCTTCAGGTAGAACTATTTCCAATTTTCAGGAGAAATGTGAGATTGATTCACAGAACAGTTGTACTGGTTTGTTATCCCAACAGCAATGAAGATCTGTTTCCACTTAAAAACAGTAACAAAATAATCCTTGGAGACAGAGAGAAAGGAGGGACTTTAGCTTAAATGCCCAATAGTGGGAAACTGGAACCTGAAGAGACTACCTCCCATAGATAAACAGTATCCCCAGTGGGGAGAGGGATGTGGTCATCTACTTTCCTTCAAATATTATGACCAAGAATTTTTACTGTCTAAAAATGCTAGGGCAAAACTGGAGCAGAGATGTAAGGAAAGACCATCCAGTAACCAGCCCAACCTGAGAACCATCTTTTGGGACCCTATACAATTCTTGACTCTTTAGCAACTCACAATGGTGCCTGGATATTCAAGACTCAGAGACCCTATGGCTGACCTAATCTCAGGACCAGGAATCTCTAGTCTGCTCTCATTTTCCCTCATCTCATTTTGCATTCCCCACGAGAGAGTGGTGTTTCTGTATTTCCCATATGGTGTGGATCCGAGAGCTTAGAACCTGCCCCAACCAATGCTGCACTAGGAGAAGCAGTCAAATTTCCACCTTCTGCCTCCCCAAAGGGAACCACACATCTAATGAACAGACACCAAACTATTACTGATGCCATGTTGTGCTTGCAAACTGGAATCTAACATGGCTATCCTCTAAGAGGCTCTATCAGCAGCTGACGGAGACAGATGCAGATACTTTCACCAACAATTGAACTGACTTTTGAGACTTTTATAGATGAGTTAGGGGAAGGACTGAAGAAGCTGATGAGTATGGTAAATCCCTTAAGAAAAACAGTATTAACTAATACAGACCCCCCTCAGAGCTTCTAGAGACGAAGCTATCAACCAAAGAGCATACAAAGGATGGTCTGTGGTCTTGGCACCTATGTAGCAAAGGACTATTTTGTCTGACCTCAGTGAGAGAGGGTGAACCTAATCCTTTAGAGACTCAATACCCAGGGAAGGGGAATACTGAGGAGGCTAAGGTGGAGGTGGTAGGTGGGAAAGCATCCTCTCATAAGAAATGTAAAAGGGATATGGTATGAAGATCTCTGGGACATGGGGCAAGGAAGGAAGCCAACATTTGGAATAAAAATGAGTAACATACCATGCAGTTTTTAACAAAACTATTTGGTACAGAGAAATGGAGGTAGATCAATGGAACAGAATAGAAGACCAGAAATGAACCCTCACACATATGATCACTAGATCTTTGACAAAGGAGCTGAAAACATTTAATGAAAAAAGGACAGCCTCTTCAACAAATGGTGCTGGTTCAACTGGTACTCAGCATGCAGAAAAATGCAAATCAATTCTTTCTTATCTTCTTGGACAAAGCTCAAATGCAAGCATATCAAAGATCTCCAAATTAAACCAGGTATACTGAAACTATTAGAAGAGAAAGTGGGGGAAAGCTTAGAACACATAGGCACAGAAGAAAATTTCCTGAACAGAAAACCAGTGGCTTATGTTCTAAGAACAAGAATTGATAAATGGGACTTCATGAGATTGCAAAGTTTCTGTAAGACTAAGAATACTATCAAGGAAACAAAATGGCAGCCAACACACTGGGAAAGGACCTATACCAATCCCATATCTGATAGAGGTCTACTATCCAATATATACAAAGAACTCAAGAAGTTAGACTCCAGAGAATCAAACAATCCTATTGAAAAATGGGATACAGAGCTAAACAAAGATTTCTCAACTGAGGAGTACTGAATGATTGAGAAGCACCTAAGAAAATGCTCGATATCTCTAGTCATCAGGGAAATGCAAATCAAAACAACCCTGAGATTCTACCTCACACCAGTTAGAATGGCTAAGATCAAAAATTCAGATGACAGCAGATGCTGGCTATGATGCAGAGTAAGAGCAACACTCCACCACTGTTGATGAGATTGTAAGCTGGTAAAACCACTCTGGAAATTAGTCTGATGATCCTTCAGAAAATTGGGCATAGTACTTCCTGAAGACCCAGTTATTGTACTTGTAAGCATATACACCAAAGATGCTCCAACAGATGCCCTACCATGTTCATAGCAGTCTTATTTATAATAGCCAGAAGCTGGAAAGAACCCAGATGTCCTTCAGTAGATGAATGAACACAGAAATTGTGGTACATTTACACAATGGAGTACTATTCAGATATTAGATACAATGACATTACAAAATTCCTAGTAAATGGATAGAACTAGAGAATATCATCTTGAGTGAGGTAACATAGTCACAAAAGAATAGAATATGTAGTCACTGATAATTGGATATTAGCCCCAGAAAGCTCTGTATATTCAAGAAACAACTCACAGACCATATGAAGCTCAAAAAGAAAAAAAGCCAAAATGTGGATCCTTCTTTGAAAAATAAAAATAAGTGTATAGCACCCTCACAGTGTAGTATACCTTAAATGTAGTACATCTTAAATCATTAATAATTTAAGAGCTCAGATGCAGCCTTGATGCAATCCTTGGTATTTTAAAATCATTGGTTAATCTTTACACGCCAAGAAAACTATTTCCATGTTGTTTTGTTTTATATGTATTTTATGCTCATTGTAAATAGTAAGTTTTCAATGCATACTATTAAACCTTTTTAAAAAATCAAGTACTAATAAAATATGTTTATATAGTTTTATGCAAAAATGCTTTTAAAATCTACACATTTTCTCTATTTTTAACATAATATCTAATTAAAAATGAATAAAATAATTTCATAAATACATAAAAGTAAATTTTAAAACCATCCTTATGTATATATTTCTATTTAAAACCCTAAAAATACCTTAATGTAATTTTAAAACATTCTAATAAGTGATTTTTTGGACCAAGTTTCACACTAAGATAAACTAAATTGAAAAGAACATGACAAAAATGTATTCATATACTTTAATGCAAAAATTTTTTTAATCTGTACATTTATCTTTGTTTTTTTTTTAAATAAAGTTGTTCAATTTATATATAAAAAAAGAAAAGAACATGGCAAAATATTAAATCATTCATCCTAAAATTAGCAATATACCAGTAAATCAAACAACCAAGGTTTCCAAACCAAAAGCCCTTGGTTGTGGAGATTGTGTGTAGTAGGAATTTGCATATTTTGAGTTTATACACAAAATTATAAACTCCACCCTCTTCACTTGGGATACTGCCAAGGACTGATAAAAAAAATAATTAGATGACCTTGAGTTTTAAATCATGTACTAAAAATTGAAGAGCTAAAGTTTTCTTGCACCAAATTTTCTGCTCTTTAAGATAGTAGCATCATATCTTTTAGGAAAATAACATTTTTTATTGTAAACCTCCTAGGCATCAAACAAATATTCAAGAAGAAAACTACAGTTTTACTTTTACGCCAACAACAATAAAAGTGAATGAACTTCTGGACAGACATAGTTTAAAAAGACAGACAGATGCTATGTTCCTATACAAAAACAACAACAAAAAATTTAAAACAAAACCAGATGAAAGTCTGGCCTCCACTTAAATTGCAGCCATCAGAAAGTACAGGAGTTCCAGCTTCTGTGCTCTCAAATTTCATTCATTTTGAAGGTTAACTTTTCAGGTCAGGCTGCACCAAAACATCACCATTCCTAAGAATCTGGTAACTTTCCCAATATGTGCTGTCACTTCATGGCTAAAAGACATACATGATAGACTAGGGTCTTCTTTTCTGTCTTTCTTTTTTGTTTATTTGATATTTTCTTTATTTACATTTCCCAGTTAATCCTGCTATGCCATCTCCTCTCTTCCTTCCTCTATGAGAGTATTTCCCCAAGCATACACTTACACACTCCCTCCCTCCCACTGTTATCCCTGGCATTACCCTTCACAGGGCTAAGTACCTTTCCTCTTATTGATGCCCAATAAGGACATCCAATTCTACATATAGGGCTGGAGCCATGGGTCTCACCAGGTGTACTCTTTGGTTGGTAGTTTAATCTCTGTGAGCTCTGTGGAGGGGTTCTTGTCATTTCTAACCCTGTCAATTCTATATCTTCTGTGTTTCTGAGTTCTGGCATACATTTGAAAATGGTATAGTATTTCTCTGTTTCTCATTTACCATAATAAGCTTTGAATCTAGGAGAGAATTCTGATTGCACTTTTTTTTTCTTTTGACATTTGCTTCTTAGAATATCCTGTCATTGATGAAATTCACAATACAGTGAAATAGTCAAAGATTTTTTTAAAAAATAAATAAAACACAAATTGACAAATTTCACCTATGATTAAACCACACAAAAGGAAACAAGAGCAACTTCACTATGAGAAAAGGAGCATTATCTCAAATGGTTACATGAAGTTTCAGAAAGGACTGTAGATCAAAATATGACAATGTGATGAAACAGTGGGTTCTCTGAAGGATTTAAAATATAGGACAGGAAAAAAAAACAAAAGATAAGTCAAGTTGTACATTGTTAGAATTTCTTTAGATCTGTGTCTTAGTCAAAGTAGAATGCTTCAGCACATCTAGTTCTTAGGAATGTGCTGTGGCTTTACCCCTTGAAAAGGGGAGGAGTGTTAAAAATTTTAGAAATAAATCAAGTTATTATTAGTTTGAAGATGAGGTAGTTGAAATTTAAATTAATATCTTTGGCTTTGACTTAATCACAAAAACCCTCAGCATCCAGGCCTGCTCTGAAAGGTGATAGGTGGAAAGCAAGAGAAGTAGAGAAAGCGAGAAGAAATCATTAATAAAAGAAAGAGTAAAGACCACGGTGAAATGACCTCATTCCTGAGATCTGAGAGTACAGAGGACTGGAATGACTCCCTATCAGAAAACACACTAACAAACACAATACTGCTGACCTTCCTTCCAAATTTAAAGACATGAATTCTGCCAACAATTTGATGGCGGCAAAAGAATTAAGATAACAAATGGAACAGAGAATATCCTGTCCTCAAGGAACAGACAATCTGAGAAAATGAATTATTTCAAGCTGCTGCCATTTTAATACATTACATAGACCACAGTTTCTACAGTTATTGCAGCAGTCTGTTTAAAAATTGTTAGACTTTAAAGCATGAAGGCCTGGAATAATGTTTTATAATACTAAAAGAACACACTGAGACATACAACAGTCTAACAATATAACAAAATATTCTAAAATTATTATATATATAAGTTTAAAAATTGACACAAAAATTAGGTAAATCTTTTTCTCATGAAAAAATTTGCTATATCTTTACTTGAGCTAACATTCTTGCTTCAAAGTTTAAGGTATTGCTTGAACAATAATAATGTGACATTATAGGTTCTAGAAAAAAAAGAAGTAAACTCTAATAAAAAAGAACATGAAGGAGGAAATAAAAGTGAATTGAGAAAACAGTGAATTCAGAAAGCAGGGTAGATCAAAATTGCCTTTAGAATAAAATATCTGTACAAATCATCGAATTTAAGAGTGATTCAAACTTCAAATAAATAAACTCAGGTTTTTGATTTTGTGTGAATGTTTTTATGATTAAAATATCAGATTTATTTTGTTTGCTGTAGTCAGGACATCTAAAACATTTTTATTAGATTTTAATGCCAGTGCTATATTTGTTTCTATGAATATTAAGTATCTAATTAAAGAATAATGACCATTCTGTAATATTCTCTTTGTGATGTAAAAATTCACAAAGCTAGCTAAAAGCACCTTGATTTCAAACATTTGAATTTAATCTAAATAGACTCAAAAGAACAAATTTGAGGGCAGTATGGCATAGGAGTCTCAATGCCTGGGTATAGTCTCTAGTAGTGAAAGCCCACATACATGTAAACATATCTACACAGACACACAGACAAACACACACTCATGCTGCACATACACATATATGCATCTATACATTTTCATATAGGCACAGTCATATTTACACATTAATAGGCACACATAAACATGGTATAAAATTTAAATGTAGACATCTGAGATAATTATAATGGAATTAAGGGTGCTGAGTATATTTTAAGACACTTAAAGTATGTATTATTACATGAAGTAATAGGGAATAAATAAAATAAAAAGTTGTACTAGAAGTTGTACTGAGCAGCTTTTACCAAGAAGAATTAGCAAGTACTCAGCACTTGTGACATTGAGAATGTATCAAGGAATGCTTTATGAACACTAATCATGGCTAATCTATGAACAAGTGCCTGAACAAAAAAGAAGGCTTTTGTCATTTGCACATGCATTCAAAAATTATAAACCATAATAAAATGAAGTAATGAAGAAAAGCTTACAAAAGAGCTAATATAAAATAATACTGAATGTTTTCTTTATAATCTTTTTCATCTCTATTTCATTCAATCCAAAATGCATCTGAGGCGATATGTAAGTCAAGTATGTACTTTTTCATCTAACGCCTTTTGTTAATGATATCTTATTTTTGTTTAATGTTGTATGAAACAACATTTAGTACAAAAATAGTGTTGCATTTTTTTTTTTTACTTTGTTCGACAATTTAACCTAATTTTATGGGTGCATAAATTTAAAACTCAATTAGTCAGATAAAAATTTAGGTTTCAATGATCTTAACTGTAAAATGATAAATAAATTTAAAGGAAATGAACGAAAAACCCAATTGCTGACATGCAGAAGCTGCCTGACATTCAAGGTGAAAAGGTAGTATTGTCTATTAGACATAAAAGCATTTGAAAATCCCAGTGTCTGAAAAGGTTACTCAGAGTTGGTGACATACAGAGACCAAGCATAGCAACTTTATAACTTTTCTCTATACATAAAAGAAAGTGCATTTTCCTGGCTACTTACAAGTTCATTTTCTAAAATTTTTATTGGACATTTTCTGTATTTACATTTCAGATATTATCTCCTTTTTCCCCATTCCCCTTCTCTCCCCCTATTGCCTCCATGAAGTTGAAACCTCTTCCAACCACCCTCTCCCCCCTCAGTGCCTTGGCTTTCCCCTACACTGGGAAACTGTGCCTTCAGTAGACCAAAGGCCTCTTCTCCCATTGTTGTCAGAGAATAGTATCTTTTGCTACATATGCACATGGAGGATAGGTCTTGAACTCATTGGTTGGTGTTTTAGTCTCTGGTAGCTGTGTAGGGTTTGGTTGATTGATAAGAAGTTCTTGAGCCTGGACCTTTCAGCACAGATAACTAGTTGCTGTGTTACCACTGGTTTCTTAAACATTTCATGGTTAACTGTTTGCGAGGAGTTTAATGTGTTATTACACTGGTGTGATTATTCAATAAACATACCTGGCTCTTCACCATCTGAAAAGCTCCTCACTAATGACAGAAAGGAAAGAAAATGTCTTGTGAGATGCTGATGTTCTGAGCAGGAAGTGCTATGCTATAGTTCCTTTTTTTCATGATACTTGCACTTTAGTATAATAAATGTGTATGGTTCATCTTTTAAAAAACAGTTTAGGGAACAATCTGCATGACCTCTGTTTTGTTAATAGTAGATGTAGTCAGTTAAGTGATATGGAGTCATTGATCCACACCATTAACTCTGAATATGGATTCTTGCTAGTCTGGGACAGATAATCCACCAAATATACATCCTGTCATCTGTTCACTAAAGATTTAAAGGTTACCTTGGAATGTCTTTGCTAGAAGTTTAAGGGAAAGAAACTATCTTAAGCCATTTAAGCTTATATACGGACATATCATATATGTACATAATTTACAATTATCATAGTAATTAAATATACTAAAACATTTTAGATTGATAACCTGAAATTCCTACTGGAAATTACAAGGTAATGTTTGACCAAAAAAGAAACATTGATGACTTGGGGGTGGAAGTTATATTAGATTTATTAAATTCTTGCATCATTTGTAAAGAAGTCTAAAATGAGGTGGTGATGTTTGAATCCTAAATTCATTCAGTGGAAGATTAAAGGACTCATAAGTCCTTAAATAACCCAATAAGTCCTGGGCATTTGAATGTGTTTCGTGCAGTTGCTGGCTGCTAAGTGGAACATTACTGACTAAGGCATTGCTGGAAGATGCACGTTACTTGGGGAGAGAATTTGGACTCATAAGTCTGAGCTATTTTGAATCATCTCTATCTGCTTCCTGATTTGGGATAAGAAGTGAGTGCTCAGCTATGTTCCACCTCCCTTCCTCCCTGATGTGGACCTGTTCCTGTCTGTGAGGGTGCTAGACCATGAATTTTAAATAAAACCCTGCTTCAATCAATTGCTTTAGTTTGTGGTGCCTTTTTTTTTTTTTTAACACAGCAACCAAAAAATAGCTAACACACTTCCTAAAGGCCCACCTGCTAAATGCTTGAGGCTAGCATGGGTGATATTGAAGGATTTGGAGTGGTCTGAAAGTTACACCCAGTGGAGGGGACGAACCCTTGAGGCTATGCTCTGGATAAATGAAACAGGACCCCTCTCATCTTTTTGCTTCCAAGCTACCAAGAGGTGAACATTCCTTTAGGGTAAGGCACATGAACTTTGGCATATATTTTGCAGTCCCAAACAAAAAGTGATTGAGTCAGGCAACAATCAAGTAAGCCTCCTGAAATAACAAGTTAATTTAATTTTCTTCTCCTTATACAAAATGATTATTTTGTCAGAGGACAAATAAAACAGCTTGGGAATTTTTCCAGTTCCTGAGTGGAAAAATATACTTCAACTGATTATTGAGTTAAAGTACTGTAGATCTAAGAATATAAAATTTTTACAATTTATGTAAGATAGAAAGTCAGTAATTTCGCATCTAATAACTAACTTTAAATAACCAGCCCTTGCGCTTAGAGTTCTCTGCCTATATGGATTCCTTACTGTAACAACCACATATTAAATTTAAGGATTAGTTGAAATTCAGTTTTAAAATGTATATAGGAGCACATATACACCTATCCATCTGAACAACTATATATTCAGCATTTGCTGTAGTTGCCAAAGAGGAGAGGACACTATCTAGATATCCCCTCTCTTCTTCTCTGTGTCCTTTTTTTCTCTAGGCTCCTCTCTTTTTCTACTTCTCTCTCTATATACATTACCTTCCCTTTGTTCCCTCCCCTTTCCCTGTTGGTTTGCATTTTTCGTAAATTTTAAAGTACATTTCAAATACACAACACTATTTTTTAGACTATCTATTAATGTACAGAGTATTTGGTTTTCTCAGATAGAAGGGTAACCATCATAAAATTATAGTCTATTGTTTTATGACCTTTCTTACTAAATGAAAAAAATACTATATAATTTGTTCTTATTTACTGCATATTATGATATATTAATATATTTATTACTTGTAAACTATTCTTGTTAGAGATTGAGTTTGCTTTTAGTTATTTCCTGTTGGTTACATTTAATGAATACTGCTTTTATTTGTTAATGACATTTTAATATGCTTCCCATAAAATATCTTAGAAGATGAGTTGGTATACAAAAGGATCTCATCAGCATTTTAAGACTGTTATTCTGAACTTTCAATTTATACTAAATAAAATAAATTAGGTCATGCTCATCTTATTTTTATAGGCAGAGAAACATTAGATATTATCTTGTAATGCTGATAGGGTATATTAATGAATTTTAGGATTTTATTAAAAGAAAAAAAATAGTATAAAGATTTAAAGTTTCATTTGCCAAACTTTAAAACATACATTACTATCTCAAAAGATAAAATATCTAACAGGCTGCATGACCAAATACGCTGCTGATATTTTATCAAACCATCTTCTTGAAATTAATATATTTCCATTGGGTTTAAGAGTCTCTA
Source organism: Micromys minutus (assembly GCF_963924665.1). Lineage (NCBI taxonomy): Eukaryota > Metazoa > Chordata > Mammalia > Rodentia > Muridae > Micromys > Micromys minutus. The sequence continues at coordinate 97,439,595 of NC_137972.1, read as the reverse complement.
GTCATTATTTAACTATATTATTTACTCAGGAAATATCTTACCCCTTATACATAATAACAAATACAGTTCAATTTTCCTTAAAATTACAGAGAGCCTGATGCTATTGACAAAATAAAGTTACTTTACCTCTCTGAAGATGGCTCACAAATCCTAAAGAAATTGTACTAGTTTCTGCTGCTTTTCACAATAGTGACATTCACTCTTAAGTAACAACAGCTTGCACTGAAATAGAAATCTCTCTTATAATAAGTTACTTCTATTCTAGCTTTCAAATTTTGATCAGGGAGGTTAGTTAATTTCATGTGAATACTGGAAGAAAGATTGTTTATTTTTCATACTTATTTGTATATTAAAGACATATATGGTTAACAAATTCATAATTCAATCTTTATTTTGCTTAAACCTGGCAATTTAACATGCTTCCTCATATTATCAGAATTAAAATATTGAATTTACATAGTAATTTGTTTCTTTTGAAACCTAATATAGGATTGGGGCAGTGCAATTTTTATTTCTTGCTTGACAAATGTTCCTAGGTTGAATCCACATGACCAAAACTAAAAGAGAAAAATAACTACAATAGAAAATGAAGTAGGCATACTCTTAAATTCCACTTGTCATTCTATTTCATCTCTCATTTATATTTTCAGATAATAAATTACCTTTGAATATGATTCTGACATTAATAAAATATCCCTATTTCACATCCAAGTAGCTTAAAGCACTTGTAGTTTGAAAGCACTGCTTTTATGTTTGTTCATTCCTGCTTATTTGTTGGGACTTTCAGCTGCCAGTCACTGGATTTTGTGTGTGTTTTACCCTGTACCATTACTAGTTTATTATTGCTTTCTTCCTCATGAATAAATGTCACTGAACATGGATCTCGTTTTACCATTCATATCGTTAGAAATGTCACTTGAGTGTGTGTCACTAATGGAACATTCTACTGACCATTAGAAATGAGGTTGCGCCAACAGTTCTCTTTCCTAAGTCACACCAAGACTCTGTAGATCACAGGTATATTACCATGTAGACTATTTATTGGCAGAATCAGCAAATTTTCTTGTTCAGTAACTTTAAATAATTTATTTACAGATGCTATAAAGATTTTTGAGTGTACATACATGTATCTCCCTGAACAGTGATTACATACACACTCTTATTTTGAGGACAGCAATATTTCTATAATTCATATCCCATTCACAGTTATTAGCTTAAACTTGCTAGTTTAGAGAGATTAGTGATCTGTTCCAAGTCCATTTTTATTTAGCCTTTTGCGACAATGGGACAGGAGGCTGGGCCACTGATTGGAAAGACTGTGTGAATGTCGCCTGGCTAGAAATTTTCATCTGTGCACAAGGTAAGTGAAGATAAAATAAAAACATAGGGCCTGACTCCCATTTTCATGGAGGTTAATAAAAAGAAACAAGCAACCAAAAAATTGAAAAAAGGAAAAAAGAAAGAAAAATAAGAAACTACCATTAAAGAGGATAGGAAACAGAAACTGTCTCAATAGAGTTATTCAAAATGAAAGAAACAAGAGAATTATATTTGTTGGTTTTACAGCAAAAATTCTGTTAGATTTATAAATAAATCACGAAATAGACAAAAGGACAATAAATGTAAAGTGATAAAAATGAATTTACCAGTGAGCAAATCAGGTTGTAAAGAGCATCAGAAGACTTTTCAAGAAGTAAAAGAGTACGCATGAAGGGCAACAGATGACAATGACCTTGAGCCACAGTGGCGGTGGCTTCTGTAGAATTTTAAGTTACCAAAGTTTGACAGAAGGATTGCATTGATGTAGCTTAAGACAGTTTTTATTCTGAAAATAGAAGAAAGTGTTTTTTTCAAGAGCAGCAGGATAGAGGCCACATCTGTCACTCTTTTTAATGCATCTGCACAGGCCCAGGAAGCCGACTGGAGCTAGTAGCACCTGCGCTTCTTACAAAGCTGTTAATTGTTCCAGTTTCTCATTAACACGATAGCCTTCTGTTTGTGACTCTTCATCACACGGCGATTTGTAAGTATTACAGTTCTCATGATTATCTTTACGTCTCATACTCTCTACCACCAGTAACACGTTATTATGACTTCATTTCTTACCCAAAGCTTCAGCAATTTCAAAACGTAAATGTATATTATTGCTTCATAAATGACACTAACCCATTCAGGAACTTGTCTGCACATCTATGAGAATTGCTTTTTGTTCCCAGTGGGTGTGGAAAGCAGGTGTGGCAGCATTCCAAAGATGGCGCTTGGGACTCCGGCCTAGTCTTGTGACTAGCACCTGACTTCCTCCTGCCCCCCCCCACCCTGAGATTAGCCACTCCTACCCGTGCGAGCTGCGCAGGCACACCCATGACGTGAGATCAGGCCAGATGACGCAGACCTATGAACTGCAGCCATGCAAGATGGACTGAGGAGGTGGAGATGAGAGAGGATAAAAGAGACTGCTCTTGGGGAAAAGGAAACAGAAAGAGAGACAGAAAAGAGACACAAAGGTTTTCATGGGCATGCTGTAAGGTTCCTGAATAAACTGCTTTGAGAAGAATGCTGTGTCATTGCTCCTTTTTTGCTGGTCGGAGATGGTAGGGAAAAGTGGGCTGACTTGTTTAGAACAGAATCAGATAAGCAATGTACATTCATATGAGGGAAATATTCCTTTCTTAACTTTGTATTTGAATGATAAATTCAACTTTATGCAAAATATATCCAAAGATCTTAAAATGTGGATGAACAGCACTGGAGTGAACTGCAAATTAAATATACTTCCCCTACTGGCAAGAACAGTTTGGGGCAGTGGAGATAAAATTGCATTCTGTGTTGGGGGTTGAGATTCCAGCAGGAGCAGCAGTAGCAGCAGACAGCTTTTATGAAAACATCATTTTTTTTTCTGAGCACTTTGTAAAATTCTAAGATACTTCAGAATCTATTCTGATATTTTCTCTTTCTTTAAAGTGTTCACACTTTTGGTTTGAGTAAAAAACGTTCACTTTAAACAATCTGGGCGTCAGAAGAGGCGTAGAAGGACAAACAATAGGTCTTTCTGATGTGAAGAAGCCATGCTTTCACCATGTTTAAATACCTAGCAAGTGTTGTAACATCTTTGAAGTATGCTTTGCATACACTCTAGCTGGTTTCCTGATGAACAACACTAATTTGGGTAAAAAAGTAATTTACTTTCTGATTAATGTTGATTGTAACTTGGTCAACCTGAGCCTTGCCTTTACCTGCTATATAGCTTGAGTTAATATGTCTATAATTATATTCTGACTTAAAAATGGGTATACTCCTTTCTAACATTAGTGGAACTAATAAGGCTAACTCTATACAATAGAAAGCATACCAGGCACCTTTATAAGCCCAGGAACCGATGTGAAAACAGGTTATAAGCTATAGGAGCACCTCTTATGATTTATCATTCTGCTAAATACAGATACTAAACAAACTTCTCATTCCAAATTATCATACTTATAGCTAAGTACATCTCTCAATACTCATCAGAGAGGCTTCCTTCAGCAGTAAACAGAAGAGAAGGAGAAACCTATAACTGGATACATACAGAGAATAAGTGTGCACGAAGTATTCATCTACATAGCACTCTTCCACTGGAGTGGAAGATGATTATGGAAGGATGATTATGGAAGAGGAATAGAAAAGATTGTAATAGCTAGCAGCAATAAATATCTCCAATGCAACAATTTTTACAGTGACAGGACCATATGCACTCACAGTAGTTGTAACAATCTGTATGAGACCTCTGCATGATCAAGATAGTAAAAAGTTCATATTATGAATTGGGAAATGGTCAAGTGTCATGACTAGCTGAGGAGATATTGTTAACTCATTAATAGAATGAGAAAAAATTGGCCTCTCTCTGGATGATCTGCATTCCAGTCAACAAAAGAGGAAACTAACTTAGAGGATCACAAAATTGCCTTATAGTGGAGATCTGTATGTGTCCAAAAGACAATTTATATCTTACTTAAATGAGAAAGAAAAGTTATTTTCTTGTTCTATTAATGAGAGTTTGTAGCTTTAACAGGAAGTGGTTCCCTATTAGCTATATTACCTGTAAATATATATTTAGAATTTAAGTGTATGCGTACTTTTACATGAATGGGAGTAAACACTGGCTTATTGCCTCAGTCATAAAGCTACCTCCTCTAACAAGGCCACACCTATTCCAACATGTCATATGTTCTAATCCTTGCAATACTCTCAAACAACTCTACTTCCTAATGACAAAGCCTTCAATTCAATGAATTTATTATGGTCATTCTCATTCAAACCACCACACTTTTGTGCTTCCTAATAATTTTCTAGTTTCCTGTAATCTTATCTGGAATTATGTGTATGACCAACAAAAGAAAAGCTGTCATTCTATGAGATATTTAGTTTCTCTTACTTCATATATTAAATGACACAGTAACTTCATAATAATTTCAAAGGGATTGTTGTTTGGTGATTCTATAGTGATTTCCAGATATTATAGTTATCTTTATATATGTCTAGAAAGAAATTTGCCCTTTGAAAAATGTTTCCTCTAAATTTATTACTTATTATTTTACATTATCTCTGTAGGTATTTTAATCTAATACTCTCATAAAAATATTTTTATTTACCAATTTTAAAATTTATTTACCAACTGAAAAAAAACATTTAGGTATAATTGTTATCTTTAAAAGATTTATATTTTCTATCTAAAGAGCTGACCTATTCTTCTTTTTTCAGTAAAATTTCTGCAGTATTAGTTTGTGAGTGCATGCCAACCCTTTCATTACTGAAACATTGTGGTATATGTATAAAAATTCTGAATTTGATTTCTCTATTACTTAATTTTCATCTTACAGAAATCATCTTCTTAAACAAACTTATCATTCTGTTATCTTTGACCTCCACATTCCTGACCATTTGCATCTAGTTGTGACTATGTAAATTAAGTTTGTAATTAATACATGTAATTATGTACTTTATATATATATACATGTGTGTGTATATATATATATGTATATATATATATATATATATATATGTGTGTGTGTGTGTGTGTGTGTGTGTGTGTATCCAGTTGTGTACTTAACCTCCACATTCTTGACCATTTGTGTCTAGTTATGACTATGTAAACTAAGTTTGTAATTAATATATATCCAATTATGTACTTCATATATATATTCAATTGTGTGATTTTTATGCTAAAAAAGATATTTATTAATGTATATATAAAGGATTTCTATTACAAAATTTATAATATATACCTATATATGGTAACAGTATAGATATAGCCAATTTAGAGGGGCGTTATACGAGAAATTTCTTAGCCGGCCTTTTGTGTCTTAAAGAGAAATTCACTGAGAATGCAATAATGATGATTGTAAGGATGATATGTATGGTGGTAATAATGGTGATTATAGATATCATTGTGGTCATGGTGGTAGTAATGATGATAATGGTGAGGAGGAGGATGATGGTGAGGAGGAGGAGGAGGATATTCATTAGAATTCTTCTTAGAGCCAGTACTTAATTTACCAGAATTTGGCTTTGTAAGAATATTTTTACCACAACCTAAGGCAGAAACACCAGATTAATATTTATAGATTTGTACATTCATTATAGCAAACCTTATCCTGTTTCATCCTAACATAATGTGTCTTCTTCCAAATGGCATACCGTTCTTTAACATTGGGCTATTATTTACTTACATTTTAGTAATTTTTCTGGAAAGATTGAAAGCAGAGAAGGAAAATCACATTCCCAAATAAATATGAGAGATGAACAACTAACTTGCTTTTCTGGTTTGGAAAGTATCTACAAATAGGGAAGATTCCAGTAATGTCTGTCAGTAGCAGAGAAAGTATGGCTTAAGTTATTAAGACAAATGTGAAAATGAGACTAAATTAGAAAATTGGGGAAAATATACCAAACTAATTCTGGAATTCTGAGGCAAGCTGCCCTGGAATAAGCAAAAATTTGATAGAACGTGTAATTTAAATGAGTTGATGAATGTTTGTTAAGAAGAGACTGAAAACATGGAACAGAAGTGGCTCACGACTTGGCTCTGAAATGTTGAAAGGAATGCCAGTTCTCAAAGGAAGCTGCTTCTTTGCCCAAGTTCCTCATAGAAAAACACAGTCAATATTCACAGAATCAACTGATTACTATGACGTCTCAGTTAACACTATAGAAATTTGACAGTACATTTTAAGTAAATATCTCCTATTAAAGTATAAAACCATTAAACTATGTTAATATTTATTAATACTAATGCAATAATATGATGATGATATTTAAATGTGTGTATTACCTGTTCAAACTGTATAATATCAATTACTATTTAAATTTTCTTTTCTTCACATGTTTTAAAATTTATTCTCTATTCTCTCTTTTTCATTTCCACCCAGCAGACCTTCCCATTTTTCCTACTTTGCAAACCAATCGGCTAGCTAATGCAAATTAGCAATACAGAAAATATACATACAAGTAACATTATGCAGACAGAAAAAGTTATATTTAAAAATTTATATGTATATAAATACACATACATGCATGCAATATAATTAATAAAACAGATTTGGTTTTTCCAATTGTTATGATATTCTCTAAGAAAAACTTTTTCTTGATCTAAATATGCCTGTAGTTCTTTGTGTAAGGTTGAGGCATCCTAGAATTTGCCCTATCCAGTTAAGTATTTCTATTGTTGTCCTCATTCGGTTTACATTTAAGCAGCCATGTTGGGATGGGAAGACTTTTATATGCTTAGCTATATATATATATATATGTTTTGCATGTATGTCTATTTATAAATTATAAAATTAATGTTAACTATTTCTAAAATTCTAGTAGGTTTTTTTATTAATTCTTTTTTATACTTCAGTCTTCATTCCCCTCCTGGCCTGCCCTCCCCCGCTCTGTGCTCCCCATCCCATACCGCCTCCTCCAGTCTCAACCGGACCAGACCTCCCTACTCCCTGAGGCCTCAAATATCTCAAGGGTTAGGCACATCTTCTCTCACTGAGGCCAGACCAGCCAGTGCTATGCTGTATAAATGTCAGGGTCCTCATATCAGGTGGTGTATGCTGCCTGGATCTTGGCTCGGTGTCTGAGAGAGCTTAGGGGTACAGGTTAGCTGAGGCTACTTGTCTTCTCGTGAGGCTGGTCTTCTCTTCAGCTTTTTCCAGGGTTTCCCCAATTAAATGAAAAGGGTCTTTCACTTCAGTCCATTTGGTTGGGTGCTAGTATCTGCATTTGGCTCTTTCAACTGCTTCTTGGGTCTCTCGGAGGGGAGCCATGATAGGCTCCTTTTTGGAAGTATACCGCACCATCAGTAAAAGTGTCAGGCCCTGGAGCCTCTCCCTGAGTTGGATCCCTAATTGACCCTTTCAATGAATCTCCTTTTTTCAGGCTTTTCTCCATTTTTTGTACCTGCAGTTTCTTTAGGCAGAAAAAACTCTGGGTCAGAGTTTTTGACTGTGTGATTGCAACCCCATCCCTCCTCTTGATGACCTGATCTTTCCTACCCTGGAGGTGGAATCTCTATGTTCTCCCTTCCTACTGTAGCGCACATTATCCAAGGTCCCTCCCTTTGAGTCCTGACAGTTTCATAACTCTCATGTCTACAGTGCATTCAAATGTGCTCCCCCACAACCTACCTCTCAAGGCTGCCTGTTCCCATTCGTTCTTCTGGTCCTCAGGGCGTCAGTCCTGCTCCCCCCAATACTATTACACAAACTTCCTAATCGTCTGGCTCTTAAAATATTTCTGCCCCCTCTTCTTCAACATTCCCTGAACTTTAGGTGCAGGAGTGTTTGCAAATGTATCTACCGGGCCTTGTCACTAAAACTCTATATTTTGAATCATTATAGGTTTCTGTAGTAGTACATGTAAATATTTCTAATGAGATTAACACTGATTTTGTGTCATCTTGACCAACTGTCACAATAGAGATGGATCATTTCCAGTCTTAGTCATAACACTGAAGCCTCTCTAAATATCAATTTCAATTATGTGAGTGTGCTTTATCCATTAAAATTTGTTTCTCTACACCAACACTCTAATCAACAATTATGATTTAAATGACTGCATGATATACCAATTTACATAAACACCCATACATACATAGTGCTCTTTTTAGACAATACTTAAGTTGTTCTTACTGGAGCACCTATTTAAACTCTGGCTTGCTCAAAATTTAGATTGGAACATACGTTTAGTCTTTCTTTGCATTGCTATTTAATTTATTATTGTTTTGACATCTCTTTTAGTGTGACAGTAGTCTACAATAAAAGAAGGGGGGCTTTGCTTTAGCAGTTAATTACAATAAAATATAATTGATTGCTATCCAAAGACAATATTCAGTGCATGAATATGCAAAATTTAATTCATTAATAACTATTTTTTAATCCTTCTACATGCAAGCAGCCTGATAAATCAAGGTTTTATTTGTAACAATTAATGAATAGTCATATCCACATTAATCACTAACATAAAAGCATAATATTCAGGGAACTGTCTACTGCTTTTGACATCAACAACAATATTTGTAGTATTACTACCACTACCTAGGCCCTCAGTAGAATTTCAGTATATCTCTATTTCTTCTGATAAGTCATAAATTTTCATTTTGTTAAGTTTTTCAATCTCAAACATTTGTTTTTTTTTTCATTTATTGAGTAAATTTTCAAGTAGCTCTAATTAATGTCATTCTCATGTTTTTACCTTTCTTTAGAAGTTGAAACAGGAACCTGTGTTTTAATATCCTTGTTTAACATATATTTATCAATGTGACATAATGCCAAAATATAAAGACTGGAACCACTCTAAGTTGAGATTTTTCTTTGTTTCTCAAAGAAATGAGTACCTAAAAAGTAAGTACATGACAATACTTCCACCCACAGCACTATTTTTACTCTTTATGTTCAAGGTTAAGATGACTTTACTAAATATCCAGTTAAAATTATTATAATGAATCTTTTATAATCTGTTATTCAACTCTTATAAAGTTTTTTAAAAATGATGATTCCCCCAAAGGACAGTACAACATTTTTTAAAATTATCATAGAAAGATTTGTGGAGAATTAGTGTGAACTTAACTGTTAATACTTTATACTAGCAAGTGATGATGGCAGAAATGAGAGAATAGCTACAACAAAAGCAGAAATATGCTAAAGACAGTATGGTATGTATCTCAAGAATAAAAACCTAAATACAAAAATATGAGATGGTAGCAGATCTATTTGTTACAGAAAGTAGATATGTAGTTCATGAAGAAGAATTTGTTGGTAACTGGCTTGAGACTTTCTTTGCGATTTTCTTGTTAAATCAGGAGTCACAGAAGCAAGCATTTCCAATAGATTACAAGAGATCGAAGAGAGAATCTCGGGGGCAGAAGACAACATTGCAAACATAGACAAAACAGCCAGAGAAGATGCAAAAAACAAAAAGCTCCTAACCCAAAATGTCCAGGAAATCCAAGACACAATGAGAAGACCGAACCTAAGGATAATAGGAATAGAAGAGGGAGAAGAGTATCAACTAAGGGGCACAGTAAATATCTTCAACAAAATCATAGAAGAAAACTTCCCTACCCTTAAGAATGAGATGACCATGAGCATAAAAGAAGCCTTCAGAACTCCAAATAGGTTGGACCAGAAAAGAAATACCTCCCGACACATAATAGTAAAAATATCAAGCGCCCAAAGTAAAGAAAGAATACTAAAAGCAGTAAGGGAAAAAGGTCAGGTAACATAAAAAGGCAGGCCAATCAGACTCACACCCGATGTCTCAACAGAGACTATGAAAGCTAGAAGAGCCTGGACAGACATCATGCAGACCCTAAGAGAGCACAAGTGCCAGCCCAAGCTGCTATACCTAGCAAAACTATCAATCACCATCGATGGAGAGACAAAGATATTTCAAGACAAATCAAAATTCACAAAATATCTGACCACAAACCCAGCACTACAACGAATTATAGGTGGAAAACCCAATACCGTGAGGGAAAATACAGCCTAGTAAGAACAAGAAAACTCCTAAACAAGAAAACTAAAAGAAGAAAAAAACACAGACACAACTCAACCCAAAAAAGCAATAATGGCAGGAAACAGAAACAACTATTCCTTGATATCTATTAACATAAATGGTCTTAACTCCCCAATAAAGAGACATAGACTATCAGACTGGATACATAAACAAAATCTAGCCTTTTGCTGCATACAGGAAACTCATCTCAGAGACAAAGACAGACACTATCTCAGAGTAAAAGGGTGGAAAAAAAAATTCCAAGAAAACAGCTCCAAGAAGCAAGCTGGAGTGGCTATTCTAATATCGAATAAAGTAAATTTCCATCCAAAAGTTATCAAAAAAGATAAGGAAGGACACTTTTTACTCATTACCGGGGGAAATCTGTCAGGAGGATCTCTCAATCCTTAACATATATGCTCCAAATAAAAAAATCACCCACATTCATAAAAGAAACCCTACTAAAGGTCAAAAAATACATTTCACCCCACACAATAATAGTGGGAGACCTTAATACCCCACTCTCACCAATGGACAGATCAGGGAAACAGAAACTGAACAAGTACACTGCAAAACTAGCAGAGACTTTGAACCAACTAGAATTAATAGATATATACAGAACATACTATCCCAAAGTAAAAGAATACACCTTCTTCTCACCACCCCATGGCACTTTCTCGAAATTGACCACATAATTGGACATAGAGCGAGCCTCAATCGATAATTATGTTATTTATATCGATAATTAACATAATAAAAAATCGATACTTAAACATAATAAAAGCAATATACAACAAACCAACAGCCAACATCAAACTTATTGGCGAGAAACTTGAAGCAATCCTACTAAAATCAGGGACTCGACAAGGCTGCCCACTCTCCCCCTACCTATTCAACATAGTACTTTAAGTCCTGGCTGGAGCAATGAGACAGCAAAAGGAGATCAAGGGGATACAAATCGGAAAGGAAGAGATAAAAACATCACTCTATGCCGATGACATGTTAGTGTACTTGAGTGACCCCAAAAATTCCACCAGAGAACTCCTACAGCTGATAAACAAGTTCAGCAAAGTGGCTGGATACAAAATTAACTCAAACAAATCAGTAGCCTTCCTGTACTCAAAGGACAAACATGTGGAGAAAGAAATTAGGGAAAACGTACCCTTCACAATCGTCACTAAAACAATGAAATACCTTGGTGTGACTCTAACTAAGCAAGTGAAGGATCTGTATGACAAGAACTTCAAACCTCTAAAGAAAGAAATTGAGGAGGATCTCAGAAAATGGAAAGATCTCCCATGCTCATGGATTGGAAAAATCAACATCTTAAAAATGGCCATCCTACCAAAAGCAATCTACAGATTCAATGCAATCCCCATCAAAATTCCAACCCAGTTCTTCATGGAATTGGAAAGATCAATGTGCAATTTCATATGGAATAACAAAAGACCTAGAATAGCGAAATCCATCCTCAACAACAAAAAAAACATCTGCGGGAATCACTATCCCTGACCTCAAGCTATATTACAAGGCAATTGTGCTGAAAACTGCATGGTACTGGTACAGAAATAGTCATGTGGATCAATGGAATAGAATAGAAGATCCAGAAATGAGCCCTCATGTACATGGTCACCTGATTTTTGACAAAGGAGCTGTAAACATTCAGTGGAAATAGGACAGCCTATTCAACAAATGGTGCTGGTCCAACTGGCATTCAGCATGCAAAAGAATGAAAATAGACCCGTTCTTATTTTCTTGTACAAAGCTCAAGTGTAAGTGGATCAAAGATCTCCACATTAAACCAGATACACTGAAACTATTAGATGAGAAAATAGGTAAAACCTTAGAACACATAGGCACAGGAGAAAATTTCCTGAACAAAACACCAATGGCTCAAGCTCTAAGGTCAAAGATTAACAAATGGGACTTAATGAGATTGCAAAGTTTCTGTAAGGCTAAAGACATCGTCAAGAAAACAAAACGGCAACCAACAGAATGGGAAAAGATTTTTACCAACTCCACATCAGATAGAGGCCTAATATCCAAGGTGTACAAGGAACTCAAAAAGCTCGACACCAGAGAATCAAATAACCCTATTAAAAAATGGGCTACAGAGCTAAACAAAACGTTTTCAGTTGAGGAACACTGAATGGCCGAGAAACACCTGAAAAAGTGCTTGACATCCTTAGCCATCAGGGAAATGCAAATCAAAAAAACCCTGAGATACCACCTCACACCAGTCAGATTGGCCAAGATCCAAAACTCAGATGACAGCAGATGCTGGCTGGCGAGGCTGTGGCGAAAGAGGAACACTTCTCCACTGTTGGTGGGGTTGCAAGCTAATACAACCACTCTGGAAATCTGTCTGGCGATACCTCCGAAAATTGGATATAGTACTACCTGAATACCCAGCTATTCCACTTCTGGGCATATACCCCAGAGACACTTTAATACACAACAAAGATATATCCAACACAATGTTCATAGCGGCTCTATTTATAATAGCCAGAAGCTGGAAGGAACCCAGATGTCCTTCAGAAGATGAATGGATACAAAAATTGTGGTACATATACACAATGGAATACTACTCAGCCACCAGAAACAATGACTTAACCAAATTCTTAAGAAAATGGCTGCATCTAGAGAAGATCATCCTGAGTGAGATAACCCAGTCACAAAAGAACAGACATAATATGCAGTCACTGATAGTGGGATGCTAACCCCAGAGGCTTGCACTCCCCCAGAAACAACTCTCAGACTGTATGAAGTCCAAGAAATAAAGAAAACAAAAAAATATACATATATTTACAAAACAAGAAGACTTTAACTATTTCCATGTTGCGTTTTGTTTTGCATGTACTTTACGATTATTGTAACTATTAGGTTTTCAATGCATACTGTCAAGCCCTTGAAAAAAAATCAAGTACTGACTGAAAAAATATATTCACATGGTTTTATGTAAAAATTATTTCAATGTCTGAAAAAACAGTACTGACAAAAGCATATAATTTTAAGCAAAAAATGTTTAAAATCTGTACATTTATCTTTGTTTTGTAAAATAAAGTCGTTAAGAAAAAGAGGGTAATCTAATATAAAAAAAAGACATAGATTATCAGTCTCAGAAGAAGTCATAATAAAACCTTCTGAAAATAATTAGATATGAAATAATTTTACATTGGCTTTTTGCATTTATCTTGCAAACAAAAATTTCAAACATATTGCTTATGAGTTATTACTTTACTAAACTTAACCCCAGAGCATGACAATGCCAATCAAGGGTATGAAGCTGTAATAGAAGAAAAGATGATTCCCAGAGATGTTTTACATAGTGCAGACTAAGTGTAATGCAGTGCTCAATCTCATGGGTCTACTAACTAATAAGCTAATAAGTTTCTCTGAATGTGAGATTCAGAAAAGAAAGTAAATATTATTAGCCTCAACTCACAGTTTTTTACCATGTTCTTTCATTTACAAGAGGACTTTGAAATACAAGTATCATTCACTTTTAAGAGGTTGTATATGGTGGAGAGAGGGAAAAATAACTACCCTAGATGTGAACCATAGTGTTTTATTAAAAAAAAAAAAAAATGCTTCAAAGTGCTTAATGAAGTGCAGTCTCCTGGAAGAACAGCTAGAATACAATATAAATCAGGTCATTTGGATGCAACACATATGAAACACATTCCAATGAAAGTATACCATGTCTTCAATTGATTATAAAATTTACTTTAAAACAAATATTTCATATTATTCTATAAAGGTATTAAAGAATGTGCTATGGATAAGATAAAAGAGAATTAAACACATATGAAACTAATAAAATGTAGTAGGAGAAAGAATGGAACACCCAATTCTAAAGAATGAGTTTTATTGCCTTTTCACAGGGCCTACCTAAGACCATCAGAAAGTAGATATAGCAAAAGTATTGTTATGAAGTAGCAACAAAATATGGTTAGGGGTCACCACAACATGAACTGTATTAAAGTTCACAGTTAGGAATGCTGAGGACCACTGCTGTAAAGTCAGGCATTTTCTTCCCAGTGGGCATTATGGAAGTTAATTCTGAGACTGGAGGTAGTCTGAGGGTCCTGTCTTTTCAAGGAAGGGGTTTCTCAGAAGAAGAATTTGCTTAGAAAACATTGGCATTCCAAGCAGTGCAACCTCAAGCCTTGTTTAGTAATTCCCAGCTGACAGACTAGGGAGGTCTTACATTCTTCAGGGCCCGGCTGAGAACTGAACATACCTGCTCCCAGTAAGAGGTTGTCCATACAATGCCAGCCACCTCCTGGTGAGCCACCATGAAGGCACCCTTGTCTGTCTCCCCCACAATGCCTTTCCAGGTGTATGTTTGTCTGGGTTAAGATATTTTCCTTATGAAAATAATCCTGTTATGATTGATACTAAGAACAAAAATAAACACTGTCCCTTGCCTGTAAAAAAATTACATGTAAAATCAACTGTTATTTGTAAGAAACATATTGGGATTATTTTGCATAGGTATTTTATCTTATGTGATTCTCTCTAACATAGACTTTCAGTGAGTTTCTCACAAAGCTACAACGATGCCCCTTCACATTTCCATCTGCACCCAATTTTATACTCAATAATATCAATAGTCACTGAGGCAGTTTCATTGTCACAGTCAAGCAAATGTATCTTCCTTTTCCTTACTTTACTAAGGCATAAGCTATGCAGAATATCGTATTGTTAAGCCAGGCAAAACTCTTGTCCCTGGGAATCTCTACGTCTATAAATAGGACTATAAAATTTATTTATGAAACACTATAGTCATTATCATAGAGCATTTGATTAGTGCTTGGGTGAATTCTAGATAAAACATTCAAACCTCTGGTTATATGAGTTGTAAAGACTTTTGAGGCAATCAGAAGTGTACATGTACCTCTGCTTATGGAAATAGTAAGCTGTGTGGGAAAGTGGAAAGTTTATTGGTACAAATATAAAAAAATCTCACTCTTTGTTGCCTAAAAAATATCTAAGTTTGTGTAATTATATCCTACAATCTACATTCTACTTTTATGAAACAAAACTTGCACACCTAATCTGTAAGAAAAGAATCATGTGTGCATCAAGAGTTATACAGCAACTGGTCCAATACTTTTTGTGGAGCTTCATTGTGATGTCTTTACAATTTTCTGTTTTGTGAGGAGTTTTCACTTCAATATCACTCTACAGTCCTGGCTCTTGTCCATTGAGCACATTGTGTTCTCATTAATGAAACAGACAAATCAATGGCCACCACTGCTCTGATTTTCTATGTGCATTCTGCATCCATAACTCCTTACTGATTCATTTTTAATTATCATGCAATGCTTGTATACCATGTATAGAGGTGCAAGTGAGAAAATGAAAAAGGAGAGCATAGAAAATAGAAGCAATGAGTTATATATCAGAAAGGAAAGGGAAGAGAATAGAATGAGGAGAAGGAACAAAGAAAGGAGAGAAAGAAGAGAAAAGAAAAAAATATGATTAGAGAGAAGCTCCTAATAATAACATCATTCAGAGTTGCAATTAAGGATAAAAGACACTAAAGGGTATGTTTGTTAAGATTAGTAGTTCTCAACACCTGGGACATGATATTTTCTATAGTTGCTTGCATTTGGAATGCTAAGTATGTTTTCCAAAATAGTGTTGCATGAGAGAGGATACTTGGGCATGGGACTGGGAACAAGAGGAGAGAGGAGAGCCACCATACTTTAGAAGAGGATGCAGAGAGGAGAAATACAGAGGCTATTATGGGTAGAGAAGCAAGGAGAGCTTTCTGGACACTGGGCCATGAAACATGGCCCATAGGGCTTCATAAATGTGTCCAGAATGGCCAAGATGTTACTTAGATATTAATAAGTAGTAATTAGTAACTCAGAATTAGTGGTAGGAGGTAGACTATAGTAATATAAAGGCTAGGCAGTTGTGCAGCTATTGTGCTTCTTAAGACATATTAAATTATTACAACTATGTGTGTATCTTTCATTTGAGAACATAAACCACTGAGACAAGTAGCAACCCCAAAAGAAATTTATTAATTAATAATTAATGCTACACCTTTGTTTGATATTTGCAACAGGACTATTAACAATAAAAGAATTATATTTATTAACTAGCACAAAACAATTTTATAGTGAAAGAACAACACATGATGAGGAACTATATTAAAGGGTCACAGATTTGGGAAGGTTGTGGGCTCTTGTTTAAGTATTTGTCAATTTGTGTGTCTACACAATATAAAGATTGTATGATAACTTTCAGTTAGACAGTTATCTGGCTTCATGAATAGTAAATAAATAATTGGAAGTTGAAAAATTATCTGTATCTCAAAAGTAGCTTGAGACATCTAAGAATACATTAATCAGATCCTCCCTATCTTCTATATAGGACATATTTTATGCAATCATTTCTGTGTCTACTTAAGGAAGAGCCAAACCTATGCAACAATAGTTTCATTTGTGACTGTGTCTTAACAATATAGAAATGCTTAATTTGCATTATAGTTATTATCAGAATGTGTTGAAATACCTGTTCTCCTAAAAGTGTCAAAACAGGGAGGTTCCAAAAGAAATGCACAACCAATGAGTGGGGCTGCCATCATTATTGAGGTCTCTAGAGTAAACCAGGCTTAAAAAACTGCAGTCAAATCCTGTCTTTGTGCACAGTTCTCATTTTCTCTTAGTAAATGTACTACTGAATAAATTCTAACTGATCAAAATATATTTCTCCATATACCAGTAAAATGTACTGAATCAATCTTCATCATAAACTATAAATATTAATATTAATATTTTATTTCCTTTCATACTTTCATAGCCACACATAATCTATTGGAATGAAAATATTTTGCCTTAATTATTATTGATTTTTGAAAAAAGCAACTGTTTCCACCAGCAATGAAATCTTATTGCATTTGTTAACAGGTACAATAAGATGTAAGTAATATCTACAGGATACATTTCAAAGAAATGGATAGCTAGTATCTCACTAAGCTTCCACTTGTCAGAATTTGCTTCTAGAAGAGTTATATATGTTATCAATAAGAAAGATAATTGTTTCTATGTCCTTAGTAATACATTCCAGTCTATCATAGGACATATGAGTACAGGATCAGCAAAGATGGATGATGAATGGTCAAATTATAATCTTTTCCACACTTACCGCTCACATTCACTGTGACAATTTATTTATTAACTATTATTTTGAAAAATTCTGTGGCCTGGAAGTCTGATTCAAATATATTAAAGGTTTGCTGGCTTGGAAAATAAATTTTAATTCTGTTTCTAATATTTGTAGTAAAATGGATAAATATATTTTAAATACGCATTAGTTACCATGTAGACTCTGTAATATCCGTCATGGGATAATTAGAAAAGCTGAAGAAAATATACCCAGACACTGTCACGCGAAAACGTACACACAGTGTGGTTGTATGTCTATACTTATGTTTCTTATAAATTAGCATAAATAGAACTACACAACCAGGGCCTTGTAAGAACTGGTCAGTGTATGCTTTCATGTGTTTCTAGCAAGAATTGGTAAATAAAAAAATTGTTTTACACACACACACACACACACACACACACACACACACACACTCACTCACAATGTTTCCACAGTGATGTCCCAATCCCTTCATCCCTCCACCCCAAAGACTCCCTACTCCATGGAGTCTCCACTATTTTGAGGATTAGGTGCATCTTTTCTGACTGAACGGAGACTGGGAAGTCCTGTGCTGTGTATGTGTTGGGGTCCTCATGTCGGCTGGTGTATGCTGATTGGTTTGTGGTTCAGTATCAGAAAGACCTCTGGGGTCCGAATCTCTGGTCCTCTTACTGGTATGCCCTCCTCCTCCTCAGCTTTTCAAGCTTTTCCCTAATTCAACCACTGGGGTCATCAGTTTCTGTCCACTGATTGGGTATAAATATTTGCATCTGACTCTTTCAGCTGCTTGTTGTGTCTTACATAGGGTAATCATGATAGGCCCCTTTTTGAAAGGACTCCATGTCCTCAATATTAGTGTCTGACCTTGGGTCCTCCCCTTAAGCTGAACCCCATATTGGGCCTGTCGGTGGACCTTCTATCCCTCAGGCTCTTCTCCATTTTTTCCCTGCAGTTCTTTCAAACAGAAACAATTATGTGTCAGAGTTTTTGACTGTAGGATGGCAACCCCATCCTTCACTTGATGCCTTGTCTTTCTGCTGGTGATGGGTTCTACAATTTTCCTCTCCTTATTGTAGGACATTAGTCTAAGGCCCATCCTATTGGAGTCTGGTGAGTCTCTCACCTTTCTAGACTCTGGTACATTCTGGAGGGTCCCCTAGCTCCTCCCTCTTAAGACTACCTGTTTCAATTTTTTTCTGCTGGTCCTTGGGGCTTCAGTCACTTCCCTCCACCCAATACCTGATCATGTTCCCCTCTTTTCTTCCTGTTCCCTTTACCAACCAGGACCCTCTCTCCATTCTCCTGTGGTTGCTTTCTTATCCCTCCTAAGTGGTACTAACTTGGGCACTTCATCTTGTTAAACTTTGTGAATTCTGTGGACTATATTCTACATATTCTGTACTATATTTTTGCGAATATCTACTCATTAGTGAGTACATACCATGCATATGCTTTTGGGTCTTAGTTATCTCACTCTCAGTGATATTTTCTAGTTCCATTGTTTTGCCTGCAAAACTCAGTATGTCCTTGTTCTTAATAGCTGAGTAGTATTTCATTGTGTAAATAAACATTTTTTAAAATGAATTCTTATGTGTAGGACATCTGGGTTGTTTTCAGCTTCTATCACAAACAAGGCTGCAATGAACATGATGGTAGAACACGTGCATCTGTGGTATGGTAGGACATATTTTAGGTATATGTTCAGGAGTGGAATAGCTGGATATTCAGGTAGATATACTTCCAATTTCCTGAAGAATCTCCAGACCGACTTGAGAGTAACTTATTCAGTTTGCAATCCCACCAAAAATGGAGGAGTGTTTCTCCCCATTCTAGCTAATATGTACTGTCACCTGAGGTTTCGATTTTAGCCATTCTGATTGGTATAAGGTGGAATTTCTTTTGGTAAAGATCTTTTCCAAATCTTTGGTTTGTCATTTTGTCCTAATAACTGTGTCCTTTGCCTGACAGAAGCTTTTGAATTATTTCAAGTCCCATTTGTCGACTTTTTTTTTATCTTAGAGCATAAGCCATTGGTATTCTGTTCAGGACATTTCCCTGTGTCCTTGTATTCAAGCCTCTTCCCCACTTTCTCACTTATTAATTTGAGGGTATCAGGTTTTATATGGAGGTCCACATGGATTTGAGCTTTGTACATGAAAATGAAAATGGGTCAATTTGCATTACATGATGAGCTCCAGTTGAACCAGCATCATTTGATAAAAATGCTAGGTCCTCTTTCTCTATCCAGTCTGTTGGTCTGTGTCTTTTTATTGAGGAATTGAATCCATTGATGTTATGAGATAGTAAAGAACGGTAGTTATTGTTTTCCATTACTTTTGTTGTTGGAAGTGTAATTATATTTGTGTGGCCATCTTCTTTTGGGTTTGCTGAAAGAATATTATTTTCTTGCTTTTTCTAGGGTATATTTTCTCTCCTTGTACTGGAGTTTTTTGTCTATTATTTTTGTATGGCTCGATTTGTGTAAAGTTTCTGTGTAAATTTGTTTTTATTACATGGAATATCATGGATTCTCCATCTACAGTAATTGAGAGTTTTTCTGGGTATAGTAGCTTGGCATGTGTGTAGTCTATATGACATCTGCCCAGGATACTCTAGCTTTCATTGTCTTATGTTGAGAAGTCTAGTATAATTCTGATAGGTCTGTTACTTGACCTTCTTCATTTACTGCTTTTAATATTCCTTCTTTGTTTTTTTGCATTTGTTGTTTTGTCTATTATGTGACAGAAGAAACTTTTCTGGTCTAATCTATTTGTTGTTCTGTTGGTGTCTTGTATATTTAAGTGCAGAACTTTTTTTTTCTACGTTAGGAAAGTATTTATTCTTCTAAAAAAATTTGGCTCTTTAAGTCTTAGGTTTTCTAACTCCAATATTGTCTCCTTATTGTTAGTTCTTGTTGCCATCTCTTACTGTGGCAAGACCTGTAATCCTGTGTTTCAGCACTCCTTGGAGACCATCTTTCACGTGGCAAGTTTCAGAGTGCTCTTGTACAGGGTCAGCTCCAGTAGCAGATGGAAACTGATAGTACCTTCTCCCAGGCTACTCTTTGGTTCCTATTTCCTGAGGCCCCCAGACAGGTCCATTACATTTTTTTTCTTACAACTTTATTTAAAGAAGAGAGATACATGTACAGATTTTTTAAAGCATTTTGGCAATTCTTTTAGAGGTTTGATAGCATGCATTAAAAACTCACTAGTTACTATAAGCATAAAGTGCATGTAGAACAGAATGTAACATGGAAACAGTCTTGTTGAGTATAGATTAAGCATAATGATCTTTGAATACCAAAAATTGCCGTAAGGCTATATTCCTAGCTCTTGGATTATTAATGATTTAAGGTCCAGGTGTACCACACTCTGAGAGGGTGCTATGCACTTATTTCTTTCCTCAGCAAGACTGAGGCTTTCACTATTTAACCTTTGTTATTCTTGAGGTCCATATGGCCTGTGAGTTGTTTTGGGGGTATTCAGAGATTTCTGGGGCTACTCAGCTATTAGAAACAATGACTTTATGAAATTCCTAGGAAAATGGATGCATCTAGTGAATATCATCCTGAGTGAGGTAACCCAATCACAAAAAAGCAGCCATTCCATTTTTCTGGAATGACGATTTACTGCTATTTACAACTTAGTTTTACTATGCCAACTAAGATTTAGTGTAGTGAATACAGAATGTCCACTAGATATGATATTGGGCAGATTCACATATTTTGACGTAGTTAAATAAAAGTAAAAAAAGTGATATAAAATCAAGCACCTGTATGATGTGAACTTATAAAGTACTCTGATATCCTAATAGCCTGAAAAAAACTCAAATTTCTGAAACATCATATAACTTTATTACAGTATTGAACAAAGGGAATCAGTAGATCAGAGATAATAAAAACTTCTGGATAAATTTTTTTGAGCTCTTTTACCAGTCATGCATATCTTTGTTATCTATATAAAAAGAAATGTTCAAAGTATCTTTAATCAATTTTTGGTGTAGGTTATAATGTGTGTGTGTGTACATGTGTATAAAATATATGTATGGAAGACAAAGCAAAATCTCTTGTATCTGTTCTCACATATTGCCTTGTTTGAAACAGTGTGTCTTGGCTGTTCACTGTTGCTGATGTCAAACTATCTGGCTCTGTGAGATTCTGATGAGTCTCCTCGCTGTGACACCTACCTCACTGTATGAGTATTTGGATTATAGGCATGCACTACCAAGGTAGGCTTATATTGGATCTAGAGATTCAAACCTAGCATACATGACTATGCAGTATGAACTGTATCCTATTGAACTTGCTCTTTGGCCTCATAAATCATCCAAGTTATAAGTTTTATTATCAAATGTTATTTTTTAGCTTCAACTAAAAAATTACATACATAAAAGTAGTTCAACACATAATTCAATTCTTGTACATTCAAGGACTTCACACATCTCCTTGATATATCTTAAGAATATTTCCTTAGTTCTTTCTATGATATCATGCCCTGAGTTAACACTATATAACTTTAAGTTTCAAAAATGAGTAACTTTTTAAGATATCCATTTATCAAGCTGAAAGAGGAGTGTTCTTTGAGAGTCCTAAAAAATTAACAGTGTAAGAAACAAGACAAAATGTGCCAAGGAGTAATCATATCATTTTCATTGTAGAATATTTAATTTGGATATGGCTGTATGTAACAAAATTTTGTAGCATTTAATTCAAAATAACTTCAATAAAATTAAAAAAAAAAACATTCTCACCTACAAACCAGATTGTATGGAAAAGCATATTTTTTAAATTTATTTTTTTTTCTTTTTTTAATGTGAGAAAATAGTACTGGGAGTAAGTTGAAGCTGGTTTAATTCTGTCTGTACTGCACACTGATTCTCTGGATCTTGGTAGTACAGAAAATCTTTTAACCCTGACTCAGTGTGCACCTTTCAGGACTCTTGTGAGAAATGTAAGTGTCTTGCAGGTTTTGGGTAAAAATCAGTCTTTATCAATTTGTCAAAATGATTATTAAAATTTCTGTATAAATCAATAAATTTCACTGAAAATCAATCTAGCTGATCATCAGAAAATTGGAAATATCTCTGTCTGAAGACCCAGCTACAACACTTTGAAATATACCCCAAAGGTGCCCTATCATATCACAAAGACACATGTTCCACTGTGGCAATATCAGCGCTATTTTTAATAGCCAGAAAGTAGAAACAACCCAGAATTCCCTCAACTGTAGAATGGATACAGAACATGTGTTTTATTTACACAATGGAATACTGTGCAGCTACTAAAAAACAAGGACATCATGAAATTTGCAGTAAAATGGGCAGAAATAGAAACTATCAGGAATCAGGTAACCCAGACCCAAAATTATGTCTATAGTATGTAGACACTGATGAGTGCACATTAGGCAATTTCTTCAGACTTTAAGACGCTTAACAATAAGGAAAGTGCAAGTGTAGATAACTGAAAACCACCCAGAAGAGGAAGAAAATAATCATGGGAGGCAGAGGAAGGGAAGAAAATGAGTGGGGTGGGGGTGGGTGTATGGTAAAAAGAGGGATAGGATGAAATATGGGGAGAGACTGAATGGAGACATGAGGGCAAGAACAATGAACTGAATATGTAGCAGTGGAGGTTAGGGAGCAGCAAATGTCTAAAAATTCACAGAGACATGGGAGAGAGGCTAACAGGACTCAATTCGAATGGCATTAGCAAAAATGCTTAGCAGTGGGGAGAAGGAACTGGAAGAGTCCACATCCAATAAAAAGAAATGGCTTTCAGTGTTGCAATATCCTCTTCCACCCAAATAAACCCATTCAATGAAAACACATCTCAGTAATTAGGAACACAGCTGTGTGTCTATATTGGGCAGATTTACCACTGTACTCTCTTTTCCCCTCCTTGGAGATCCCTTAGAAAGTGCAATTTTTCCAGGCCTCCTATTCCAGTTCCTTCCTCTCCTTCTCTTCCCTTGACTCCTCCTGTTCCGTTTTACTCACTGACTTTTCCTCTCCCATTTCCTCTTCTTTTTTCTACCTCCTCATGCTGTCCAATTGTGTATCGACTTAACATAAATTACACCCCAGTTGAGGCAGTGGGTCACCTACAAATTAAACAAAACAAAACAAAACAAAAACAAAAACAAACAAACAAAAAAAATTAACCTAGAATTTTTCTTGTCTAAAGTAATTGAAAAGGGCAAAAATAAAATAGAGACTGAAAGGCCACCCAGTGACCAGTCCAACTTGGGATTCATCCCATGTATGCACATCAGATCCTGTACTATTACTGAAGCCATATTGTGTATTCAGGTAGGAGCCAGGCTCTACCAGCAAATGACTGAGACAAATATAGATGCTTACAGCCAACCATGGAAGAGACCTATATGGAAGAGTTAGAGGAAGGACTTAAGAAGTGAAGAAGATTGCAACCCTATAGGAAGAACAAGAGTGTCAACTAACCTGGAACCCTCAGAGTTCCCAGAATCTAAGCCAAAAACTAAGGAGCATGCTTGAACTGCTTGTGTCCATAGGCACAACCTGTATAGTACAACCATTTATGGGCACAGTGGAAGAGGATCAGCTTAATACTGTGGAAACTTGATGCCCTTTCAGCTCTTTCACTCCTTTCCCTAACTCCTGCACTGAGGAACCAGTTCTCAGTCCTAACGTCTGCCTCTATGTTTTTTTAGGTTCTGGAGGAGCCTATCAGGAGATAGCTATATCAGGCTTTCATAAGGATGTACTTCTTGGCATCCTCAGTACTGTATAGTTTTGATGAAACTATATGGGATGAATCCTCAGATTGTGTAGTCTCTGCATGGCCTTTCTTCAATCTCTGCTCCACACTTTGTCTCTGTATTTTCTCCCATGAGTGAGTATTTTGTTTCCCATTCCAAGAAGCATCTGCACTTCGTTCTTCCTTTGTCTTGACCTTTTCATGTGGTCTGTGAGTTGTATCTTGGGTAATCTGAAATTTTGGAATAGTATCCACTTATCAGTGAGTGCATACCATCTGTGTACATTTAGGATTGAGTTACCTTACTCAGGATGATATTTTCTTGTTCCATTTATTTGCCTAAGAATTTGATGAAGTCATTGCTTTTAGCAGCTCAGAAGTAAGTACTTTATTTTTATTTTTTTTCAATTGTATTAGATATTCTTTGTTTTTACATTGCAAATGTTATACACCCCCAACTCCCTTCCCTCCTCCCCCTTCAAATTGCTTCCATGAAGGTGCTGTCTCTCCCAATCACCATCTCCGCCTCAGTGCCTTAGCTGGTTGATGATGTGTTCTTCCCATGAGGTTACAAACCTTTCAGCTCTTTCAGTTCTTTCTCTAGCTTTTACTTTGGGGTCCCTGTATTCAGTCTGATATTTAGCTTCAAGCATCCTCATCTGTATCTATATGACTCTGGGAGAGCCTCTGAGGAGACATTCATATCTGGTTCCTGCCAGTAAAAACTTCTTGGCATTAGACCACATTTTTTTATATCCACTCCACTGTTGAGAGACATTTGGCTTGTTGCCAGGTTTTGGTTATTATGAATAAGGCTGTTATGAACAGAGTGGAACATGTGTCCTTGTTATATGTTGGAACATCTTTTGGGTATATAGACAGGAGTGGTATAGCTGGTTCTTCAGGACCAGCTCCAGTTATCTGAGGAACAAAAAGGCTACTTTCCAGATTGGTTGTACCAGTATGCAATCCAACCAGCAATGTAGGAGTATTTCTCTTTCTCCATAATCTTGCCAGCATCTGCCGTCACTTGAGTTTTTGATCTTGACCATCTGACTGGTGTGAGGTAGAATTTCAGGGTCATTTTGATTTGCATTACCCTGGTGACCACCTCTCCAGTTGTTCAGGACCCACATGAAGACTAAGCTGTACATCTGCTACATACATGTGGAAGGCTTAGGTCCAGCATGTATATTTTCTTTGATTAGTGGTCCAGTCACTGAAGCCCCAAGTGTCCAGGTGAACTAACTCTTTTCATCTGCCTATGGAGTTTCTGTCCCCTTAGATGCTACAATTCTCCCCCTGTTTTTTTTGCTAAGAGTCTCTAATATCTATAAACATAAACAAATAGAAGCTCTTAAAGAGGAAACACAAAAATCACTCAAAGAACTACAGAAAAAAAACACAATCAAACAGGGGAAGAAATGAAAACAGAAATAAATCAATAAAGAAACCACACAGAGAGTCAACCCCGGAGATAGAAAACTTAAGAAAGAAATCAGGAGTCACAGAGGCAAGCATCACCAACAGACTATAAGAGATGGAAGAGAGGATCTTAGAAGCAGAAAACAATGTAGAAAACATTGACACAACAGTCAGAGAAAATGCAAAATCTAAAAATCTCCAAAAGAAAAACATCCAGAATAGTCAGGACACAGTGAGAACCAAACCTAAGGATAACAGGTGAAGAAGAGGGCAAGGACACCCAACTAAAATTCACAGTAAATATCTTCAACAAAAATCATAGAAGAAAACTTCCTTGCCCTTAAGAATGAGAAGACAATGAACATAAAGAAGCCTACATAATTCCAAATAGGTTGGACCAGAAAAGAGACTCTTCTGACACATAAAAGTGAAAACACCAAATATTCGAAACAACAACAACAACAACAAAAAAAAAAAAATCCTAAAAGCTGTAAGGGAAAAAAGGATAAGTAACATATAAAGGCAGACCAATCAGAATTTCACCTGACTGTTCAACAGAGACTATGAAAGCTAAAAGAGCCTGGAGTGATGTCATATAGACCCTAAGAGAATAAAAATGCCAGCACAGATTACTATGCAGCAAAACTCTCAATCACCTTAGATGGAGAAACTAAGATATTCAAGGACAAAATCATATTTACACAATATCTGTCCGCAAATCTAGCCTTACAAAGGATTATAGATGCAAAAATCCAACACAAGAACAGAAACTACATTCAAGAAAAAACAAAACAACAACAACAACAACAACAACAACAACAACAATAATAATAATAATAATAATAATAATAATAACACAAGGAACCCAAAAAAGGGTAAAACACATAAACATAAGTGTACCTCTAACAAAAAATAACAGAAAAAAAAAAAAAACAGCGTTCTTTAATTTCTTTTAATATCAATGGGCTCAATTCCTCAATAAAAAACATAGAGTATCAGAGTAGATAAGTAATCAGAATCCAGCATTTTGCTGCAGATAGGAAACTCTTCTCAGAGACAAAGGCAGACACTACTTCAGAGTAAAATGCAGGGGAAAATTCTTCCAAGCAACTGGTCCCAGGAAACAAGCTGCAGTAGCTATTCTAAAATTATATAAAATAGATTTTTCAACCAAAAGTTATCAAAAAAGACAAGGAAGGACACTTTTTATTCATCAAAGCAAAAATCTATCAAGTTGAACTCTCAATCTTTAACCTCTATGCTCCAAATATAAGGGCACCCAAATATATAAAAGATATCCTACTAAAGTTCAAAGCATATAGAACACTACACAATAATAGTGGGAAACTTCAACACCTCACTTTTATCAGTGGACAGATCATGGAGGCAGAAACTGGAAATAGACACTGCAAAATCAGCAGAGGTTATGAACCAACTCAAATTAAGAAATATCTATAGGACATTTCATCCTAAAACAAAAGAATACACTTTTTTCTCAGCATCTCAAGGTATCTTCTACAAAATTGAACATATACTGGGTCACAGAAAAGGCCTCAACAGATACAAGAAGATCAAAATACTGTCATGCACCTATCAGATCACCATGTTCTAAGGATTTTCTTTAGTAACAACAAAGACAACAAAGAGGCCACATACATATGGAACCTTAACAATACTCTGCTCAATGATAACATAATCAAGAAAGAAATAAAAAAAATTAAATAGTTTTGAGAATTTATCGAAAATAATAGTACAACATACCCAAACATAGGAGATGTGAAGAATGCAATACTAAGATGAAAAGTCATACCTCTGAGTGCCTCCAAATTGAAACTGGAGAGAGCATAGAGTATCAGCTTGAGAGAATACCTGAAAGCTCTAGAACAAAAAGAAGCAGATACATTCAAGAGGAGTGGATTGCAGTAAATAATCAAACTCTTAGCAGAAATCAACCAAATAGAGACAAAAGAACTTTACAAAGAATCAAGGAAATGAGGCACTGGTTCCATGAGAAAATCGACAAGATCAATAAACCCTTAGTCAGACTAACTAGAGAGCACAGAAAGAGTATCCAAATTAACAAAATCAGAAATGAAAGTGGAGACATAACAACAGATTCTGAGGAATTTAAAGAAATCATCAGATCCTACTACAGAAGTCTATCCTCAACAAACCTGGAAAATCTGTAGGAAATGGATAAATTTCAAGACATATAACAGATACCAAAGTTAAATCAGGACCACATAAAGCATCTGACACTACAAAGAACAAAACTTCAGACCAATTTCCCTCATGAGCATCAATGCAAAAACAATAAAATTCTTGCAGACTGAATCCAAGAACACATCAAAAAATCATCCACCATAATCAAGTAGGCTTGTCCCAGGAAGGCAGGGATGATTAAATATATGAAAATCTATCAAGGTGACCTACCATATAAGGAAACTCAAAGAAAAAAACTACATGATCCTCTCATTAGAAGCTGTGAAGGCAAAAATATGTCAAAAAATTCACACTGAAACGGAAGTCAAAATATCATTATGTGCAGATGATATGATAGTATGTTTAAGTGACCACATAAATTCCACCAGAGAACTTTTTCAGCTAATAAACAACTCTAACAAAGTGGCTGGATAAAAAATTAACTCCAACAAATCAACTGCCTTCCTCTGTTCAAAGGATAAACAGGCTGAGATAGAAATTAGAGAACGGACACTATTCCTGACTTTAAGCTATGTAACAAAGCACTTGTGTTAAAACAAAAGAAAACAAAAACAACAACAACAACAAAACAGATGGTATTGGTAATGAGATAGGCAGGTAGATCAGTGGAAGAGAACTGAAGACCCAGAAATGAACCCTCACACCTATGGTCACTTGGTCTTTGACAAAGGAGCTAAACACATTCAATGGAATAAAGACAGCCTCTTCAACAAATTGTGTTGGTTCAACTGGCAATCAGCATGCAGAAGAATGCAAATCAATCTTTTCCTATATCCTTGTACAAAGCTCTAGTGCAACTGGATCAAAGAACTCCACATAAAAACCAGGTACACTTAAACTAGTAAAAGAAAAAGGGGGGATGAGCTTAGAACACATAGGCGCAGGGAAAATTTTCCTGAATAGTACACCAATGTCTTATACTCTAAGATCAAGAATCAACAAATGGGACCTCATGAAAATGCAAAGCTTCTCTAAGTCTAATGACACTGGTAAGGAGAGAAAACAGCAGTCAACAGATTGTGTAAGATATTTACCAATCCTACATCTGATAGAGGGCTAGTATCCAGTATATACAAAGAACTCAGGAAGCTAATCCCTAGACAATCAAATAATCCTATTAAAAAACTGGGTCCAAATTAAAACAAAAAAAATCTCAACTGAGGAATAGTGAATGGCTGAGAAGCGCCTAAATAAATGCTCAATATCCCTAGTGATCAGGGAAATGCAAATTAAAACAACCCTTAGATATCGCCTCACAACTGTTAGAATGACTAAGATTAAACTCTCAGGTGACAGTAGGTGCTGGTGAGGATGTGGAGAAAGAGGAACACTCCTCCACTCTTGGTGGAATTGTAAGCTGGTACAACCACTCTGAAAATCAGTCTGGTGGTTCCTCAGAAAATTGGACATAATACTACCTGAAAACCCAGCTATTCCACTCCTGAGCATAAACCCCAAAGATGCTCCAACATACAACAATGACACGTGCTCCACCATTTTTATAGCATCCGTATTTATAAGAGCCAGAAGCTGGAAAGAACCCAGATGTCCTTCAACAGATGAGTGGATACAAGATTTGTGGTACATTAAGCAATGGAGTACTACTCAGATATTAGAAACAACGACTTCATGAAATTTGTAGAAAAATGAATGGAACTAGTGACTATCATCGTGAGTGAGGTAACCCAGTCACAAATGAACACACATGGATATGCAGATATTAGCCCCAAAAAGCTCTGAATATCCAAGAAACAATTCACAGACATTGTGAAGCACAAAAAGAAGGAAGGCCAAAATGGGGATGCCTCAGTCCCTTATAGAAGAGGAAACAAAACACTCAGCAGAGGAAATGCAAGGTCAAATAGAGGAACAGGGATTGAAGAAAAGGTCACTCATAAGCCACCTCACCTGGGAATCCATCACATACGCAGCCATCAAGTCCAAGCACTATAGCTGATCCCAAGAAGCACTTAATGGCTTGAACCAGATAGAGACACCTTCTCAGGGACTATGTTAGAGTCATACAGATATACTTGAGCATGCTTGCAGCTAACCATCAGACTAAACTTGGGGACCCCAATGAGTGCACTATAGAAAGGATCTAAGGTGCTGAAAGGGGTTGCAACTTCATGGGAAAAACAATATTATCAACCAACCAAATCATCCAAAACCCCCATAGACTAGAACATGAACCTTTGTGCACACATTGAGAGACCTTTTGATTTAGTCTCATATGTAGCTGAGGATAGCAGTTTCTAACATCAACGTGAGAAGAAGCTTTTGTTCCAGTAGTGGAATGCCAAATCAATGAGGTGGAGAGAGTGATTAAGAGGGAGTGCACCTTTGTGAAGGCAACTGGAGGGGGAGGAAGGATGGGCAGGGGCAGGGAAAGGGGTTAACATTTCAAAGGTAAATACAGAGTATATAATAAATAAATAAATAAATAATAAATAATCTCAAGAGGAACTTTAAAAAAGTGAAAATATTAAGATTTTTCCAGAGTGAGCATTATGGATACAGACTAATCTGTTTACATTTCTATTTGGTAGAAATATATACTGAAGAAGGGAGTAGATAAAAATGTCCACCTCACACCAGTCAGATTGGCCAAGATACAAAACTCAGATGGCAGCAGATTCTGGCGAGGCAGCGGAGAAAGAGGAACACTTCTCCATTGTTGGTGGGGTTGCAAAATAATACAACCACTCTGGAAATCAGTCTGGCGATACCTCAGAAAATTGGATATAGTACTACCTGAAGACCCAGCTATTCCACTTCTGGGCATATACCCCAGAGACACGTCAGTACACAACAAAGATATATGCACCACAATGTTCATAGCGGCTCTATTTATAATAGCCAGAAGCTGGAAAGAACCCAGATGTCCTTCAGAAGATGAATGGATACAAAAATTGTGGTACATTTACACAATGGAATAGTACTCAGCCACCAGAAACAATGACTTAACCAAATTCTTAAGAAAATGGCTGCATCTAGAGAATATCATCCTGAGTGAGATGACCCAGTCACAAAAGAACAGACATAATATGCAGTCACTGATATTGGGATGCTAACCCCAGAGGCTTGCACTCCCCCAGAAACAACTCACAGACTGTATGAAGTCCAAGAAATAAAGAAAACAAATATATATATATATATATATATATATATATATATATATATATATATATATATATATATATAGTTACAAAACAAGAAGACTTTGACAATTTCCATGTTGCGTTTTGTTTCGAATGTACTTTATGCTCATTGTAACTATTAGGTTTTCAATGCATACTGTCAAGCCCTTGAAAAAATCAAGTACTGACTAAAAAATATATTCACATAGTTTTATGTAAAAATTATTTTAATATCTGAAAAAACAGTACTGACAAAAATGCATAATTTTAAGCAAAATATGTTTAAAATCTGTACATTTATCTTTGTTTTGTAAAATAAAGTCGTTTAAAAAAAGATGTAAAAATTGCTAAGGTTGACAAGACTGTGCTGGTATCAATCTCAGCTTCACCTCCTGCCTAAAAGGACAAAGCCACAGTGTTTATCTAATGT
The DNA here is from genome assembly GCF_963924665.1 of Micromys minutus. Lineage (NCBI taxonomy): Eukaryota > Metazoa > Chordata > Mammalia > Rodentia > Muridae > Micromys > Micromys minutus. The sequence continues at coordinate 97,408,454 of NC_137972.1, read as the reverse complement.
TTTTGTGTATTTTATCTAATATCTAATTAAATGTAATTGCAATTTTAAAAAAATATCCATTCATCTAAGGAGTCTATGCATATTCTGAGGTGTCCAACAGGGATCCAGCAGCCCACCATAATCTATAACTATAGACTATCAGATATAAGGATACTAAGAGTTGCACCTGGTATTTTTCAAGGACATGCTTTACTTTGGACATAGGTTAGTCAGAGCAAGAAAACAAAGTTTACTTCACTGAGCCTTGTAGAAGTCACTAGTTAACAGAAGAAGATAAGGCAGATAATGGAGAAGTAGTATGTACAGTAAGGAATCTGAGAGAGTACATAAAACTCCAGCTACTATACAAAAGTATGATTTTGTTTTTGTTTTTAGAAACAATTAATACAAATTTTAAATACTTTGATGATGGACCTTCTAATCTGTTTTTGCTAATATTACTTTAGCTTCAACTTTTGATATTAGTTGTTAATTTTTTGGAATGATATGTACTGAGTCAACAATTTGAAAATATTTCATCACATACATAATGCATTGTTTAGCTCTAACTATTCTGAAAGCTTTCTAATACCCTTTCATAATAAAGCTACAAGAAAGACTGGGAATATCAGAGACATGTCTCAATATAATAAAGGTAGTGTATAGCAATCCTATAGTCAGCAAAAGTATAAATGGAGAGAACCTAAAGGCAGTTCAACTAAAATTGGGAACAAGAGAACACTGTCTACACTCTCCATTCCTGATCAACATAGTAGTTGGAGTCTTAGCTAGAGCAAAACAAAGGCAATGGAAGAAGATCAAGAGGATACAAATTAGAAAGTTGGAAGTAAATATGTTGTTATTAGTAGATGAAATGATAGTGTACATAAGTAAATCTGAAGATCCTATCATGCAACTGTAATTGATAAACATATTCAGAAGAGTATCCGGTTAAAAAATAAAGTCACAAAATCAGCAAGCCATTTATGTATAGATGAAAACAGGACTATTAAAGAAATCAAGAATAAAATATCTTTTACAATGCCTATAGAATGGTAGATATTTTAAAATATACATTTAAAACAGGACTAAGATTCAAAATATAAAAAGACCTAGAAAAGACCTAGACATTAACAATGCAATCAAAATTTTAAAGTGGATTAGATATTTAATAATAGAATTCTCAAAAGACAAAACTCAAATAGCTACAAAAAAAGAACTGTTCTATATCTTTAGTCATTATGAAATGCAAATGGTAACTCTATTGAGAGTTCATTTTACACTATTCAGTGCTTTCCAGATAGATAACACAAGTTATTGATAGTGAGGATGTGGAGTAAGCAGGACATTCATCCATACTAGGTAGTAGTGTAAACTTGCACAGTCAATGTGAACATCACTGTGATAATTCTCAGGATGAATAAAAATAGATCCTCCTTAATATTTAGCTATGAAACTCTTTGAAAAACACCCAAAAAGTCACTCCACTCTACAACAAATAAACTTGCTAATAATGTTCATTTGTGCATTATCATAGTGTAAGTTTAGAAGGCATCAAGATATTCTTCAATTAATTTTTTACAACTCTTGTTTAATAAAGCAGAGATACATGTACAGATTTTTAAAGCATTTTGGCATAAAACTATATGAATTTTTTGTGAGTACTAGATTTTTTTAAGGGATTGATAGTATGCAATGAAATCTTACTAGTTACAATGAGCATAAAGTACATGTAAAACAAAAGGTAACATAAAATAGTCAAAGTTTTTGGTGTGTAAAGATTAAACAATATGATTTTTAAATACCAAAAATTGCCACAAGGCTATCTTCTTAGCTCTTGAATTATTAAAAATTTAAGGTCTAGGTGTACCCCACTCTGAGAGGGAGCTATACATTTATATTTTTTTCTAAGAAAGACTGAAGCTTCCAATATTTGGCATTTGTTGTTTTTTTTTTTTTTTTTTTTTTTTGGTTGTTGTTGTTGTTGTTGTTGTTTGTTTTGGGTTTTTTTGGTTTTTTTTTTCTGAGATTCACAAGGTCTGTGAGTTGTCTCATGAGTATTCAGAGCTTTATGGGGCTAGTATACAATTATCAGTGATTGTATATTGTTTGTTTTTGGGTTTTTTTTTTGTTTTTTTTTTTTTTTTTTTTTTGTTTGTTTGTTTGTTTTGACTGGGTTTCCTCACTGAGGATGATATTCTCTAGATTTTACTAGGAATTTCAAAAATTCATTGTTTCTAATAGCTGAGTAGTACTCCATTGTGTAAATATACCACAATTTCTGTATCTATTCCTCTACTGAAGGACATCTGGGTTCTATTCAACCTCTCACTATTATAAATAAGTCAGCTATGAACATGGGGCAGCATGTTGGAGTTTCTTTGGGGTCTATGCCCAGAAGTTGAATAAGTGGGTCTGCAGGTAGTAGTATGTCCAATTTTCTGAGGAACTGCCAGAATGATTTCCAGAGAGATTGTACCAGATTACAACCCTACCAACAGTGGAGGAGTGTTCCTCTTTCTCTGGTCTCTTGCCAGCATCTGCTGTCAACTGAGTCTTTGATCTTAGCCATTCTGACTGGTGTGTGGTAGAATATCAAGATTGTTTTGATGTGCATTTCTCTGAGGACTAGGGATATTGAGCATTTCCTTAGGTGTTTATTAGCCATTCGATTTTCCTCAACTGAGAATTTTTGTTTAGCTCTGTACCCTATTTTTTAATAGCATTGTTTGATTCTCTGGAATTTAACTTATTGAGTTCTTTGTTTATATTGGATATTAGACCTGTATCATATGTGGGATTAGTAAAGAACTTTTCACAATCTGTTTTCTGCCATTTTGATATTTTGACAGTGTCCTTAGCCTTACAGATACTTTCCAAACTCATTAAGTCACATTTATTGATTTTCTATCTTAGAGCTCAAGCCACTGGTGTTCTGTTCAGGAAATTTTCCCCTGTGCTATATGTTCTAAGGTTTTCTCCACTTTCTCTTCTAATAGTTTCAGTGGACCTGGTTTTATGTGGAGATCTTTGATCCGCTTGCATTTGAACTTTTGACAAGGAGATAAGAAAAAATCTATTTTCATTCTTCTGCATGCTGAGTGCCAGTTGAGCCAACACCATATGTTGAAGAGTCCTTTTTCCATTTAATGTCTTAGCTCCTTTGTCAAAGATCAAGTGACCATAAGTGTGAGAGTTAATTTCTGGGTCTTCTATTCTCTTCCCTTGATCTACCTGCCTTTCTCTGTACCAGTATCATGTGGTTTTTAACACAATTGCTTTGTAATATAAATTGAGGTGTATGATGGTGATTCTTGCAGAAGTTTTCTTGTTGTTGAGAATAGATTTCCTTCTTCAGAGATTTGAAGTTCTTGTCATACAGGTCCTTTACTTAGTTAGGGTAACACCAAGTTATTTAATATTGTTTGTGACTATAGTGAAGGGTATCTTTTCCCTAATTATTTTCTTAGTATATTTATCCTTTGAGTAGAGAAAGGCTACTGATTTGAGTTAATTTTATATCCACCCAATTTGCTGAAGTTGCTTTTCTGCTGTAAAAGTTCTCTAGTGGAATTTTTGGGGTCACTTTGATATACTATCATTTCTTCTGCAAATAGTGGTATTTTTACTTTTTCATTTCCTATTTGTAATCCTTTAATATTCTTTTGCTGTCTCATTGCTCTGGCCAGGACTTCGAGTACAATATTGAATAGGTAGGGAGACAGTGAGCAGCCTTATCTAGTCCCTGAATTTGGTGGGATTGCTTCAAGATCCTCGATGTTTTGTTTGATGTTGGCTACTGGTTTGCTGTATATTACTATTATCATGTTTAAGTATAGGCCTTAGATTCCTGCTCTTTCCAAGATTTTCAGCATCAAAAGGTATTGAATTTTGTCAAATGCTTTCTCAGCATCTAATGAGATGATCATGTGGTTTTCTTCTTTCAGTTTGTTTATGTGGTAGATTACATTGATGGAATTCCATATATTAACCCATTCCTGCATCCCAGAGATTTAACCTAATTGATCATGGTTTATGACTGTTTGGATGTGTTCTTGGATTCAGTTTGCAAGAATTTTATTGAATAATATTGCATCAATATACTTAAGAGAGATTGGTCTGAAGTACTCTTTTTTTGTAGAGTCTTTGTGAGGTTTATGAATGAGAGTTATTGTGGCTTCAAAGAACATTTTAGGTAGTATTACATCTGACTCTATTTTGTGGAATTATTGGAGAGTATTGATATTAGGCCATCAGTAAATGTCTGAAAGAATTCTGCACTGAACACATTCGGTCCTGGGCTTTTTTTTTTTTTTTTTTTTTTTTTTTTTTTTTTTTTTTTGTTATGAGGCATTCAATGACTGCTTCTATTTCTTTAGGTGTTATGGGAGTGTTTATATGGTTTATGTGATCCTGATTTAACTTCAGTATCTGTTATCTATCAAAAAATATATCCATTTCCTCCAGATTTCACAATTTTGTTGAGTATAAGGTTTTGTAGTAGGATGTTATGATTTCTTCAATTTCCTCAGTTTCTGTTGTAATGTCTCCTCTTTCATTTCTGATTTTGTTAATTTGGATTCTCTCTCTGTGACATCTAATTTGTCTGGCTAAGTGTTTATCGATCTTGTTGATTTTCACAAAGAGCAAACTTCTGGTTTTGTTGATTCTTTGTATGGTTCTTTTTGTTTTTACTTGGTTGATTTCTGCTATGAGTTTTATTATTTCCTGCTGTCTACTCCTCTTGGATGTATCTGGTCCTTTTTTTTTTTTTTTTTTTTTTTTTTTTTTTGTTTCTAGAGTTTCATCTGTGCTGCCAAGTGGCTAGTGTATGCTCTCTCCAGTTTCTTTATGGAAGCAATCAGCGCTATGAGTTTTCCTCTCAGCACTACTTTCATTACATCCCATAGGTTTGTGTATGTTGTGCTTTCATTTTCATTAAATACTAAAAATTTTTTAGTTTCTTTATTTCTTCTTTGCCCATTTTACCATTGAATAGATCATTATTCAGCTTCCATATGTATGTGGGCTTTTTGTTTTCTTTGTTTTTATTAAAGACCAGCCTTAGTCCATGGTGATCTGATAGGATGCATGGGAGTATTTGAATCTTCTTATATTTATTGAGGCTTTTTTGTGACCAACTATATGGTCAAATTTGGAGAATGTACTGTAGGTACTGAGAAGAAAGTGTATTCTTTTGTTTTAGGATGAAATGTTTTTTAGATGTCTGTTACTTCCAGTTGGTTCATAATTTCAGTTAGACTCACTGCATCTGTGTTAAATTTCTCCTTCCATAATTTGTTCATTGATGAGACTACGTAATTGAAGTCTCTCACTATTATTGCTTGTGGTGTAATGTTTTGAGCTTTAGTAGGGTTTCTTTTTTGAATATGTGTGCTAATGTATTTGGAGCATACATGTTAAGGATTGAGAATTCCTCCTGACAGATTTTTCCTGTAATGAGTAAAAAGTGTCTTTCCTTAACTTTTTTGATCCTTTTTGGTTGAAAATCTTCTTTATTTGATATTAGAATGTCAACTCCGGCTTGTTTCCTCGGGAAATTTGCTTGAAAGGTTTTGTTTTCTTATTTTATTTCCCTCAGCCTTTTACTCTGAGTTCTGTCTTTGTCTCTGAGATGAGTTTCTGTATGCAGGAAAATGCTGAATTCTCCTTATGTATCCGGTCTGATAGCTATGTCTCTTTATTAGAGAATTGATTTTATTTATGTTAACAGATGTTAAGGAATTGCTGTTTCCTGCTACTTTTGTTGTTAAAGGTAAAATTATGTCTATGTGTCTTTCTTCTTTTTGTTTTCTTGCTTAGTTATTTTCTGGCTTTTTATAGGGTGTAGTTTCCCTCCTTGTGTTGGGTTTTTCATCTATTATCTTGTGTAGGACTAGATTTGAGTTCAGATATTGTGTAAATTTAGTTTTGTTCTGGAATATGTTAGTCTCTTCATCTATGTTAATTGAGAATTTTGCTGTATATACTAACCTGGACTGTCATTTGTTTTCTCTTAGAGTTTGTATGATGTCTGTCAATGATATTCTAGCTTTCATAGTCTCTGTTGAGAAGTTGGATGTAATTCTGATTGGTCTGCTTTTATGTGTTACATGTCCTTTACTCCTTTCCTTACTGCTTTTAATATTCTTTATTTGTTTTGAACATTTAGTGTTTTGACTATCATGTGTTGAGAAGAATTTCTTTTCTGGTACAATTTACTTGAAGTTCTTTAAGCTTCTTTTATGCTCATGGTAATCTATTTTTTAAGCATAGAAGAGTTTTCTTTTCTGATTTTGTTGAAGATATTTACTGTGCTTTTTAGTTGATATTCTTAGCCCTCTTCAATTGCCATTATTTTTAGCTTTTGTCTTTCCATTGTGTCTTGGATCTCATGGACATTTTAGGTTAGGTTAGGTTTGGTTTTTGCATCTTCTCTGAATATTTTATCAATTTTTTTGTATGGTGTCTTTCACCCTTGAGATCTTCTCTTTCATCTCTTGTAATCTTTTGGTAATGCTTGCATCTGTGACTCCTAATTCCTTTTTTAGATTTTCTATCTTTAAGGTTGTCTCTTCTTTGTGTTTTTTTATTGTTTCTATTTCTGCTTTCAATTCCATCATGTGTTTGGTTGTGTTATTCTGTAGTTGTTTGAGTGATTTCTTTTGATTCTCCTGTAATTGTTTAAGCGAGTTTTTCACATGCTTCTTCAAGATCTCCATCATCATTGTGAAGTATGATTTCAAGTCTGAGTCTTGTTTTTCTGGTGCTTTTGGCAATCTACTACTTGCTGTGTTGGGAGAGCTGTATTCTTATATTGCCAGGTTGTCTTGGCTTTCATTGCTTAAGTTCTTTCATTTTCCTCTTGCCATCTTGCTATCTGTGATTATATGTGTTCTTATTGTCAGTGACTGGTGCCTGTCTCTCCTGTGGATCTGAGGGATAGTGGGATCAGGAAGAAAACTGCTCTGAGTGTTTGGCATTTTGTGGGCAAGCTGTGAGTTCTGGTGGCAGTTACTCAGTTCTGTCTTTGTGGGCTTAGGTGTCAGAGCTCTTGAGGCTGTTCTGGTAGTTCAGGCCTCTGCCCACAGGTTCTGAGTACTACTGGTGGGGACCTGGCTTTTTCTCTAGGCCAAAAAAGACTTTTTTTTTTTCTACAGAGCTCAGCACTCTCTGCTCTCTGAAAATTCCATGTGTGCTCTTCCTGTGCCTATGTGTCAGGTTTACCTCTGGTCCAGGTGTAAAGTGACTGTGGAGTTGATCTTCAAGTACCGCATTTCCATGGGCAAATTCTGATGCTGGGTGACAGAGACCCAGTCCTCACTGTTGGCAGGAAACGACCCTTTTCTGCCAACACTTCCAAGCACTCTTTGCTCTCAGGGTATTCAAGACAAAACCTCTCTAGGCCTATGCCCCAGGTTCTCTGGTGAAGAAGGTGGACCATTTTTCAGTTATTAATAGAGAAAATGGAATATTACTGTGCTATTGAAAAATGGCATTTATAGATAAGTAGAAATATTTTAAAAAATACTTATTGAGATGATCCAGACCCAAACACAACATACATATACTTATATGTGAATGTTTTTCTTAAGTCAGTAACAAGGAAACTACAATCCATGGAACAATTAGATTAGGTATAGATTAAACAACAAGTAGGGGTGGGTCAGGGACATAGATATTCCTAGGTAAGGTAAATAGTTTTGAACGAACAGAAATAAAAGGATTAAGTAGAAAGGATGACAGTGGAGGGGAATGAGAGAGAAAATACAGGGGGGCGCTAGTAAGGAGTGTAAGTCAGTTTATATAATATATAAGAAGTATAACACTCAGAAGAATGAGTAAATTTTACAATAGCCTTATAAATGTAAATGTCAAATTATCATAAAAAATTAAAGAATGTTGCCCCCTGTGAGTAAAAAGGCATGTTACTCTAAGTCACAATGTGATTAAATCAAATTCAAATCATCAGAGATGAATACTGCTTGAGGATAGATTTCTGGTCAGTGAGACACCAACAACTAAAAAAGGCTACTGCTATTGCTACTATTTCCTACACAAAATAAATCATAAGATCCTATGGCTTAAGAAATCATGTGCTGTTCTTTAAGAACAAAGAGAAGTCATAGCTGAAGTAAATTCCAAGCTTGCTCGATGCAAGATAGATTTTGTAGTGCAGAAGACGTTATAGAGACTGGATTGGGGAAAGAGTTGTCATCTGCAGTTATGCTTAGCTGTAGGTGTTTGCAGATTATAGTACAATTTGCCAGGCAAGATGTGCCCATTGTTGTAACAATGGCAGGAATTATATGAACATAAACAAGTGCATTTAGATTAGATTTTTGCCCACTTTGCAGAAGGTAATTCACTTCTTAGAAATTAAAGACTCATTGCTTGTCCTGTTACTGGTACACTTGTTCCTCCTATCAGTAAAGGTTTGCAAAACAAAATAAGAAAGGATATATACTTATTCTTAGTTCAAGTTTTCCTCTGTACAAAGTGGTATATAATGACACTTGGGCACTATATTTTTTTTAAATCATGAAATTTAGTTAGTTGTATGAATATAAAAGAAGCTTTAATATTACATATGTAGAAGTTACAGCCATAGTAACTTGACATGAGATTTATATAATTTCATTAGTGTGTGATATTATTGATGTTTCCATTGCAGAAATATGTGATGATGAAATATGCATTGCTTTTCTCACTGTTTTTCTTTTCTGACTCCTTTAACATTATTTACTTTTTAAAATTTAATCATTCTATTTGTTTGCATCTCAGAAGACATCCTATTTTCCAGTTTCATATGTACAAGTTTCCCATTACACAACCTCACTCTACTCCTTCCCATTCACCTCTAGGAGGGTGCTTCCCTACCCACCATCTCTCTTCTGCCCCACACCTTCAACAGAACATCAAACTTCCAAAGAACGAAGGGCCTCTCCTCCCAGTGATGTCAGATAAAGTCATCCTCTCCTACATGTGTAACTGGAGCCATGGATCCCTTCCTGTATAGTTCTTGGTTGATGGTCTAGTCCCTGGGAACTCTTGGTGGTCTGACCATCTATCTAATGCTGTTGTTCCCTCAGCTCCTCCAGCTCTTCAGCCAGCTTCCCCACAAGGGTCTATGAGTTCAATCTAATGGGTGACTCTAAGCATCCATATCTGCATTGTCATTTTCTTGATGAACCTCCCAAGAAGCAGCAACACCAGGTTCCTGTCAGCAAGTGCCTCTTGGCAAGAATAACAAAGTGCAGTTTGATGTCTGCAAACAGGGTGAATTCCCAGGTTGGTCAGACCCTAATGACCCTTCCTTCAATCACCTCTCCATTGTTGGTCAATGTTCTTCTTTTGAATAGAAATATTTCTGGGTTAAAAACTTTGAAATGGTTGTGTGGTTCCATCCCTCAACCAAGACCTATGCCTATCTAATGGAGGTTGTCTCTGCAGGTTCTTTCTACCCTCTCTGTAAATATCATTCCTACTGGGTCTTAGAAGCCTTCCATTTCCCTGGAATCTGGGACCCTACGGTGGCTATCCCCACTACATACTTTTATTCAAATATTCTGGCCCTTTGTACACCTCTCCTGTTCCTTCCGGTACCTGACCCCTCTATTTCATCTCCCTTATTTATCCCCCTAGGCCCCCTCCCTTAACCTCCTTGTATCATCTCGTCCCCCTCACTTTAGTACTGAAGCATCCACACACTGGTTTTCCTTCCTTTTAACCCCCATATGGTCTGTGGGTTCTGTCCTGGGCATTGCATGGTTTTAGACTAATATCTGCTTGTCAGTGAGTATATATCATGTATGTTTTTTTGTGTCTGGGTTACCTCACTTAGTGTAATATTTTCTAGTTCCATCCACTTGCCTGCAGATTTCATTAAGTCATTGTTTTGAATAGATGATTAGTACTCCATTGTGCAGATGTACCACATTTTCTGTATTGATTCTTCTGTTGAGGCAAATCTGGGTTATTTTTTTCTTTTTCTTCTTCTGGCTATTATAAATTACTTATTATATACATAGTAAAGCATGTTTACTTGTTGAATGTTAAAGCATCTTTTGTATACATGCCCAGTAGTAGTATAGCTATGTCTTCAAACAAAACTTTTTCCCATTTTCTGAGGAATGACCAGACTGATATCCAGACTGGTGGTAGTATGAGTTTGCAATGCCATCCACAGTGGAGGAGTGTTCCTCCTTCTCCACATAATCACCAGCATTTGCTATCACCACACACCTATAGTCACTTGATTTTTGACAAAGAAGATAAAATCATATATATATATATATATATATATATATATATATATATATATATATATATATACACATATACATATATGACAGCATTTTCAGCAAATGGTACTGATTCAGCTGGCGGTCTGCATGTAGAAGAAAGCAAATTGATCCATTCTTATCTCCCGTACAAAGTTCAAGTTCAAGTGGCTCAAGAACCTCCTTATGAAACCAGATATGATGAATCTAATACAAGAGAAAATGGGGGAAGAGCCTCAAACACATGGATACAGGAGAAATATTTTTTTCTTAACAAAACACCAATGACTTACACTCTGAGATCAAAAATTGACAAATGGAACATCATAAAATTTCAAATCTTCTGTAAGGCAAAAGACACTGTCAATAAGACAAAATAGCAACCCACAGATTGGGAAAATAACTTTTCTAACTCTACATCAGATTGAGGGCTAATGTCGAAAATATAGAAAGAACTCAAGAAGTTAGACTCTGGAGAACCAAATAACTCTTATAAAAAATTGGGGTACAGAACTATACAGCTAATTCTAAACTGAGGAATCTTGCATGTCTGAGAAACACTTAAAGAAATGTTCAATATACTTAGTCATAAGGGAAATGCAAATCAAAGTGACTTTGGGGGTTCTAACTCACATCAATCAAAATGGCTAAGATCTTAGCTTGATAGGATCACCTGAAAAACAACTTTGTAAAACCTTTGACTCTGATAGGGGCCTAATATACTTGTTTGCTGAGAGGCTCTGTCAGAGCCTGACAAATACAGAGGCAGATGTTCAGAGTAAACCATTGAACTGAGGATATGGTCCTCAATGGAAGAGTTAGAGAATGGACTGACAGAGCTGAAAAAAATTTCAACCCCATAAGAACAATAATATCAACCAACTAGAAGTCCCAGGGATTAAATCACCATCCAAAGTGTACACAAAGACAGACCAATAGCTTCAGCTGCATATGTAACAGAGGGTATGGCCTTGTTAGGCATCAGTGGGAGGAGATGCCCTTGGTTCTGCTACAGCTCATAGCCCCAGTGTAGTGGAATGTCAGGGTGGGGAGATGAGAGAATGTGTGAGGGTGGGTTTGGAAGCACCCTTATAGAAGCAGGTAGAGAGAGAATAGGATAGGAGTTTTCTGGATGGAAAACCAAGATAAGGAATAATATTTAAAATGTAACTTAAACATTACCCAATTAAAAAATTGAATTGATAAAGATAACATCTGAGTTTTAACCTGTCCAAGAAAAATAAGAATATGTACAAAATACCCTTTGAACAATGGTAATAATAATCGTGTGATCATATCTCAGTACTGTACTTTATTATGACTAGGAATTATCGAGCAAATCATATGTTATAACTAATGGTAGAAACTAAAGTATACCTAAAAGACAAATTAAGGGAGAAATGGTGTTGAAATAATCCAAATATTAAATTAAAAATTCTGCATGAAGAAGAAAGGTGAACTAAAAAAACAGAATCAAAGATTATTGATATACTTCATCCCAATAAAGTAATATAAAAATTAAAAAAGATGTAACAACAACAAATATATGTGTGTTTGTATATAGAGAACACATACAACCATATACACAGAAAAACATACATATAAATACACACACATATATATCAACAAATATTAACCTATAACCTTTAAAATAATAGCTTGCTCACTGAGATAGGATGTTATAATTAGGAAATATGAAGTGTGTTCCATTTCTCTTTTTTCTCTATAGATCAAGTTTAGAAATAAGATATTCATTTGAAAAGGTCCTATCTTTTTGACCCAGAAACAGGGGTGACATCAAAACTCTTCTACAGAATCCTGTGATTATCTGTAGTGAGAAAAATACCATCCATGGTTACAGACCATGGCTTTATAAAAGAGTGCTAATGTTAAAGTGAAGTTATTTTTGTGTACAAATTTTTTATCATTATGTACTATAATATTTAATATCAATGTAATTCTAAGGTTAAATCAAATTGTTATAAGTTCATGTTCTATAAATGTCTGTGAGACATTCTTTCAGGAGCAATCTTTCAATTGTATAGGCAATGTATTCAAAGTAGGCAAGTTTTCTGAATCCTGAAGATTATTCTTCCAGTAAGTTAATTAAAACAATTAGAAAAGTTGCTCAAAATATATGCTGCAGATAAAAATCATTATCATCAAATGATATTGAGAAAATAAACTATGTACACATAGAAGAATAAAATTCGAGCTCTATCAAACACTGAGCATAGAAATGAATGAACAAAATATAAAAGATCTCAGTGTGAAACCTGAAATGTTGAATGAAATTCCTATAAGAAAACAGACACTACCTTACAAGATACATGTATAGAAATGAACTTCCTGAATAGCCATCCATTCACTCAATAACTAAGAGCAACATGAAGTAAATGAAACATGGCAAATTATACCATTGGGTACAGCCAAGAGAACCAAGAGAAGAAAAAGTCTATAAAGATGGAGTAAATATTTGCCAGGTACACATGTGATAGATAGAGGGGGAGGGTAAAATGCCAACCACTCCCTCACAAATAAACCAATTTAAAATTGTCAATGAATCTGAACAGCACTCTCCTAGCCAAGGTGGAACTGAGATGGAAGTGGGTGGTTGTAAGAGGGTGCATCTTCATGGAGGCAGTGGGAGGGCGAGAGGAGATGGAATTGCAAAAAAGAGGATTAAAACTGAAATAAAAACACAAAAAAAATCTAATAAAAAAAATAAAAGATGTGTAAACAAGAAAAAAAGAAATAGAAAGTTCTAATAATTATATCAAAAAGTGTTCAACCTTTTTAATAATTATAGAATTGCAATTTAAATGTACTTTTGTTTTGTTTTCTTTATTTCTTGGACTTCATACAGTCTGTGAGTTGTTTCTGGGGCAGTGCAAGCCTCTGGGGTTAGCATCCCACTATCAGTGACTGCATATTATGTCTGTTCTTTTGTGACTGGGTTATCTCACTCAGAATGATATTCTCTAGATGCAGCCATTTTCTTAAGAATTTGGTCAAGTCATTGTTTCTGGTGGCTGAGTAGTATTCCATTGTGTAAATGTACCACAATTTTTGTATCCATAAATCTTCTGTAGGACATCTGGGTTCTTTTCAGCTTCTGGCTATTATAAATAGAGCTGCTATGAACATTGTGGTGCATATATCTTTGTTGTATACTAAGGTGTCTCTGGGGTATATGCCCAGAATTGGAATAGCTGGGTCTTCAGGTAGTATTATGACCAATTTTCTGAGGTATCGCCAGACTGATTTCCAGAGTGATTGTATTATTTTGCAACCCCACCAACAATGGAGAAGGGTTCCTCTTTCTCCGCAACCTCGCCAGCATCTGTTGTAATCTGAGTTTTGGATCTTGGCCAATCTGACTGGTGTGAGGTGGAATCTCAGGGTTGTTTTGATTTGCATTTCCCTGATGGCTAAGGATGTCGAGCACTTCCTCAGATATTTCTCAGCCATTTGATATTCCTCAACTGAGAACGTTTTGGTTAGCTCTGTACCCCATTTTTTAATAGGGTTATTTGATTCTCTGGTGTCTAGCTTTTTGAGTTCTTTGTATACCTTAGATATTAGGCCTCTATCTGATGTGAAGTTGGTAAAAATCTTTTCCCATTCTGTTGGCTGCCGTTTTGTTTTCTTGACAATGTCCTTGGCCTTACAGAGACTTTGCAATCTCATTAAGTCCCATTTGTTAATCTTTGACCTTAGAGCTTGAGCCATTGGTGTTTTGTTGAGAAAATTTTCTCCTGTGCCTATATGTTCTAATGTTTTCCCTGCTTTCTCATCTAATAGTTTCAGTGTATCTTATCCCACTTTTTAAAATCAACCTTTATGACAGCGGCAAAATGACTTTCTTTGATTGCTGACTTATCACCAAGTCTAGATTACTCTGTTTCTTCTTTCAGTCATGCAACTCTTTCTATATCGCCTAGCACCTCTCACAAGAAATTTTTGAACACTCACACACACACACACACACACACACACACACACACACACATATATATATAAATACAAAGATATGCATATAACTAAGACATATCTTAGTTACAATTTCTATGCTGTAAAGAAACATGATTATCACAGCAACTCTTATAAAAAACTTAGTTAATTGGAGCAGGCTTGTAGTTTCAGAGGTTTATCCCATTCTCATTATGACGGGAATCATGGAGACATGAAAGAAAACAAGGTGTTGCTCATGGAGCTGAGAGTTCTGCATATAGATCTTCAGGAAGCATAAAGTGAGGATGACACTTTGACCAAGCTTGACCTACTCAGACCATAAATCTCAATCCCTAATGTTACATCTTCTCCAATAAAACTACAACTTCTAGTAGTTCCACTCCCTGTGGACCAATAGGGACCATTTTTATTAAACCACCATGACATTTAACAGGAAGGATGTTAGAGAGGTTGCAGTTGTCGTGAGCAGTGAAATAATCTTCCACAATATTTTAGATGTGCACTAATTTGTACTTAGCATTTTTGTAAATAATAACTAATTCATTTATGTGCTACATAAAGACAAAATGCTATTAACTTTATTTATTTCTATAGAATAAGTAAGTTATGTTGGAATATTAAAGTTTATTAATAGGCGTCATCATTTACTTGAAATGTCTAATCTTATAAGGCAACTGCCGGATTGAATTAAGAAAACAATTCATTACTGTAAAGTTGGTATTCCCCACATCAGAAAGCTATGGAAGCCTTTCTCTGCAACAGAGAAATCATTTTATCAGTGTTTGAGATAACACACAAAAAGAAATCTGAGCTATTAACAAAATTACCATTTAAGAAATTATGTTGTAGCATGTAGTTTTAAAATGAATCCATGCTAGATCCAGCTATGCACCCACATCTAAGGTCTCTTCCTAGCCAGGTGCATAGCCCAAGATCTCGACCACGTGTTTCTTTTAGCCAATGGGTCTCTCATGAATGCTGTCTTGCTCTGTCTCTCTAGAGCTCTGAGATCTCTCTGTTACCCTCCCATCACCTGCAGCCAGCTGTGGGTGTGCTGTCACCAGTTTGCACTCCAATGTGGTTACCTCTCTCCTGGAACTCGGTCCTTTGTCCAATCTTTCTGTTCCAAAGCCTGCCTAAATTCTGCCCCTGCTTTGTTTTTTCCCTCCTACCTACCAGAGTATCTATGAATGAAAAGCACTAGATAATCTTACTTTAAAACCAAGAGATAACACAACCGCTGGGTGCAGAATCTATCATCCTCAACTCAACTATTCTATTTTGGAAATATCCTGATGGCAAAAGTCACCACTATGTCTAACAGTTTAACATACTGTCTCCTTTTGTTCTCAACTTGCCATAAAGGACTGATTCTTCCTCCTGTGTCCCCTCTTCCTTTCTCAGACCTGAAGGACTACCTCTTCCTATTCACGTAGCAATTGGATTCTTGTTATCTTTCTTAGCCAATCAATTAATTAGGAAAATCCCTCTACATCCCACATTTCTTTCGAATTAGTTTAGTTTGTATACTATTGGCAAACCATCTTCTCAAATGTGTGTGTGTGTGTGTGTGTGTGTGTGTGTATGTGTGTGTGGTGTGTGTGTGTGTGTGTGTGTGTGTGTGTGTGTGTGTGTGTATGTGTGTGTGTGTAAAATATTCTCAGTGTTAAATAGCCTGGGAATGCTTAGAGACTACAGTCAGTTTTTAATCCTGCCAGAAATTCTAGAGTGGCTCATTGTTACTTGAAAATTATAAGAAGCACTAAGAACTTCCAATAAAACAAATGATGATGTTGTTCTTCCTATAGGAGTGCAAATTTTTCAGCTATTGCAGTCCTTCTCTAGCTTTTTCATTGGGGTCCCCATGTTCAGTCTGATGTTTAGCTGCAAGCATCCTCACCTGTATCTATATGACTTTGGGAGAGCCTCTGAGGAAGCATCCATGTCTGGTTCCTGCCAGTAAACATTTCTTGACACCAGCAATAGTGCTTGGGTTTGGTGGCTGCATATGGGGTGGTTCTCCAGGTGAGGCAGTCTCTGTAGATCTTATCTTCAATCCATGCTCTTTCGCTTAGCCTTGCATTTCCTCTGCTGTTTTGTTTTCCCTTCTAAGAAGGACTGGGACATCTATATTATGGTCTTTCTTCTCTTTATCTTCATAAGTTCTGTGGATGGTTTCTTGGGTATTTTAAGATCTATTTTTTTTTTTTTTGAGGGTGTGCTATATTGCTGTATAAGTAAGTACATGAGTTTTCCTTTGTGACTGGGTTATATCACTCAGGATGAAGGCTTCAAGTTAAAATCATTTGCCTAGAAATTTCATGAACTTGTTTTTAATACCTGAGTAGTACTCCATTGTGTATTTGTACCATAATTTCTGAATCCATTCCTATGTTGAGGGATATCTAGGTTCTTTCCAGTTTCTGGCTATTACTAATAAAGCTTCTATGAACATTATTGGGTATGTGTTTTTATTAAATATCAGAGCTACTTTTGGCTATATGTCCAGGAATGATATAGCTGTGTCATCAGGTATTACTATGTCCAACTCTCTGAGGAACCACCAGACTAATTTCCAGACTGGTTGTACCAGTTTACAACCCACCAACAGTGGAGAAGTGTCCCTCTTTCTCTGCATCTTTGCCAGCATCTGCTGTCACCTGAGTTTTTGTTCTTAGCCTATCTGACTGGTGTGAAGTAGAATCCTAGGGTGGTTTTGATTTGCATTTTTCTGATGACTAGGGATATTGAGCATTTCTTTAGGTGCTTCTCAGCCATTCAATATTTCTCCATTGAGAAGTCTTTGTGTAGCTCTGTAGCCCATTTTTAATAGAATTTTTTGATTCTCTATGATATAGCTTCTTGAGCTCTTTGTATATATTTGATTCTAGCCCTCTATCAGATGTTGGATTGGTAAAGATTTTTAGCCAATCTGTTGGTTGCCATTTTGTCTTTTTGACAGGGTCCTTGGCCTTACAGATACTTTGCAATTTCTTGAGGTCCCATTTCTTGATTCTTGATCTTAGAGCAGAAGCAATTGATGTTCTGTTCAGGAAAATTTCCCCAGTGCCTATGTGTTCTAAGCTCTTCCTCACTTTCTGTTCTATTGGTTTCTCTGTACCTGCTTTTATGTGGAAGTCTTTGATCCACTTGGACTTGACTTTTGTACAAGGAAATAGGAAAAGCACGATTTGCATTCTTCTGCATGCTGACTTCCAACTGAACCAATTCAATCTCTTGAAGAGGCTGTCCTTATTCCATTGAATGTGTTTAGCTCCTCTGTCAAAGATCAAGTGACCATAGGTGTGTGGGTTTATTTCTAGGTATTTGGTTCTATTCTATTGTTATACCTGCCTGTTTCTGTACCAACACCATGCCAGTTTTAAACACAATTGCTTTGTACTATTCCTTGAAGTCAGGGATGGTGATTCTGCAGATTTCTTTTTATTTTATTTTTTTAATTGTTTGAATGGTTTTTGCTACCCTGGTTTTTTGTTATTTCAAACGAATTTGCAAATTGCTCTTTATAACTCTATGAAGAAATGAGTTGGAATTTTGATGGGCATTGCAATGAATTTGTACATTGTCTTAGGCAAGATTTCCATTTTTAAAATGCTGATCCTTCCAATCCATGAGCATGGGAGATCTTTCCACCTTCTGAGGTCATCTTTAATTTCATTCTTCAGACACTTGAAGTTCTTGTTGTACAGACCCTTCACTTGCCTGATTGGGGTCACACCAAGGTATTTAATATTCTTTGTGACTATTGTGAAGGGTGTCAGTTCTCTAATTTCTTTCTTAATCTGTTTATCTTTTGAGTAGAGAAAAGCTACTGATTTGCTTGAATTATTTTTATATCCAGGCACTTTGTTGAAGGTCTTTATCAGCTGTAAAACTTCTCTGGTAGTGTTTTTAGCATCACTTAAGTATACTATCATATCATCTGCAAATAATGACATTTTCCCTTCTTCCTTTCCAATTTTTTTTTTGTCTTCAAAACAAGATTTTTTTTTTTAACATGAAAATACATGGAAAATACATTGGTCTCTTATCTGTTACAAATAAGACTCAAATTATTAATCATAACAAGAAGTGTTTCTTGAGATATTTCCATTTACACAAAAGACTAACAGCTTATTATTTTTTTAAAGATTTTAAACATTTTATGCTTAAAATTATACATTTTTGTCAGTACTGTTTTTTCAGACATTAAAATAAATTTTACATAAAACCATGTGAATATGTTTTTTAGTCAGTACTTGATTTTTTTCAAGGGCTTGACAGTATGCATTGAAAACGTACTAGTTGCAATAAGCGTAAAGTACATGCAAAACAAAACGCAACATGGAAATAGTCAAAGTCTTCTTGTTTTGTGAATATATGTATAGTTTTTGTTTTCTTTATTTCTTGGACTTCATACAGTCTGAGAGTTGTTTCTGGGGGAGTGCAAGCCTCTGGGGTTAGCATCCCACTATCAGTGACTGCATATTATGTCTGTTCTTTTGTGACTGGGTTATCTCACTCAGGATGATCTTCTCTAGATGCAGCCATTTTCTTAAGAATTTGGTCAAGTCATTGTTTCTGGTGGCTGAGTAGTATTCCATTGTGTATATGTACCACAATTTTTGTATCCATTCGTCTTCTGAAGGACATCTGGGTTCATTCCAGCTTCTGGCTATTATAAATAGAGCCGCTATGAACATTGTGGTGCATATATCTTTGTTGTGTATTAAAGTGTCTCTGGGGTATATGCCCAGAAGTGGAATAGCTAGGTCTTCAGGTAGTACTATATCCAATTTTCTGAGGTATCGCCAGACAGATTTCCAGAGTGGTTGTATTAGCTTGCAACCCCACCAACAGTGAAGAAGTGTTCCTATTTCTCCACAGCCTCGCCAGCATCTGCTGTCATCTGAGTTTTGGATCTTGGCCAATCTGACTGGTGTGAGGTGGAATCTTAGGGTTGTTTTGATTTGCATTTCCCTGATGGCTAAGGATGTCGAGCACTTTCTCAGATGTTTCTCGGCCATTCGGTGTTCCTCAACTGAAAATGAGTTGTTTAGCTCTGTACCCCATTTTTTAATAGGGTTATTTGATTCTCTGGTGTCTAGCTTTTTGAGTTCCTTGTACACCTTGGATATTAGGCCTCTATCTGATGTGGTGTTGGTAAAGATCTTTTCCCATTCTGTTGGTTGCCGTTTTGTTTTCTTGACGATGTCCTTAGCCTTACAGAAACTTTGCAATCTCATTAAGTCCCATTTGTTAATCTTTGACCTTAGAGCTTGAGCCATTGGTGTTTTGTTCAGGAAATTTTCTCCTGTGCCTATGTGTTCTAAGGTTTTCCCTACTTTCTCATCTAATAGTTCCAGTGTATCTGTTTTAATGTGGAGATCTTTAAACCACTTACACTTGAGCTTTGTACAAGGAGATAAGAACGGGTCTATTTTCATTCTTTTGCATGTTGAGTGCCAGTTGGACCAGCACCATTTGTTGAATAGGCTGTCCTTTTTCCATTGAATGTTTACGGCTCCTTTGTCAAAAATGAGGTGACCATATACATGAGGGCTCATTTCGGGATCTTCTATTCTATTCCATTGATCCACTTGCCTATTTCTGTACCAGTACCATGCAGTTTTCAGCACAATTGCCTTGTAATATAGCTTGAGGTCAGGGATAGTGATTCCCGCAGATGTTTTTTTGTTGTTGAGGATGGATTTCGCTATTCTAGGTCTTTTGTTATTCCATATGAAATTGCACATTGATCTTTCCAATTCCATGAAGAACTGGGTTGGAATTTTGATGGGGATTGCATTGAATCTGTAGATTGCTTTTGGTAGGATGGCCATTTTTAAGATGTTGATCTTTCCAATCCATGAGCATGGGAGATCTTTCCATTTTCTGAGATCCTCCTCAATTTCTTTCTTTAGAGGTTTGAAGTTCTTGTCATACAGGTCCTTTACTTCCTTAGTTAGAGTCACACCAAGGTATTTCATAGTTTTTGTAACTATTGTGAAGGGTACCTTTTCCCTAATTTCTTTCTCCACATGTTTGTCCTTTGAGTATAGGAAGGCTACTGATTTGTTTGAGTTAATTTTGTATCCGGCCACTTTGCTGAACTTGTTTATCAGCTGTAGGAGTTCTCTGGTGGAATTTTTGGGGTCACTCAAGTACACTATCATGTCATCGGCAAAGAGTGATGTTTTTATCTCTTCCTTTCCGATTTGTATCCCCTTGATCTCCTTTTGCTGTCTAATTGCTCCAGCCAGGACTTCCAGTACTATGTTGAATAGGTAGGGAGAGAGTGGGCAGCCTTGTCGAGTCCCTGATTTTAGTGGGATTGCTTCAAGTTTCTCGCCATTAAGTTTGATGTTGGCTGTTGGTTTGCTGTATATTGCTTTTATTATGTTTAAATATGGGCCTTGGATTCCTGTTCTTTCCAGGACTTTTAACATGAAGGGGTGTTGGATTTTGTCGAATGCTTTCTCAGCATCTAGTGAGATGACCATGTGATTTTGGTCTTTAAGTTTGTTTATATGGTGGATTACATTGATGGATTTCCTTATGTTAAACCATCCCTGCATCCCAGGGATGAAGCCTACTTGGTCATGATGAATGATGGTTTTGCTGTGTTCTTGGATTCGGTTTGCAAGGATTTTGCTGAGTATTTTTGCATCAATGTTCATAAGTGATATTGTTCTGAAGTTCTCTTTCCTTGTAGGGTCTTTGTGTGGCTTAGGTACGAGGGTTATTGTAGCCTCAAAAAATGAGTTGGGTAATATTCCATCTGATTTTATCTTTTGGAATAGCTTGGCGAATATTGGTGTTATATCCCCAATAAATGTCTGATAAAATTCTGCACTGAACCTGTCTGGACCTGGGCTTTTTTTGGTTGAAAGGCTTTTGATGACTTCTTCTATTTCTTTAGGTGTTATAGGGTTATTTAGATGGTTTACTTGGTCCTGGTTCAACTTTGGGACCTTGTATCTGTCTAGGAATTAGTCCATTTCCTCCAGATTTTCCAATTTTGTGGAGTATAAGTTTTTGTAGTAGGATCTGATGATTTCTTGAATTTCCTTAGTTTCAGTTGTTATGTCACCACTTTCCTTTCTGATTTTGTTAATTTGGATACTCTCTCTTTGCCCTTTAGTTAGTCTGGCTAGGGGTTTATCAATCTTGTTGATTTTCTCGAAGAACCAACTCTTTGTTTTGTTGATTTTTTCAATGGTTTTTTTTTTTGTTTCTATTTGGTCTATTTCTGCCCTAATTTTGATTATTTCTTGCCGTCTACTCTTTTTGGGTATATCTGCTTCCTTTTGTTCTAGTTCTTTTAGCTGTGCTGTCAGGTTGCTGATGTGAGCTCTCTCCAGTTTCTTCTTGGAAGCACTTAGGGCAATGAGTTTTCCTCTCAATACTGCTTTCATTGCATCCCATAGGTTTGGGTATGTTGTGTTTTCGTTTTCGTTGAATTCTAGAAAATCCTTAATTTCTTTCTTTATTTCTTCTTTGACCCTGCTATCCTTTAACAGAGTGTTGTTTAGTTTCCATGTGTATGTGGGCATTTTGTTGTCTTTGTTGTTGTTAAAGACCAGCCGTAGACCATGGTGATCTGAGAAGATGCATGGGAGTATTTCAATCTTCTTATATCGATGAAGGCTCGTTCTGTGTCCAATTATGTGGTCAATTTTCGAGAAGGTGCCATGGGGTGGTGAGAAGAAGGTGTATTCTTTTACTTTAGGATAGTATGTTCTGTATATATCTATTAATTCTAGTTGGTTCAAAGTCTCTGCTAGTTTTGCAGTGTCCTTGTTCAGTTTCTGTTTTCCTGATCTGTCCATTGGTGAGAGTGGGGTGTTAAAGTCTCCCACTATTATTGTGTGGGGTGAAATGTATTTTTTGAGCTTTAGTAGAGTTTCTTTTATGAATGTGGGTGATTTTTTATTTGGAGCATATATGTTAAGGATTGAGAGTTCCTCCTGACAGATTTCCCCGGTAATGAGTAAAAATGTCCTTCTTTATCTTTTTTGATAACTTTTGGTTGGAAATTTACTTTATTCGATATTAGAATAGCCACTCCAGCTTGCTTTTTGGAGCTGTTTGCTTGGAAGTTTTTTTTCCCACCCTTTTACTCTGAGATAGTGTCTGTCTCTGTCTCTGAGATGAGTTTCCTGTATGCAGAAATAGGCTGGATTTTGTTTATGTATCCAGTCTGATAGTCTATGTCTCTTTATTGGGGAGTTGAGACCATTTATGTTAATGGATATCAAGGAATAATTGTTTCTGTTTCCTGCCATTTTTGCTTTTTTGGGTTGAGTTGTGTCTGTTTTTTTCTTTAGTTTTCTTGTTTAGGAGTTTTCTTGTTTTTACTAGGCTGTATTTTCCCTCCTTGTATTGGGTTTTCCACCTATAATTCATTGTAGTGCTGGGTTTGTGGTCAGATATTGTGTGAATTTTGATTTGTCTTGAAATATCTTTGTCTCTCCATCGATGGTGATTGATAGTTTTGCTGGGTATAGCAGCTTGGGCTGGCACTTGTGCTCTCTTAAGGAGTGCATGATGTCTGTCCAGGCTCTTCTAGCTTTCATAGTCTCTGTTGAGAAATCGGGTGTGAGTCTGATTGGTCTGCCTTTATATGTTACCTGACCTTTTTCCCTTACTGCTTTTAGTATTCTTTCTTTACTTTGGGCACTTGATGTTTTTACTATTATGTGTCGGGAGGTATTTCTTTTCTGGTCCAACCTATTTGGAGTTCTGAAGGCTTCTTTTATGCTCGTGGTCATCTCATTCTTGAGGGTAGGGAAGTTTTCTTCTATGATTTTGTTGAAGATATTTACTGTGCCTCTTAGTTGATACTCTTCTCCCTCTTCTATTCCTATTATCCTTAGGTTCGGTCTTCTCATTGTGTCTTGTATTTCCTGGACATTTTGGGTTAGGAGCTTTTTGTTTTTTGCATCTTCTCTGGCTGTTTTGTCTATGTTTGCAATGTTGTCTTCTGCCCCCGAGATTCTCTCCTCGATCTCTTGTAATCTGTTGGAAATGCTTGCTTCTGTGACTCCTGATTTCTTTTTTTGGTGTTCTGACTCTAGGGTTATCTCTTTTAGCACTTTCTTTATTGTGTCAATTTCTGTTTTAATTTCCCTCTTCCATTCCTTTATTTCTTTGGTTCTGTTTTCGTCTCGTTCTTTGAGTTCTTTGAGTGTTTTTCTTGTTTCTTCTTTAAAAGCTTCTGAATCTTTTTGCTTTTCTTTTCTTTCTTGTTTAAGTAACTCTATCAGCGTCTTGAGGCATGTTTTCAGGTCTGTGTCTTCTTTCTCTGGAGTGTTTGGAATTCCTATGTTTGCTACTATCGAAGAGCTGGGTTCTGGTGTTCCTAGATTGTCTTGGTTTTCTTGGGATATACTCTTTCTCTTTCCTCTTGCCATTTTGTTGTCAGTGATATGTTCTTGCCTTTCCCTTGTATCTGGTCTGTGTCCCTGGTACACTTTCCGTGTGCACTCCTCAGAGATCTCTCTACTCCCCAGCAGCCCAGGTTCCGGGTGGCAGCTGGGACAGGCTCTGCTCTGCGTCCTGAAGTCGCCCCCGGGTGGGAACAGACGTTCCTAAGATCTGTTCCTGGTCACAGATGCTCAGTCTCTCCGAGCCACCTTTCTGGCTGGCTGTTGGGCCAGGCCCTTCTCTGTGTCCTGAAGTCGTCTCCGGGTGGGAACAGAAGTTCCCAAGATCTGTTCCCGGTCACTGGATCGGGGAGGACAGGGCAGGTCAGGGCAGGGGGTGCCCTTTCCGTGTGCACTCCGCAGAGATCCCTCTGCTCCCCCGCAGCCTAGGTCTTCCACTCACCAGTTGCTCAGCCTGTACGATCCGCCTTTCCGGCTGGTGGTTGGGCCAGGCTCTGCTCTGCGTCCTCTCCTTTCCAATTTTTATCTCTTTGATCTCGTTTTGTTGTCTTATTACTCTGCCTAGTACTTCCAGTACTATATTGTGTAGGTAGAGAGACAATGGACAACCTTGTCTAGTCCCAGTCTTAGTGGGATTTGCTTTTAGTTTCTCACCATTTACTTTGATGCTGGCTACTGTTTTACTGTATAGTGCTTTTACTCTGTTTAAGAATGTGCCTTGAATACCTGCTCTTTCCAGGACTTTTAAAATAAAAGGGTGTTGAATTTGTCAAATGCTTTCTCAGCATCTAGAGAGATAATCATGTGATTTTTTTCTTTTAATTTGTTTATGTAGTGGATGACATTTATGGATTTCTGTATATTGAACCATCCTTGCATCCCTGAGATGAAGCCCACCTGCTCATGGTGAATGATTACTTTAGTGTGTTCTTGGATTCAGTTTGCAAGAATTTTGTTGAGTACTTTTGCATCAATTTTTATGAGACAAATAGGTCTAAAGTTCTCTTTCTTTTTTGGATCTTTGTTGGATACAATGAGTGTAATTATGACTTCAAAGAATGTGTTGTTTCGTATTCCCTGTGTTTCTATATTGTGAAATAACTTGGAGAGAGTTGGTATTAGGTCTTCTATGAAGGTCTGATTGAATTCTGCACTAAACCCATCAAGTCCTGGGCTTATTTTCGATAGGAGCTTTTGAATAACTGCACCTATTTCCTTAGGGGTTATGTGGCAGTTTAGATGGTTTATCTGATTCTTATTTAAGTATGGTTCCTGGTCAAAATTTGTCTATATCCTCTAGACTTTCTCATTTTGTTGAGTATAGGCTTTTTTAATAGTATGATTATTTCTTAAATTTCCTCAGTTTCTGTTGTTATGTCTCCTCTTTAATTTTTATTTTGTCAACTTGGATACTCTCTGTGCCCTCTGTTTGGTCTGGTTAAGAGTTGATCAATCTTAATGATTTTTTTTTCAAAAAACAGCTTTTGGTTTTATTGTTTCTTTGTATATAGTGCTTTTTGTCTCTATTTGGTTGATTTCAGCTCTGAATTTGATTATTCAGTGTTGCCTAATCCTCTTGGGTATATCTGCCTCCTTTTGTTCTAGAACTTTCAGTTGTCCTATCAAGTGGTTGGCATATGCTCTCTCAAGGTGTTTGTGTTTGTGTGTGTGTGTGTGTGTGTGTGTGTGTGTGTGTGTGTTTGTGTGTTTTGCTCAGTGCTATGAGTTTTCCTCTAAGTACATTCATTGTATCCCATGACATTGGGTATGTGGTCACTTAATTTTGTTAAATTCTATGAAGTCTTTGATTTCCATATATATATTGACCAAGCTATCATTGAGTAGAGCATTGTTTAGCTTCCATGTGTAAATAGACTTTTTGTTATTGTTGTTATTGAAGACCAGCTTTAGTCCATGATGATCTCATAGAATGCATAGAATTATGTGATCTTCTTGTATATGTTGAGGCCTGTTTTGTGACCAACTATATGGTCAATTTTGGAGAAGGTGCCATCAGGTGTTGGAGAAAATGTATATTCTTTTGTTTTAGTATAAAATATTTTATAGGTGTTTGTTAAATTCATTTGGTTCATAACTTCTGTTAGTTTCACTGTGTCTTTCTTCAGTTTCTTCATTCATGATTTGTCCATTGATGAGAGTGGGGTGTTGAAGTTTCCCACTATTATTGAGTGTGGTATAATATATGCTCTGAGTTTTAGTAGGGGTTCTTTTATGAATATGAGTGCTCTTCTCTTTGGAGCATAGATGTTCAAGAGTGAGAGTTCCTCTTGATAGATTTTTCCTTTGATGAGTAAATAGTGTTCTTCCTTATTTTTCTTGGTGACTTCCTGTTGAAAATCAATTTTATTCAATATCAGGATGGCTACTCCAGCTCGTTTTTTGGGACTGTTTGCATTGACAGTTATTTCCAAACCTTTTTCTCTGAGTAACTGCCTGTTTTTTTTCCAAGATGAGTTTCCTGTATCCTGCAAAATGATGGACCCTATTTGCATATCTAGTCTGATAGTCAATATCTTTTTATTGGAGAATTAATTCCATTGATGTTAAGGGAAATTAAGAAATAGTGATTGCTTTTTCCTGCTTTTTTGTTACAGGAAAAGATATGTTTATGTGCTTTCTTCTTTGGTTTTTGTTGCAAAAGGATTGGTTTCTGGATTTTTCTAAGGTGAAGTGTACCTATTTGTGGCTGTGTTTTTTATCTATTATCCTTTGTGTGGCTGGATTTGTGGACAAATAATGTATAAATTTATTTTGGTCCTGGAACATCTTTGTTTCTCTATCTACCATGATTGAGGGTTTTGATGGATATAGTAATCTGAGCTGGAACTTGTGTTCCTTTAGGATCTTTATGATGTCACTCCAAGGTCTTTTAGCTTTTATAGTCTCTGTTGAGAAGTCTGATGTAATTCTGATTGGTCTGCCTTTATATGTTACCTGTCACTTTTCTCTTACTGCTTTTAGTTTTTTGTTCTTTGTTTAGATTATTTGTTGTTTTGACTATTATGTGTCAGAAAGATTTTTTTTTCTGGTCCAGTCTATTTGGGGTTCTATAGGCTTCTTGTATGTTTGTGGTCATCTCTTATTTTAGGTTTGGGATTTTTTTTTTTCTATAATTTTGTTGAATATATTTACCGTGTCTTTCAGTTGATATTCTTCGTTCTCTTCTCCACCTATTTCTTTATGTTTAGTCTTCTCATTCTTTCCTGGATTTCCTGGGTATTTTGGCTTAGAATCTTTTTGATTTTTGAATTTTCTCTGACTGTTGGGTCAATGATTTCTGTCGTATCTTCTGCTTCTGAGATTCTCTCCTCCATCTCTTGTATTTCAGTGTCTTTTCTAGGTTTATCAATTTCAGAGTTGTCTCCTTTAGTTTTTTTCTTTATTGTTTCTATTTTGTTTTTAGTTCCTTTACCTGGTTGTTTGTTCTTTTTTTATCTCTTTACGTGATTTTTCTGTTTCCTCTTTAACGGCTTTAACTTGTTTTTGTGTGTTCTCCTGGTTTTCCTGTACTTCTCTAAGTTTGTTATTTATTCACTTCTCAAAGATCTCCATCATCATTGTTAAGATCTAAATATTGTTTTTCTTATGAGTTTGGATATCCACTATTTGTGGTGGTGGAAGAATGGGTTCTGATATTGCCAGGTTATTTTAGTTTCTGCTTCTTAGAGTCTTGTGCTTACCTCTTGCAATCTTGTAATAGGTGATCTTGTTGTCCCTTACTGGAGCTTGTCTCTCTTGTGGGTATCTGGTCCCACAGTCTCCAGAGAAAGATTGTTTCTGGGTGTTCCTCTCTCAGGGTAGGTTGTGAATTCCAATGTCAAAGCCCAATTCTGGTGTACCAGGTCTGGCCTTGGGCCAGAAGTGTGCACGTCCAGGCAGTACCTCCCACCTGTGCCACAGAGTTCTGTGCAGCCTCTCCTAGGGTAGAACATATGCAGGAGAAGTTGATTCACTCTTCTGCTTAAGATGGAATGCATTCCCACAGCTCTTCTGAGCTCTCAGGGACCTGTCATATTAAGAATTTATTATGTCTTGACAAATTCAATCTTTGACAGTTTCACAGTGCCATATTTGTTACAGTGAGCCTAGTAGAGAAGAAAATGTAGCCATTTGTACTTGTCTAGCACAAGATAATCTGTAATGGATTAACCCATCTATAAATGAACATTACTGATGGATTGTACAAAAATACAACTTGGTTATCCATGTAATAAATGAAAGACATCTGTAAAATTAAAATTTGACCAATTTTTATTCTGATTTTCTAGCCTTGGATATTTGCCTAGCCTTAGAATCTATAAATTATAGATAGAAAAGGAATTAACATGAGTTTGAAAATGTTTAGGTTTAACTCTTTAATACATGGAATTCAATAGGCAAACAAGGCTTACACTTGTCTATTGGTATTGTAAAAAGTTTTAATGGTGTCACAAATCTAGAGGTAGTTGAACCTGGCAAGATGGAGTGAATAAACGAGGGAAACTAATGTAGCATTCAATAGCTAACTAAATTTAGAGCTTCAGACAATTTGTACTCTGAAGGTTAAGCAAGATCCATGAGTAAAGTTTTTATGAGTTTCATCTGTAGAAAATCATAAGGACAAATCCACATGTTGTAAAAACATGTTTTTCTAGTTGCATATAGGCGACAAACATTTAATTGAATAGAATTATGAATAATCTGAAATATACTCACTCCTATCTTCTATACCTAGAAGAAACATGAAAACACATTTCAAGAATAATTCATTGTTATGAAAAAACTGAGGTCACAATAATCTTGTCTTTTTGTGTTAGAGTGTTCTGACAAATGCTCATAATACTCCATCCCTGAACTATGTTCTGACAATTATTATTAAGATAAAAGTTTGCATTAGGTTTTTTATGTAAACATGATACAAGATAGAGTTATTTTTGGAAAAAGCAACCTTAGCTAAAGATGTGGTCCAGTGCAGATTGCTCTGTGGGTAAGACTTTAGCACATTTTTTAATTTAGTATATGATGTGGAAAGACCTAGGCAGTTGTTGGTGATGCTAGATCTTGATCAAAGTTCTGGGATGTATAAGAAAGAGGCTGATCAAACTATGTAAAGCATGCTAGCAAGCAGAACTCCTCCATATTTCCTGCCTCCTAGTTCTCAGCTTGCATTGAGTTCCTTACCTGATTTCCTTTGCTGATAGGTTGTGATGTAGAAATGTAAGTTTAAATAAACGCTTTTCTATTCAAGTTTTATTCATGGTGATATATCACAATAGATAGCAAGATAAAGACAAAGGTTTACAATTTTGAAGTAAAAGGAAAATAAACATCATTAAATTCTTTTTCATTGAGATCTCTATTTTACTATAGGACTAGATAATTCAAATAATTTGTTTAGTCAGACAGCTTCCTAGCAGAATTTGACATTGTAGCAGATGGATTTTCCTTTCTAATATTTTGGGTTTCTAGAGAAGGTATGTATATACCTTACATCATAGCTCACTCTTGTTTTGTACAGGCCCTTGTAAGTACTATATGATTAATGTTGGTCAATAGACTCTCAACTAAGGTAACAGGAGTTACTTTATTTGGTGGTAAATGCAACAGAAGAAAACTTTTTAGTATTTGTCAAATTGAACATGGAAAAATATGCTTCACATGATATAACTTACACATTAGTTTGGGCTTAAACTTTTTAAAACCTACTTT
Organism: Micromys minutus; assembly: GCF_963924665.1. Classification (NCBI taxonomy): domain Eukaryota; kingdom Metazoa; phylum Chordata; class Mammalia; order Rodentia; family Muridae; genus Micromys; species Micromys minutus. The sequence continues at coordinate 97,379,119 of NC_137972.1, read as the reverse complement.
AATAAGGGGTCTTAAATGCTGCAACATCCCTTTGAACCCACCAGGGTGTGTGGGTGTGGGTGTGTGTGTGTGTGTGTGTGTGTGTGTGTGTGTACTGCTACATGAAAATTTTGGGAAAATGTTAAATTGTAATATTATTCATTAATTCTTTGAAGTGGATATATTTGTTGTTTTTTAAGACTTTAGTTATGCAATATTAATTTATAAAAGATGATTAAGATATGACAATTGTTCCCTTTCCTTGGACTTAAGATAATTGACAAAACCAAAACAAAACACTTCACCAGTTTGTTAGATGATCTAAAATCTACCTAAGGTATCATATACTTAGCAATGGTATATCTACTATATGGAAAACAACACACAAATATTTCACCTGTTATATCTTTATTAAAATCTATAATGTGTACATGGAATAATGCAATGAATTCTAATAATGCATCTCCCACAACCCATTGTTTCTCTCTCACTACTGACAATCCCCTTTCCTCTCCCATAAGAGTTGACCTTCGAATTTGTTTTGCTCAGGACTGAGGAGCCAGACTTTATCAAGTCCAGATGGTCTGGGGTTTGGCCATTTTTTGAACAGGTTATTTTGTTCTTAGCCTTGAGACATACTTGTCCTCAAGACAGGGTCAGTGGGGCCAACATAAAATTTTAACTCATTTATTGGCAAAAGTCTCAAATACTTGACTGCAATAGCCAGATCCATTGTCTGTTTTAATCTGTTTAGGAACACCAAGTATAGAAAAACAGTGTAGGCAATGACTAATTACATTCTTGGTTGTTTTTCCTGTTAAAGCAGTTGCAACTAGAAAGCCTGAAAAAGTGTCAGTAGTCACATGTAAATATCCTAATTTTCCAAAATCAGAAATATGAGTGACATCTATCTGTCTTAATTGATTAGGTAGAAGTCCTTGGGGATTAACACCAATATGTGACACAGGTAGAAATTGAGGACATTCAGAACAAGTCTTAACAAATTGATGAGCACATTTTCTAGAAATAACAAATTGTTGTTTTTAGCTGTTACTGTTTTGGTGATGTAAAGAATCAGAATGCTTAGCTTACTGTGTAAAGCCTATGACCTGCCTAGTGTGTATATCGGCTGTGGCATTGCCCTTACTAAGAGGTCTGGGCAACCCAGTTTGAGCTCTCAAAGGTTCTATAAAATAATGAGCAGTATGCTCTCTCAAATTAAGTTGTATTTGTGGAAACAACAGAAAAATTGGGGAACTAGTGGTGTCTTGAAAAGGAACAGTCGCAAGAAATTGTAGACCATTAGCTATGTATTGGCCATCAGTGTACAGGTTAAAAGCATGATCATTCAACATTTCAAAAACAGCCACCACAACAAGAATTTCAATGACTTTTATTGAAGAAGGAGGAAAACTTAAGGGAATAAACATGTGATCCAATTACATATACTGCCTTCCTATTAGATGATCCATCAGTAAACACAGTAAGCATTTTGTCTAAGGGCTGACTATAATCTACATACCATATTCACTGTTGGCCAATAGCTTCCTCCACCTTCCGCAAAGCTATTCATCTTTCATCAGTTATTAGAATAGGGGAATTAGGATTTGTATCCCCTTTGAGGATATCAAACAAGGGCTTAATCTCTCCTGTGGTAAGTTTAAGGTGAGGTCTCAGTCAATTAACATCTCCCAACAACCTTTAAAAGTCATCCAGAGTAAGCAAGTTGGGTTTTCTAATCTGAATTTTCTGTACCACAATCTGCTTAGGATACAACTGATGGCCCAGATATTGAAAAGGCCTTTGAATCTTTACAGGGACAATAACTAACCCCCAAGGTTTTAAAGTCTATTGCATAAGAGCAAGGGTTCATAGTAAAACTTGTAGCATAACTATTATTTGGACTATGTAGAAGGACTACCATGTCCTTCATTATATCCCTTCCCCACAAATTAACAGGCAAATTAAAAACAACGAAAGTATGGAAATATCCTTGGTGACCTCCCTCATTTTTTCAGTGTAAGATCAGAACTCTTGACTTTGTAACTGGGTAATGCTAACATTTTAGGCCAGGATACAGGCCAGTAATAGAGGTTATTACTGATATACATCTGTTCTTGTATCCAACAGCCCCATAAATCTTTTTCTATTTATTTTTAAGACTAATTTAGGTCTTTCAGCTTTTATAGCTAGTACCCAATAAGCATCTGAAGAACCAAATCCTTTTACTCCTTGAACATGGGTTTTAACCTGATTTTTTTAATAACCAACAGCACAATTCACTGCCTGTGTTGGATAACTGAAACATGAGTAGGTGAAGAGGTCATGATTTTAATTTCCCCAGTATAATCTGCATCTATAACTCCTGGGGCAATCATCAACCCTGCCACAGTGCTTCTTCTTCTTCCTAGCAATAATCTTACAGTTTCTGACAACAAGGGATCATATATTCCAGTAGGAAGATCCTGCATCTCCATTTTGGGTGTTAATACTGTGTAGACAGAGACCAAAGTCTGCCTGGGGTGGCTCAAAAGAGGTCCTGAAAGGATTGTTTTTCTGGGGAATGAACTGCATTGCCCCATAAGACTGTTTTAGGGCCTGGGGCTGGCACTCTCTGCCATTTCCCTTGGGGAGAGGATTCCCTAAACTATCTATCTTAGACCTGCATTCACTAGCCCAATGTATCCCTCCCATGCATCTAGGACAAAGTCCCACTTTCTTTTCATTATTATCTTTCTTAGTTCTATTAGGACAACCCCTCACTTGATGCCCTATCTGCCCACATCCAAAACAAATTCCAGGAGGCCCATTGAACCTCCTCTTTCCTTTCCCAGTCTGCTGAGACAAAACTTGTTGTACAGTTTTTCTCTGCAGTGCAGCAGCCATGGCCAGACCCTACACATAAGAAGGACCAAAATCGGAACACAATCTGACATAGTCTGTAATAGACCCAGTCCTTTTAATAGGTCTTATGTCAGCCTGACAAGCCATGTTCGCCTTCTCATAAGCCAGTTGTTTCACCAAAAGCATTCCAGCATTAGTGTTTCCAAAAACTCTCCCAGACACTGTAATCAGCCTATCAATGAACTCCTGAAAAAGCTCATCAGATTTCTCCTTATTTTAGAAATATCCTGATCCAAGTTTCCTTTTTTAGGTAAGGTATTCCAGATCTTACAAGCAGCAGCAGAAATTTGAGCATAAGTACCAGAATTAAATTTTAACTGACCCTGTATGTCCCGATAAAAACCTTCTCCTGCTAACATGTCATAAGTAACTGGATTGTCAGCCATAGCATTTAACTCCACTGTCTCCTAGCATCTTTCAAAAAATTTCATTTTCCATAACAGATAATTACCTCCCCACAGGTCATGATGCACAGGTTTAACTAAAATTGTCTTTATAACCTAGGTCTGGAATTTTTCACTGAAGCCTAGAGATTACAGTATTAGTGGCAATGCCATTGCCAATTCCAGGGCCAGACAGTGGCAGATCTGAAAACACCTACCCTTTTAAAAAATTTGTTCTTCTCTCACATATTGATCCTGACTACAGCTTCCCTTCCCTCTTCTTCTGCCAGTCTCACCCCTAGATTTCTGCTCTTTCACATCCACTCCCAGCCACCAATGTCTCCCCCAGAAAAGAGTAAGTGTATCAAAAAAACAACCAAATACAATACAAGATACAATAAAATTATGTACAACCCTTCACATCAAGACTGGACAAAGCTACCCACTAGTAGAAAAAGAGTCCCAAAAGCTCGTACAAAAGTGAGAGATGCTCCAATTTCCAATGTCAGAAGAACTCCTAAGACACCAAGGAAACAGTGGTAACACATAGGCAGTGGATCTAACATGGACCCACACAGACTCTAAAATTGCCACTCACTCTGAGCCCCAATAAGTCCTGCATAGTTGGCTCCAGGATCTTCCAGTGTGTTTGACCCCTCTTACTCCTATGATTCCTCCCCCCCTTCTTGCACTGGGTTCCTGAGTTCCACTTGACAGAGACATATCACCTCATCTATGTCTTTACTTATTAATGTATTTCTGCATCTATTCCCACTAAGTGCCATGGGAAGCATCTCTGATCAAAACTGGACTAAGCAATGATTACTGAATATTGCAGAATACAATTTTATTTGGCCAGTTATATTTAGTTTTGTCCTAGGCTCATGTTCCTACATATCAAAGAACATCCTGTCCAGAACAGGCTCCATATCCTGTCATGTGCCTCAAATTAGCAGTCATTGATTACACATTTTGACAAGTTCTGTGGTTGAATTACCTTAGAGCATCTTGCAGGCTGGAAACATTTTAAGTCAAAGATTTTGTGAATAAATTAGTTTCCCAGAACCAACACTAGCAGTTCTTCTTAGTAGCAAACAATGGATAGCTTATAGTCTGTATCCTTCATTACTAGAAATCCTTGCTATGTTCATGCTCATAGATTACAGGGAGATTTTATGCACTAGATTTACATATCAAACCCCAATGTCCTCCAATTCCAGTCATATTTCCCTTACTCTCTCCCTCTATCACTGCTCCACTTCATATTCCCATACCCACAATGTCCCAGTTTACCTTCAGATTCTATTCCATTTCTCCTAACCAAGGACATCTATGTGGTCTACTCCACTTCCCAGTCCTTCTTGTTAATTAGCTTTTGTTAGTCTGAGGATGGTATCATGATTATCATTTATTAACAACTAATATCCACATATAATTGAGTACATTTTCTAACAGTTGAGTAATATGCCATAAAAATGTACCACATTTTCTTTATTCACATTTTGTTGAGCAGTATTTATGTTGTTTCCCATTTGGGGCTACTATGAGTAAGTCTGATATGAATGTACTTCGGCAAGTGTCCTTGTAGTAGGCTGGAATATCTTTTTGGTATATGCCCAAGAATGATATAGCTGGACCTTGAAATAAATCAAGTCAAAAATTTCTGAAAAAGTTTTATTCATCAATAACTTTTATGTTATTGATCTTAGCCTTTTGACAGATGTAAGATGGAATATCAAGGAAAGTTTGATTTGTATTTTATACAATAGCCAAGGATGAGTAAACATTTCTTGTAGTGTTTCTCAGACATTTGAGACTCCTGTCTTGAGAATTCTTTCTTTAAAATGGATTATTTTGGTTTCTTAACATCTATTTGTTTTAGTTCTTTGAATATTTTGGATATTATCTCTATATCAGATGTGGACTTGGTGAATGTCTTTTCCCATTCTGTAAGTCGTCAATTTGTACTATAGGTGACCTGTGCTTTACAGAAGTGTTTTAGTTTCTTATGAGTTCTCATTCATTAATTGTCAAATTTAGTGCTATTTACTATAAGTGTTTGGTTCAGAAAGTTGCCTTCTGTGCCACTGTGTTCAAACTTGTCCCCATTTTCTCTTCTGTCAAGTTTAGTATATCTTATTTTATATTGAGGACTTTGATTCACTTAGAATTGAGATTCGTAGTTGCTTTTTTAAATTATCTTGTTTATTCTTCTCTTGTATATTATATTCCAACCATCAATTCCCTCCTATATTCCCCTATACTTAAGTTTTATTTAAGACAATAAGTACTAATCTACTTGCATTCTTCTATATGCAAACATATAATTAGACTAACACCATTTGTTAAGTGTTTTTGTTTGTTTTCATTTTGTATTTATATGTTCTTTACAAACACACAGATATCTCAAACCAGGTGTTTTCAGGTAAGGGGGCATTCCAGGGTATGTGTATTGGGGGGGGTCTTCCTTAGCATGGGTATGAACCTTGGAGCAGTTTTGTTGACAATTTGGTTTTTAAAGGAGATAAAGAGTGACTGTAGAGGAGAAGGACTGAGCCAGGCACAATGGGCAGGGGAACCTTGGAGTTGATAGACTAGCAATCAGGCTCTTCTGTAGATCTGACTTATTAGGAATCAGAGCATGTCCACTGCTCTGACTGAAGAATAACAAATAGGTGCTTCATCATCTGTATGGATTTCATAGAGCAGATGCAGACTAATGATTATCCAAGTGGCATAGAATATATATTTGACGTTTCATTACATGTCCAGGGTTACAAGTTTAGTTAAGTTTAGCAAATACAGACAGAACATATCATTCTTATTCTTATTAGCTCTATAAATACAATGTAAGTAATGTAAAGAGTGTTATCTCTAAAAGCTAATATATTTAATACATGAAAGCCTGCATTTATGCTGTCAATGCATGCTGTTTAAAAGCATTTCAGAACCATGGTTTTCATTGTCCAAGGTTTACTTGGTGTTTTCAGTGGCATGACACTTTAGTAGTTTGTTTCATCAATTTTAGCAGATATTACATTTCAAATAATATTCCAATGTACACTAAAGACACAGATATGAAATATCTTGTAGGATGGTTATATACAAATATACATAATGGACTTACACACTGGAGCTAGGTTATGACTATCTGGAAACTCATTGGCCTAGGCAGGTTTGGTGAGGGTGCTTAGCACAGTAGTACAGCAGGCTCACAGGATAATGGAAGCCTGCACACAGTTGGTAGTGTGTCTTGGGGACTGGGGGACTGTCACACTAACCAGGATACCACTACACAAATACCACTTAGCATCAGGGTAGATCTGTGAGATTGAAATTTTCCCCAGAAGACCTTAACACCATTGAACTAAGTACTGCTCAGATGTGAAGTGTTGGTCTCCATAGAAACCCTGCTGCAACCTGGACGGGGCAGTGCTAGGACACTGGGAAGACTTTACAACTGCAACTCCTTCTGGATTCCTCAGAGGATATCCATATTTTTCTAAAGGCAGGCCTCTTCGTCAAGAGTCAGTGTCACCTTCACAACATCTGAGATTCCGTTTTGTCCCAGGATTCATGGAACATTTCCCAGACACCATCATTGATTCCATAGAGACTCTTAAACATAGTGGAAATGGGATGCACTCCCCTAAGGCTCTTATGCTCTCAGCTAAGTCAGCCACAGAGAAGCCAATGGCCCAGGCTCAGTGGGAGAACCCCAGTCTTTCTCCCATCAGACAATGGAACCAAGCTGAATCCAGACTGCAACCACTTCCAGTTAACTTGGCTTTTGGGAAAGCCACTGAATTTCCAAGTCACATAGGTCAAGGTATCCACTGGACTTGAGACAATAAGTAGCTTGTAGTGTGGATTATACTTCACAATGCTGGGAATGATGAACTTGAAGATGTTCACGTTTCAGTGGACCAAACTGTGTTGGTTCTCTTCCTATTGCTGATGGCCCCTGTTGTGATATGAGCTACTTGAAGTTTGCAGTCACACAATAGTCTTTGATGGAAAAAAATTTGGGTGTTTTAAGGAAAAGGCTGCCATGCTGGAGAGCCATAATATCTCTCTTTAGCTTATCTTACATGACATTAAAAACAGCAAGTTCATCTGCCAAATCCTTTATTAAGATACTGATGGCATGAACCATGCCAACTACACCAGCACCAACAACAAAGAATTGAGTATGCAACTTCGTCCCATGTCCAAGGAGAATTTGTCAGTTGACTATCCTCCATGCATTAATTATACTGTTCGAGTGAGGTCACAGTCATACTCCCAAAATGCTCATAGAGTTATGGCCTTGTCTAGTTATGTGCTTATCTATGCTTAACTATCTCCAAGGATTAAAGAAGACTTCCAAAAATGGCCACATAGTGTTAATTTTAAGATTTTCTTAAAGACTCAAACATAAATTTTCTCAGGAAAGGATATAAACTGAATCACAATGTGGAAGTCAACAATAATGGTAGACATAGAGAGCAAAACCCCAAGCTTAGAGGTAGGAGGACAGGGAGTATTGCAATCTGCTTACATTTGCTGGAACTGTGTAGAGCAGCTGTGCAGGCTTCATGACTCTTTATATTTCTAATGAATATGGGTGTGCTACATAGTTGTATGGATTTTCTGAACTTTTGATTCTATTCCACTAAATGACAGTTGATTTCATGCCAATTCTATGGAGTTTTAATTATTATAGCTTTGTAGTACAGCTTGAAACCAGGCATGGTGTTACCTCCATTTTTTTTTTAATTATCTTTTATAGCATTCTCTTTTAGCCCATAGGAAATTAAGTATTGCTTTTAATTTTTTAAATTTACTTTATTTATTTTTACAATATATTTTTTAAAGTTGCAATTAAGTATTTGTGGGTAAGTATACATACACATATGTATATATGTAGCAATAATATAGGAAAAGAGGCTATTAATTTGAGGGGATAGGAGAGAGTCTAGGAGGGGCTGTAGGGAGGAAAGGGGGATGTGATACCATTCTGTTATAATTAAAATATATTCTTTATTCTTTTTTCTTGTTGAACTTCACACAGTCTGTGAATTGTTTCTGGGGTGTTCAGAGCTTTCCGGTGTTAGTATCCCATTATCAGTGACTGCATATTATGTCTGATCTTTTGTTACTGGGTTATCTCACTCAGAATGATACTCTTTAGATGCATCCATTTTCTTAAGAATTTCATTAAGTCATTGTTTCTGAGAGTTGAGTAGTACTCCATTATGTAAATGTACCACACTTTTTGTATCCATTCTTTAACTGAAAGATATCTGGGTTCTTTCCAGCTTCTGGCTATTATAAATAGAGCCGCTATGAACATTGTGGTGCATGTTGGAACATCTTTGTTGTAAGATGGAGCGTCTCTGGGGTAAATGCCCAGAAGTGGAATAACTGGGTCTTCAGGTAGTACTATGCCCATTTTTCTGAGGAACTGCTAGACTAATTTCCACAGTGGTTGTATCAGTTTACAACCCCACCAACAGTGGAGAAGTATTCCTCTTTCTCCACAACCTTGCCAGCATCTGTTGTCATCTGAGTTTTGTATCTTGGCCAATATGACTGGTGTGAGGTGGAATCTCAGGGTTGTTTTGATTACCATTTCCCTGATGGCTAAGGATGTTGAGCACTTCCTTAGAAATTTTGCAGCCATTCAATATTCCTCGATTGAGAACTTTTTGTTTAAGTCTGTACGCCATTTTTATAAGGTTGCTTGATTCTCTGTTGTCTAGCTTTTTGAGTTCTTTGTGTAACTTGGATATTAGGCCTCTACCTGATCTGGAGTTGGTAAAGATAGTTTTCCACTCTCTTGGATGCCATTTTGTGAATTTAGTTTTGTCTCTGAATATCCTCATCTCGCCATCTATAGTGATTGATAGTTTTTCTGGGTATAGCTGCTTGGGCTGGCACTTGTGCTCTCTTAGGGTGTGCATGATGTCTGTCCAGGCTCTTCTAGGTTTCATAGTCTCTGTTGAGAAATCGGGTGTGATTCTGATTGGTTTGACTTTTTATGTTACATGACCTTTTCCCTTACTGCTTTTAGTATTCTTTCTTTTCTTTGCGCACTTGGTGTTTTGACTATTATGTGTCGGGAGGAATTTCTTTTCTGGTCCAACCTATTTCGAGTTCTGAATGCTTCTTTTATGCTCATGGTCATCTCATTTTTAAGGGTAGGGATTTTTCTTCCAGGATTTCGTTGATGATATTTACTGTACTTCTTAGTTGATATTCTTCGCCCTCTTCTATTCCTATTATCCTTAGGTTTGATCTTCTCATTGTGTCCTGGATCTCCTCGACATTTTGGGTTAGGTGCTTTTTGGTTTTTGCATCTTCTATGACTGTTTTGTCTGTTTTCAATGTTGTCTTCAGCCCCTGAGATTCTCTCTTCCATCTCTTGTAGTCTGTTGGAAATTCTTGCATCTGTGTCTCCTGATTTCTTTTTTAGGTGTTCTACCTTTAGGGTTGTGTCTTTTAGTGTTTTCTTTATTGTGTCTATTTCCGTTTTAAATTCCTTCTTCCATTCCTTCATCTCTTTGGTTTTGTTTTCTTCTAGTTCTTTGAGATCTTTGAGTGTTTTTCTTGTTTCTTCTTTAAAAGCTTCTAATTCGTTTTGCTTTTTCTCCCATTCTTGTTTAAGGATCTCTATCATTATCTTGAGGTAGGATTTCGTGTCTGAGCCTTCTTTTTCTGGAGTGTTTGGCATTCTGCTATTTGTTGTGATGGGAGAGCTGGGTTCTAGTGTTTCCAGGTTTTCTTGGTTTCCCTGGGGTACATTCTTTCACTTTCCTCTTGTCATCTAGTTGTCAGTGATTACTACTAGCCTTTCCCTTGTACCTAGCCTGTGTCCCTGGATCTCTGCTGTTCCTGGTGGTGGATGTTCCGAGTGCCTGTTTACACCTCGGAAGCCACCAGCTTGGAACAGAGGACCCAACGCTGCAGCTGTGTTCCTGGATCCCTGGGTCCAGCTGGGTGAATTGTCACCAAAAAAGCATGCATGGACTAAACCTAGGTTCTCTATAAATAAATAGCACATGCACAGCTTGGTTTTCATGTGGGTCACCGAACAACTGGAGTGGTAGCTGTCTCTTACTCTGTGGCTTGCCTTGAGATCCATTTGCTTATCTGGGATGTCTTATCTGGTCTCAGTGGGAGAGGATGTGTTTAGTACTATTACAACTCCATGTGCCAAAGTGTGTTGGTACCTGCATGGGTAACTTAGAGAAAGGGAGAATGAAATAGGGTAAGAGAGGGCAAGAGTGGAACTGAGAGGAGAGAAGAAATGGCAGCTGCGATCAGAATGTAAGGGGGATAAATAAGTAAATTAATGAAAAACATGAAATGTCATCTTGGTGTATTTCCTTAATGTAGAGTCCTCTATCTCTCTTCATTAGTTTTGATCTGAAATTGAATTGTTAGTTAACAAAATGGCTACAGCAGCACTTGCTTAAAGTACATTTTTCCAACCCTTCATTCTGAGGAAGTGTCCATATTTGATGTTTAATTCTAACTCTTGTATTGCAAGAGGATTGTTTCTCCATCCATTCTGTTATTGTGTCCATTAATACTGTGAAATATCCAGGACCAATGATTGTTAAGTGCCATTATTTTTTTCATGTTAATGGTTATAGTATGTATGTGAGTGAATGTGTGTGTGCTTGTGTGTGTACACACATGTATATTTACATGTATGCTTTCTTTTTATTTATTTTACCGGTGTGCAAATATTTTTTTCTTTTTCTTTTTTTTTTCTTTTTCTTCTTTTAGAATTATTTTTAATTGAACAACTTCATTTTAAAAAACAAAGACAAATGTACAGATTTTAAGCATTTTTGCATAAAAATATATGAATACATTTTGTCAGTACTTGATACTTTAAAGGTTTGATAGTGTGCATTACAATCTTACTAGTTACAATGAGCATAAAGTACATGCAAAACAAGATGTAACCTGGAAATAGTCAAAGTTTTCTTGGTGTGTAGAGATTAAGCATAATAATTTTCCAGTTTTTTTTTGTTGAACTTCATGTAGTCTGTAAGTTGCTTCTGGGGTGTTCAGAGCTTTCTAGGGTTTTGCTGTTTTTGCTGGGGGTTTTTTGTTTTTGTTTTTGTTTTGTTTTGTTTTGTTTTGTTCTTTTGGGTAATTACCATTTGTGGGCTGGAGATTTTCTGCTAGTACCTTCTATAGGGATGGAACTATAAATGAATTTTATTTAAATTTGATTTTATCATGGTATATTTTGTTTTCTCCATCCAAAGCGACTGAAAGTTTTACTGGGTATATTAACTTGGGCTACTATATGTTGCCTTTTATAGTATAGAAGACATTTGGCCAGTCTACACTGAAAATCTCGGTGTAATGTTAATAGATCTGCCTTTATATGCTACTTGGTCTTTTCCTCTTCCAGTTTTTTGCATTATTTCTTTGTTCTACGTTTTGTGTTTTGATAATTATGTGGCGAATTTTGTGGTCTTTGTTTATTGATCTAGTCTATTTTTTACATATTGTTTGCTTCTATAAATTTGCTGAAAATATGCTTTGGCCTTTTAATATAAAGATACTTCATAATTTTTATTAGTGCCACAGGTTTCTTGGACGATTTAGCCTACGCAGTTTTTAGTTAGTTTGTTTGTTTAACAGTTTTTGACTGATGTATATATATTCCATTTATCATCTTCAGTGCCTGAAATTCTGTCTTCTACCTTCTGTACTCTCTTGGTGAAGTGTGTCTTTCTTCCATTTCCTATTCATTTACCTTTCTATTTTTTTTAATTTTCAGAATTCCCTTTGTTTGTGTTTTCCTTATTGGTTCCATTTCATTTTTCAATATTGGCATTTTTATTCTTTTGCATTCAACATTTTTTCTTTTATGGCCTTTTAAAATGGATTTATTCATTTCCATCTTTATTTTTGTATTTTTCTTGAGTTTTTTAATGCATTTATTTATTTTCTTTAGGGATGTCTGTGATCTTGATAACATTTGTTGTAAGGTCTTTTGCTAGTGCCTCAGCTCCGCTGGAATGCTTAAAGCTTGCTAATGTAAGATAGCTGAGCTTTGCTGGTGACATATTGCCTTGGCTGTTGTTGATTGTGCTCTTATGATGGCTTTATATTTGTGGTGAATAAATATATGGCTGGTGGTTACTTCTGAGTTTGTCTTTATTGAATGTGGAGTTTGTTCCTTCATTTCTATTACCTTTCTAGTCTTTTGGTTGACATGGCTTGGGCTTGTTTTCACCTGAATTAGGGACTATACTTATGGTAGCCAGTTTGACCCCCTGGCTAGTCATGCAAGAGGCATCCAACCAAGTTGGGGCTGGAATAGGAAACTACGTAGATATCCACATTTAAAAACTAATTTGTTATAAGAAGAGCAAAGCCTCTCATTCTCTCCTTCATCTCTTATCAGTCACTGATAGGCCAATTCTTGTGCAGGATCAGTGTAAACAAGAGGAGTTGCATATAATGACTGTTCTCATTATATATTGTCTAGTTGACATCATTACTTTTCTTTTACAGTAACCTGTCACTTTGAATGCAAGTCAGCCAGGATGAAGCTTCCATATTAGTTCTAGTTTTGTTTTAACTGTATCTTATAGACAAAGTATGTTATATACTTAGCAATAGTTTTGAAATAGAGACACCCAGGAGCTTTTCCACCAATACCAGCAAAGAACCTGGGGCACAGGCCTGGTGAAGTTATGCTGTGAGTACCCAGAGCACAGAGAGTGCTTGGCGGTCCTTGTGGAAAAAGTTCAGTTCTGGCCCACAGTAAGAGGGAAGCAGTATCTGCCTGGAAAGACTGTACTTACAGACCAGACACCCAGGTGCTTTTCCACATGGACCAGCAGATAACCTGAGGCACAGGCCTAGTGAGGTTGAGCCTCTATCAGAGAGAATTGTGATCAGCCTGGGAAAGGTGATGCTCGAAGATCAGCTCCACAGGCACATTTAAACCTGGATCAGAGGTGAGTCTGACACACTGGCCAAGAGAAGGCACACCAAAAGTTCTCAGTGAGCAGAGATCTCTGATTATAAAATTAACTCAAATCAGTAGCCTTCCTCTACTCAAAGGACAAAAATGCTAAGAAAGAAATTAGGGAAAAGATACCATTCACAATAGTCACAAATAATATGAAATAACTTGGTGTGACCCCAACTAAGCAAGTGAAAGACCTGTATGACAAGAACTTCAAATCTCTGAAGAAGAAAATTGAAGAAGATTTCAGAAGATGGAAAGATCTCCCATGCACATAGATTGGAAAGATCAACATTGTAAAGATGGCCATCTTACCAAAAGCAATCGATAGATGCAATGCAATCGCCATAAAAATTAGAACTCAATTCTTCATAGAGTTGGAAAGAGCAATTTGCAAATTCATCTGGAATAACAAAAAACCTAGAATAGCAAAATCTATTTTCAACAACAAGAAAACATCTGCAGGAATCACTATCCCTGACCTCCAGCTATATTACAAATGTTTTAAAACTGCATGGTACTGGTACAGTCATAGGTACATAGATGAATGGAACAGAATAGAAGAACCAAAAATTAACCCTTACACATATATTCACTTGACCTTTGACAAAGGAGCTTAAAACATTCAATATAAAAAGGTCAGTCTCTTCAACAAATGGTGTTGGATCAACTGGCAGTCAGCATTCAGAAGAATGAAAATAGATCCTTTCCTATCTCCTTGTACAACGCTCAAGTCCAAGTGGATCAAAGATCTCCACATAAAAACCAGGTACACTGAAACTATTAGAAGATAAAATGAGGAAAACCTTAGAACACATAGGCACAGGGGAAATTTTTCTGAACAAAACACCAATGGCTTGTGCTCTAAGATCAAGAATCAATAAATGGGACTTAAAGAGATTGCAAAGATTCTGTAAGGCTAAGGATACTGTCAAGAGAACAAAATGGCAGACAACAGAGTGGAAAAAGATCTTTACCAACCAAACATCTGATAGAGGCCTAATATCCAATATTTATAAAGAACTCAAGAAGATAGATTCCAGAGAATCAAATATTTCTATTAAAAAATGGAGTACAGAACTAAACAAAAAATTCTCAATTGAGGAATATTGAATGGTTGAGAAGCACCTAAGGATATGCTTGACATCTTGAGTCATCAGGGAAATAGAAATCAAAATAATCTTGAGATTCTACCTCACATCTGTCAGAATGTCTAAGATCAAAATCTTAGAAGACAGCAGATGCTGGCAAGGATGAGGAGAAAGAGGAACACTGCTCTACTTTTGGTGAGGTGGTAAGCTGGTACAACCACTTTGAAAATCAGTCTGGTGGTTCCTGAGAATATTGGACAGTTATACCACTTTTGGGCATATAACCTAAAAATGCTCCAACAGACAATAAAGACACATGACCCACTGTGTTCATAGCAGCCTTATTTATAATAGCCAGAAGTTGTAAGAAACCCATTTGTCCTTCAGTAGATGAATAGGTACAAAAATTTTGGTATATTTATACAATGGAGTACTACATAGCTATTAGAAAACAAAATGACTTAATGAAATTCCTAGAAAAAATGGATGTATTTAAAGTATATCACCATGAGTGATGTAACCCAGTCAGAAAGGAACAGACATAATATGCAGTAACTTATAACTGGATACTAGTCCTAGTAAGTTCTGAATACCCAAGAAACAACTCACAGATCATATGAAGCTCAAGAAGAAAAAAGAAAGAAAGGAAGAAAGAAAGAAAGAAAGAAAGAAAGAAAGAAAGAAAGAAAGAAAGAAAAAGATAAAAAGAAAAGGCAAAAAGTGGAAGCCTCAGTCCTTCTTAAAAAAAAAAAAAAAGTGTATAGTACTCTCTCAGAGTGGAGTATACCTGGACCTTAAATCATTAATTACTCAAGAGCTGAGAAGATAGTCTTGTGGCATTTTTTTGGTATTTAAAACTCATTATGTTTAATCTTTATACAACAAGAAAGCTTTGACTCCATGTTAAATTGTGTTCTACATGTACTTTATGATCATTGTAAATAGTAAGATTTCAATGCATACTATCAAACTTTTAAAAAGTCAAGTACTGACAAAATGTATTCATATATTTTATGCTAAAATGCTTTTAATAATCTGTATATGTATCTATTTTTTAAAATAAAATTGTAAGAAAAATTGTGTCTAAATATTGTTATGATAAATAAATAATAGGAATGGAAAGAGCCAGCATTTTATTTGTTTTACTCTCTTTTTTGGTTGTGATGGTATTGGTGATTTGGGCAGGAAGACTCTGCTGTCTCTCTAACAACTCAAAATGTTATTGATAATCTCCTCTGTTTTCTTTGGGAATTGGAGGAGCGTAATGGTTGCTGGTTACCAAAATATTTCATTGTATGTATGTATGAAAATCTCAAAAATAAAGAAAATATTTGAAGAAGTATTTTACATTTTACTGATATTCATGTCATTTGAGTGAGAATGATTCTAGGGGCTTATATGATTAAAAGTTTGGTCTTCAGTTGGTGAAACTGAGGAGGAATAAGATATGTAGCCTTATTTAAAAAGTGTTTTCCTGTAGTGGGCTTTACGGTTTAAAAAGTCTGTAATATTTCAATGATTTCTTTCTCCTGTGTGTGTATCAGAATTTGAGTTTGTAGGTATGGCTCCAGCACCATGCTTTCTTGCCTGTACCTAATCTTCATGCTATAATTGTTATAAATTTACCTCCATAACTGTAAGGTTCATTCAAGTCCTTCTGCTATAAGTTGCTTTGATCATAGTGTCTATTCACAGCAATAGAAAAAGTAAATTGGACTCTTTCTCTTTCTGTGTGGGTCAGAGAGAGGGGGGAGAGAGGGAGGGAGGGAGGGAGGGAGAGAGGGAGGGAGGGAGGCAGAAGAGGAAAAGATGAAGAAGTAACAAGGAGCAGGTGATATCTCTTCGTGAGTCTGGGGATTGAACTCAGGTTATTAGGCTTGGTGACAGGTATCTAGGAAACTATACAATTGGCACATAAAGTTAGGAGGAAAACACAGGCATACTGGAGGAATTTGAAGTGAAACAATGTGAATTAGGTTTGCTCTAGAATCATTATATACACATATAAAATTCTCAATAAAATTAATCTACTTCAAATTAATAGATGCACACATTTTGTGGGTGGAAAAAGTCATAGAAAATGTGACCTGCAGCTCCCCAGGATGTGGTAGAGCAAGAAGAGTATGAGAGCCCAAACAGCAACAACAACAAAACTATTTTAGATATACCTAACCCTTCATTTCAGATTTTTTTATCCCCTTGTTTAGATACTATATTTAAATCCTAGCAGCTTAGAAAGCACACTTTATTTTTAGGAATTTTAGAGGTTTATTGACATGATATTTGGACATGATTTGTGTGAGCAAGTAAAATCATGTAATAAAGTGTTTGAGATGGGAAAAAAAATCTGTTTACATCTTTTTTAACTGTGTAATATTCTTCAAGTTAATTGCATTAGTTTCAGTATACATTGGTCAATTTAAATTCCAAAATCTACTGTTAAGTTTTTACTATGTTTCAAATCAACAGGATAGGTATTATGCTGAACCTCAACTTTGAAATTTGTTCTTCTGTGCCCATTAGGCTAGATAGTCTTCATGGAAAGCATAAGCAAGCCTTGGGCTTTGAGGGTGTGTGCCATATCTTGGGTTCTAGGAGACTAAGTGTTGCTTTCCACAAATGATGATCTTCCGTATTCACAAAAAAAATGTGTATTGAAGTAGCCAGGCTTTGTTTTCCATTATTGAAAGCAAACTTATTGTATAAACTTTTAAATGGTTGCTACAAATACTAACGTGTAAATTTTAGTTCAGGAATTATGTGTTAAATTATGAAATGGGCATAAACTACTAGTACTGAAAGAACTATGGTTTGGTTAAATGGAGTCTCATGGCCCCATCTATGAGCCTTTCATTTAAACTTTTTAAAACAGAAAGATTACCTTGTTGCATTTTTCCTATTTTTCTTTTTAAATAAATAAATAAATCTCAAGCCCTACAAATGGCTTGTACTGAACTGTTTTAATTGAATTAAAGATTTTTAAAAATAAAAAAATAGTTGGATACCAAAGTGATAGTTATATGATTACAAACCAAGCTAGTAGCAGAACAAAACTAACAATATGCATTTTAATAACTTACTAATTGTTATACTGTATACTAGTAAGTGCTGTTTGAATATGTGGATAAATTGAAAATAGGTTTAAGAGGACTCCTTCATGAAGGACTTTCTTTTCTTGTGTACTAGAGCAGGTTCCTCTGTATCTCAAATTTATTTCATCTAAGCAATCAGTAAATAATAAATGAGAAAGTTAATTAATAAATGGTTCTTGTCAATTTCATTCTCTAATGTATTTTTTACGGCAAAACATGGTGATAAAAGTGATTTCTAACTAACATAAATTATCACATTATATTTTTTGGATGCTGATTTTCTGAAGAATCCTCATACAAATAGTAGGTGTGTATTCAGTAGAGGTAGGAGCATGTTTGTGTGTGTGTGTGTGTGTGTGTGTGTGTGTGTGTGTGTATGTGTGTGTGTGTGTATGTTTGTGTATATATGTGCATATCCTCAATATTAAGTCAGAGCTAAGACATGTTCTTCCACAACAAGCAAAGTGAATTATAAATGCAATAAAGATAATAAAATCTCTTTTACTATTTTGTGTGGAGTTTCACATACCAGCCAATACCTACATGCCAAATACCATAGTAATGCACTTTAAAGTGCCTAAGAAAATTTTACATTATAGTTAAACAATATTATATATTTCAAATCATTATTTGCAAGGTGGGAGTAGTTGAGAGAGTTTCTTTCTAAGAAGTGTTGAATGCACTGTGTAGACCACAACTGCTTCAAACTCACAGAAATCTGTCTGTCTTTTCTTTGCTTGGTAGAGTTAATGACATTCAAGTTCTGTATGTCATTCAATCCTGTGAAGTAAGACAGTTACACTAAAATTATGCTTTTATCTTATCAAGCATACTTGAAATTTCAGAATTTCTTCCTTCAAAAGCCATTATGTTGTTGTCTTCATTTTCCTACTCTGCCTTTCTAACAGCTGCTTCTCTACTGTCAAAACACTCAAAAGTCTGTTTCTTATACAGGACAATTATAGATTACACAGGACGTTGCTCCCTGTCCAAATTCTTGCAAATTGCCTTTCATTAACTAGAACCAACCCCATGTTCCTCAAACTCCTATCTCCTTATCTTAGCTCATGTTTTTTTTAACATAGAATTAGGGCCAAGCTGTGAGTTTGAAGCCATTTAAAGTGTCTTTTGATTTGTT
The DNA here is from genome assembly GCF_963924665.1 of Micromys minutus. Lineage (NCBI taxonomy): Eukaryota > Metazoa > Chordata > Mammalia > Rodentia > Muridae > Micromys > Micromys minutus. The sequence continues at coordinate 97,360,544 of NC_137972.1, read as the reverse complement.
TTCTACTTTTAGATCAAGAGTGAAAACCTTGCATCATCAGAAATTCTCTCATTTTCTTCTTTTTTTTATTTCATCATTTCTGTTGGAGATAGTACACCACTATTCAATATGTACTCATATTTGAACTTATTTGAGTGAATTCAATGTATATTCTCTGAACTCCTGATTTGTGATTTTTGTTTGTGGCTTCACCTCTAAGACTCATATGATTCCTGGTAGAATGCTTTGCATATTCTAAATTGTCAGTAACACACAACAAATCAAGCCAAGAGCTGATGCTAGAAGCTTATTATTGTTATATCTATGAGAATTTAGTGAAATTTATTTTGATCATATTAACTGCATTTATCTAATTCTCTAAAATTCATACCTCTTCCTTATTTACTAATCTTTGTGTAATTTATGTTTTCCATCAAACAAGTCAAAGTTGTGCTACCCATATATATTTCAACATGTGAATTTCCATTGGAATATAGCTGGAAATACTTAAAGAACATTGTATCTCCTAATTCCAGAAGCCATCAATTGCCAGTAACCAATACTTATGATTGAATTTTTTATCCACATGTTAGGATCTGTCTAACTTGAGTGTGCATAAGATTGTGTACACTCATATGACCAAAGCTTTAAAACTATCCCCAGTCTCATTGAAATAGGAAAACAATAAACAGTCCTTGATATCCAAAATATCATAGAACAAATGGTAGACGGAGAAGCAGTGATTTTTTTAAAGTGAGATATTGAGGATAAGGAAAGTTAACAGGAAAATATTCTCCAACTTTCCATAAGTAAACACAGAAAAAAAAACTAGCTGGTTCTAGGATCTATTAAAATGATGATATTTCAAAAATGCTTCCAAAGAATGGAAGAAGGAATTTAAAATGGAAATTGACACAATAAAGAAAACACTAAAAGAGATAACCCTAGAGTTAGAACACCTAAAAAAGAAATCAGGAGTCACAGAAGCAAGCATTTCCAATATACTACAAGAAATGGAAGAGAGAATCTTGGGGACGAAGAAAACAGTGTAAACATAGACAAAACAGTCAGAGAAGATGCAAAAACCAAAAAGCTCCTACACCAAAATGTCCAGGAGATCCAGGACACAATAAGAAGACCAAACCTAAGAATAATAAGGATAGAAGAGGGAGAAGAATATCAACTAAGAGGCACAGTAAATATCATCAACAAAATTGTAGAATAAAACTTCCCTACCCTTAAGAATTAGATGACCACAAGCATAAAAGTGGCCTTCAGAACTCCAAATAGGTTGGACCAGAAAAGAAATACCTCCCGACACATAACAGTCAAAACACCAAGGGCCCAAAGCAAAGAAAGAATACTAAAAGCAGTAAGGGAAAAAAGGTCAGGTAACATGTAAAGGCAGACTAATCAGAATCACACCCAATTTCTCAAAAGAGACTATGAAAGCTAGAAGAGCCTGGACAGACATCATGCACACCCTAAGAGAGCACAAGTGCCAGCCCAAGCTGCTATACCAAGTAAAACTATCAATCACCATAGATGGAGAGATGAAGACATTTCAAAAAAAGCTAAATTTACACAATATATGACCACAAACCCAGCACTACAACGAATTATAGGTGGAAAACCCAATACAATGAGGGAACTACATCCAAGAAAACAAGAAAACTCCTAAGCAAGAAAACCAAAAGAAGGAAAAGACACAGACACAATTCAACCTACAAAAGAAATAATAGTAGGAAACAGAAACCACTATTCCTTGATATCTATTAACATAAATGGACTCAAATCTCCAAAAAAGAAACATAGACTATCAGACTGAATACATAAACAAAATCATACAGGAAACTCATCTCAGAGAAAAAAACAGACATTATCTCAGAGTAAAACGGAGGGAACTTAACTTCCAAGCAAACAGCCCCAAGAAGCAAGCCAGAGTGGCTATTCTAATATCGAAAAAAGTAAATTTCCAACTAAAAGTTATCAAAAAAGATAAGGAAGGAAACTTTTTACTCATTACCAGGGAAATCTGTCAGGAGGAACTCTCAATACTTAATATATATGCTTCAAATACAAAAACACCTACATTCATAATGGAAACCCTATTAAAGCTCAAAAAATATATTTCACCCCACACAATAATAGTGGAAGACTTTAATACCCCACTCTCTCCAATAGACAGATCATGGAAACAGAAATTGTAAAAGGACACTGTAAAACTAGCAGAGACTATAAACCAACTGGAATTAATAGATATCTACAGAACATATCATCCTAAAGTAAATGAATACACTTCCTTCTTACAACCCAATGGCACCTTCTCGAAAATTGACCACATAAATGGACACAGAACAAGCCTCAATCGATATAAGAAGATTGAAATACTCCCATGCATCCTCTCAGATCACCATGGTCTACTGCTGGTCTTTAATAACAACAAAGACAACAAAACTAAACAATGCTCTGTTAAACAATAGCAGAGTCAAAGAAGAAATAAAGAAAGAAATTAAGGATTTTCTAGAATTCAACGAAAATGATAACACAACATACCCAAACCTATGGGATGCAATGAAAGCAGTACTGAGAAGAAAACTCATAGCCCTGAGCGCTTCCAAAAAAAAAAACTGGAGAGAGCATACACCAGCAACTTGACAACACAGCTAAAAGCACTAGGATAAAAGGTAGCATATACACTCAAGATGAGTAGACAGCAAGAAATAATTCAAATTAGGGCAGAAATAGACCAAATAGAAACAAGAAGAAACATTGAAAGAATCAACAAAACCAAAAGCTGGTTCTTTCAGAAAATCAACAAGATTGATAAATCCCTAGCCATACTAACTAGAGGGCAAAGAGAGAGTATACAAATTAACAAAATCAGAAAGGAAAGTGGAGACATAACAACTGAAACTGAGGAAATTCAAGAAATCATCAGATCCTACTACAAAACCGTATATTCCACAAAGTTGGAAAATCTGGAGAAAATGGATGAATTCCTAGACAGATACAAGTTCCTAAAGTTAAACCAGGACCAGGCAAACCATCTAAATAATCCCATAACACCTAAAGAAATACAAGAAGTCATCAAAAGCCTCCCAACCAAGAAAAGGCCAGTTCCAGAGGAGTTCAGTGCAGAATTTTATCAGACATTTATTGCAGACATAACACCAATGCTTTCCAAACTATTCCACAAGATAGAATCAGATGGAATACTACCTAACTCATTTTTTGAGGCTACAATAACCTTCATTCCTAAACCACACAAAGACCCTACAAGGAAAGAGAACTTCAGACCAATGTCACTTATGAACACTGATGCAAAAATACTCAACAAAATACTTGCAAACCGAATCCAGGAACACATCAAAACGATCTTTCACCATGACCAAGTAGGCTTCATCCCTGGGATGCAGGGATAGTTTAATATAAGGAAATCCATTAATGCAATCCACCATATAAACAAACTCAAAGAACAAAATCACATGGTCATCTCACTAGATGCTGAGAAAGCATTTGACAAAATTCAACACCCCTTCATGTTAAAAGTCCTGGAAAGAACAGGAATCCTAGGTCCATACCTAAACATAATAAAAGCAATATACAGCAAACTAAGAGCAAACATCAAACTTAACGGTGGAAAACTTGAAACAATCCCACTAAAATCAGGGATTAGACACGGTTGCCCACTCTCCTTCTACCTATTCAACATAGTACTGGAAGTCCTGGCTGGAGCAATTAGACAGCAAAAGGAGATCAAGGGGATACAAATCAGAAAGGAAGATGTAAAAACATCACTCTTTGCAGATGACATGATAGTGTACATAAGTGACCCCACAAATTCTATCAGAAAACTTCTACAGCTGATAAACAAGGTCAGGAAAGAGGCTGGATACAAAATTAACTCAAACAAATCTGTAGCCTTCTTATATTCAAAGGACGAACATGTGGAGAATGAAATTAAGGAAAAGATACCCTTCACAATAGTACCAAAAACTATGAAATACCTTGGTGTGACTCTAACTAAGCAAGTGAAGGACCTGTATGACAAGAATATCAAACCTTTAAAGGAGGAATCCAAGGAAGATCTCAGAAAATGGAAAGATCTCCCATGCTCATGGATTGGAATGATCAACATTTTAAAAATGGCCATCTTACCAAAAGCAATATACAGACTGAGTGCAATCCCCATTAAAATTCCAATGGAATAGAATAGAAGATCCAGAAATGTGCCCTCACGTATAAGGTCACCTGATTTTTGACAAAAGAGCTGTAAACATTCAATGGAAAAAGGACAGCCTATTCAACAAATGGTGTAGGTCCAACTAGCACTTAGCATTCAAAAGAATGAAAATAGACCCTTTCTTATCTCCTTGTACAAAGCTCAAATGTAAGTGGATCAAAGATCTCCACATTAAAACAGATACACTGAAACTATTAGAGAAGAAAGTAGGGAAAACCTTAGAACACATAGGCACAGGAGAAAATTTTCTGAACAAAACACCTATGGCTCAAGCTCTAAGGTCAAAGATTAACAAATGGGACTAAATGAGATTGCAAAGTTTCTGTAACGCTAAAGACATTGTCAAGGAAACAAAACAGCAGCCAACAGAATGGGAAATGATCTTTACCAACTTCACATCTGATAGAGGTCTAATATCCAAGGTATACAAAGAACTCAAAAAGCTAGACACCAGAGTATCAAACACCCCTATTAAAAATGGGGTACAGAGCTAAACAAAACTTTCTAAATTGAGTAATATGAAATGGCTGAGAAACATCTGAGGAAGTGCTGGACATCATTAGCCATCAGGGAAATGCAAATCAAAACAACCTTGAGATTCCACCTCACACCAGTCAGATTGGCCAAAATACAAAACTCAGATGACAGCAGATGCTGGCGAAGTTGCGGAGAAAGAGGAACACTTTTCCACTGTTGGTGGGGTTGTAAACTGATACAAGCACTCTAGAAATCAGTCTGGTGATTTCTCAGAAAATTGAACAGAGTACTACGTGAAGATCCAGCTATTCCACTTCTGGGCATATACCCTAGAGACACTCCAATATACAACAAAGCTACATGTATCACAATGTTCATGGAAGCTCTATTTATAATAGCCAGAAGCTGGAAAGAACCCAGATGTCATTCAGTAGATGAATGTATGCAAAAATTGTGGTACATTTACACAATGGAATACTACTCAGCCATCAGAAACAATGACATAAGCAAATTTTTCAGAAAATGGTTGCATCTAGAGAATATCATCCTGAGTGAGATAACCCAGTCACAAAAGAACAGACATAATATGCAGTCACTGATAGTGGGATGCTAACCCCAGATGCTAGGACTGCCCCAGAAACAACTCACAGACTGTATGAAGTTCAAGAAAAAAACAAAACAAGACAAAACAAACAAACAAACAAAAAGAATGTCATGCTCAAACCTTAAACACCCAGAAAATGTTGACTAATTCCGGGTTACACCCTGTTTTACATTTTCTTTTTCTCATTGTAAATAGTAAGACTTTAATGCAGAGTATCAAACCTTAAGAAAAAGAAAATAAAGCCAAGCACCGACACAATTGTATTTGTATACATTTATGCAGAAATATTTAATTTTTTTCTTTTATTTTTGTTTTTTCAAATAAAGTTTAAAAAAAAAAAAACCAAAAATGCAATGTGATCAATGTGATGCCTCACTCAGCAGAACAATTTACAGAGGTGGAAGGTAGAAACTCAGCTGATTCTTGTCAAAAGAAATCTGCTATTAAAAATTTTTTTTCCTCAACAATAGCTCTGATAGCTTTATAATTTTCTCATTCTGTCATAACAGAACACACTTTTAGCAAATTTTAATTGGACTTATATTTTGTAAGGTCAGGATTGTAATCTCATTTCTACTATTCTGGAGCTTTAGTTCTAAAACCCCACAATGAGAAATGTTCAAAGAACAGAACCATTTCATACACTAGAGAGTGCAAGATGCTGTATAGCATCAGCAATGGTCTATAGACAAAATAGTGACAAAATCTTATTTTTCTATCAAAAACTGTAATTGAAAGTTAATGTGCTGGTGCATATATATACACAAATCCAGTTTGAGAGAAGCTAAGGTAAGAGTATCACAAGGTAGCCGTCAGGCTGAACTGTAATATGACATCTTGTCAAAAACAAATCAAAAGACACAGATGAATCTATTTAAATAAACTGGCAAAATAAAAGAATAAAAGATAGAAAACTTGAAAATGTCTAAAATATACTGTGAGTACTCTTTCTTCAGCAAGATGGAAATGAACACATACTGCTTTCTCATAAGGAGCTGATTACAAGCAAAATACAATTCTACAGAAGTCCATGTTTAGGAATTAATGAATTTGAGCTTATGCAGTTTACTTACAGATGATTTGTGGAGAATTACAGGAGTGTGGGTGACACCAAAGTGGCCATTTCACTTAGGAATCTAACCTCCATCTTCGATGATGACGCCCCTGAAGAGATACAGGTGAAGCACCTCTTTCTGGAAGCCTCCTGCGCTCTATATACTCTGTTTTCCACGAACAAATGTCTAGTCATAAATAAAAACACAACTTATGTGAGAGGATGGAGCAATCCACTTCTTCCTTATCTTTTACCAAAAATGATAGAAATGAATGTAAATAAAATTTAACAGTGCACATTATGTTACATAGACATCAAATATGTTCTCAATTCTTAATTAATTTTGCTTTGATATATTTCTTCAATCATGACCACATAATACCCTAGATTATTCTACTTGTGTATTTTTAATGGGCTTTTTTTACCAGATAAAATAAAAAAGAAAAGAAAGAAAGAGAGACAGAAAGAAAGAAACAAAGAGAGAGAAAGAGACAGAAAGGAAGAATAAAAGAAAGGAAAGAAGGAAGGAAGGAAGGAAGGGAGGGAGGAAGGAAAGAAGGAAGAATTTGTCATTCTATCTTCTTGGAAAGTCCTCGATGGGAGGCAGAAAATGTAATTGTCAAACTCATAATTCAGTTCGGCATTTTTGGCTCGATCTGTACAGTCATATTTTAGGCAGATATTTCAAAATGAAACATTATAAATGAAACATTGAGGCAAAATGAATTAAGAAGGCTTGTAGTTCTTGAGCTCCTCTCTCTCTCTCTCTCTCTCTCTCTCTCTCTCTCTCTCTCTCTCTCTCTCTCTCTCTCTCTCTCTCTCTCCTCTCTCTCTCTCTCTCTCTCTCTCTCTCTCTCTCTCTCTGCTTATTGATATAAGAGCCCTTATGGACAAAATTAAACCGAGCTCATATAAAGCATCTCAAAAGAAAGTTTGAAAGCAGAAAACAACATATTGTGAAACCTTTCTAACTTACAACTTTTCCTGTCTTTATTCAAAAGTAAAAAATCAAAAATAAATTCTGTCCTTAAAAACTGCTTATCAATTTGTAGAAAATAATTCTTTGTAGAAAGTATATTTTCAATATTTATTGTTTCATTAGCATTGTATTCCATTTGTCAAGACTGTATAAAATTACAACTATGTGCCTGTATATTAGCATTGCTTATCCAGAGATAATTGATGTACTTTTAACTATTTAAAAATGTCAGGTAATCAATATTATGTCAATATCATTCAATTTACTTATATATTCAAATGAAATATTTTTTATTTTTATCTTTTTTGTATAAGCATATAGTGTGTATATGATTATGTAATTTTTTGTATATACATGCATGTTTTATTTATGTAAATTATGTATGTGTGCACATCAAGCCCAGGAGTGGGAATTGGGTGTATTTGTCTACTGGAATCTACTTATTATAAAACTGTCTTGCACTAATCCAAGGGTTTAATAATTGGCTAAAGTAAGTAATCAATAATTGCCAGGGATCTATTTGTATTTAGTTCCCATGCCATGACTCCATGATTTTTACATAATTTTGAGAATCAAAATTAGAACATCATGCTTGTATATCAAACACTGTCCTGTCCAAGTCATCTTCCTGTTCTTTGTCTATTACTTTTAAACATTAGTTTATTGGATACTTTTTGAATTTACATTTCAAATGTTATCTCCTTTCCCCCCTGCTCCACCCTCTTCCTCCACTTGTCTCCATGAAGGTGCACCTTCTCTCAATCACCTTCTCCATCTCAATGCCTTGGCATTCCCCTACATTGGGAAAATGCAACATCAATGGACCAAAGACCTCTTCTCACATTGATGCCAGACACTGGTATCTTCAGCTAAATATGCAACTGGAGCCATATGTCTCTCGATATGTTCACAATGGTTCAAGAATTAGTAGATGTCAGTAATGAAGTGTTTGGCTAGTTAATAATGTTATTCTTCCCATGAAGATGCAAACTTTTTAAGCTCCTTCAGTTCTTTCTTTATCACCCTCATTGGGGTGCCCGAGTTCAGTCCAAAGTTTACCTGTAAGCATTCTCAGCTGTATCTATATTAGTCTAAGATAGTCCCTGAGGAGGCATCTCTATCTGGTTCCTGCCAGGAATTACTTTTTGGAATCACTTATAGTGCTTGGATTTGATGGCTGCATATGTGGTGGATCTCAAGGTGAGGCGACTTCTGAATGATTTTTTATCAATACCTGTTCCTCTATTTTACCTTCCCTTTCCTGAGATGAGAAGTTTGTTCTCCCTACTACGAAAAACAAAGGCATTCCAATTTTGCCTTTCCTTCCTTTTGAGATTCATAATGTCTGTGAATTGTTTCTTGGGTATTCAGAGCATTTTGGGGTTAGTTTCTGCTTATCAGTGGGTACAGATCATGTGTGTTCTTTTGTGACTGGGTTACCCCACTCAGGATGATAATCTCTAGTTCCATCAATTTCCTTAAGACTTTTATGAAGTCATTATTTTTAATAGCTGAGTAGTATTCCATTGTGTAAATGACACTTTCTGTGTTCACTCCTTTGTTGATGGACATCTGGGACTTTTTCCAGTTCTGGCTATTATAAATAAGGCTGCTATGATCATGCTGTAGCATGTATCCTTGTTATATGTTAGAGCATGTTTAGGGTAAATATATGCCCAGTAGTGAAATAGTTGGGTTTTCAGGTACTACTATGTCCAATTTTCTGAGAAACCGCCAGAATGATTTCCAGAGTGGTTGTACCAGCTTAAAACCACACCAACAGTGGAGAAGTGTTCCTTTGTATCCACATCCTCACTGGCATCTGTTGTCAACTGAGTTTTTGATCTTAGCAATTATAACTGGTGTGATGTGGAATCTCAGGATTGTTTTGATTTTCATTTCCCTGATGACTAGGGATGTTGAGCATTTGTTAGGTGTCTCTCAGCCAATTGATATTCCACAGCTGAAGATTTCTTATTTAGCTCTGTATCCCATTTTTAATAGAATTATTGGATTTTCTAGGGTCTAAATCCTTGAGTTCTTTGTATATATTGGATACTTCCTTCTATCAGATGTAGGATTGGTAAAGATCCTTTCTCTATATGTTGGATAGTTTTTTTTTTCTCTTGACAATATCTTTATCCTTAAAGAAACTTTGCAATTTCATGAGGTTCCATTAATTCTTGATCTTAGAGTATAAGCCATTAGTGTTGTGATGAGGAAAAGTTTCTCTTTTCCTTTGTGTTCTCAGTTCTTCCCTACTTTATCTTCTAATAGTTTCAGTGTACCTGGTTTTATGTGAAGGTCTTTGATCTGCTTGCACTTGAGCTTTATACAAGGAGATAGGAAAGGATTGATTTGCATTCTTCTGCATGCTGACTGCCAGTTGAAACAACCCCATTTTTTGAAGAGGTTGTTCTTTTTCCATTGAATATTTTTAGCTTCTTTGTCAAAATTCAAGTGACCATAGGTGTATGGGTTCATTTCTGGGTCTTCAATTCTGTTCTAATAATCTATCTACCTATCTCTATACTAATACCATGCAGCTTTTATCACAATTGCTTTGCAATATAGCTTGAGATCAGGAATGGTGATTCCCCTAGAAATGTTTTTATTCTTAAGAATAGATTTTGCTATTCTAGATTTCTTATTATTCCAAATTAATTTGCAAGTTGCTCTTTAAAATTCTATGAAGAATTGAGATGGAATTTTGATGAGGATTGCAATGAATCTGTAAATTGCTTTGACAAGATGGTTGTTTTTACAATGTTGATCCTTCTAACCCACGAGCATGGGAGATCATTCCATCATTTGTGATCTTCTTCAATTTCCTTCTTCAGAGTCTTGAAGTTTTTGTTATATAGATACTTCACTTGCTTGGTCAGGTCACCCCAAAATATATTATAGTTTGTTTCTACTGTGAGTGGAATCTATTCTCTAATTTATTTCTCAGACTGTGTATTCTTTGAATAGAGGAAAGACATTTATTTGTTTCTGTTAATTTTATATCCATGCACTTGGTTGAAGTTTTTTTTTTCTTTTTAGAAGTAAAAGTTTTCTGGTGGAATTTTTGCATCCACTTACGTATACTATTAAATTATCTGTCAATAGTGATATTTTGACTTCTTTCATTTCAATGTGTATCCCTTTGACATCCTTTTGTTGTCTAAAAGTTCTGACCATCACTTTCAGTACTTTATTGAATATGTAAGAAGAGAGTGTGGAGCCTTGTATAGTCCCTAATTTCAATGGGATTTCTTCAGTTTCTCTCCATTTAGTTTGATTTGGCTACTGGTTTGCTGTATATTACTTGTACTCTGTTTAGGTATGTGTCTTAGATTCCTGATCATTCCAAGACTTTTATCATAAAGATGTGTTGAATTTTGTCAAATGCTTTCTCACCATCTAGTGAGATGATCATATGTTTTTTTTCTTTGAATGTGTTTATATATTGAATTACCTTGATATATTTCTGTATGTTGAACCATTTCTGCATTCATAGGTTAAAGCCTATTTGATCATGGTGGATAATTGTTTTGGTGTGTTTTTTGATCCAGTTCACATGACTTATATTGAGTGTTTTTTAATCAATATTCATGAGAAAAATATGGTCTAAAATTCTCATTCTTTGTAGTGTCTTTATGTGGTTTAGGTATGAGTGTAATTGTGGCTTAGAAGAATGAGTTTGGTAGTGTTCCTTCTGTTTCTAATTTGTGGAATAGTTTAGAGAGCATTGGCTTTAGGTCTTCTATAAAAGTCTGATAAAATTCTACACTAAACCAATCTGGTCCTAGGAGCTTTTGGTTAGGAGACTTTTGAAGACTGCTTTTATTTCTTGAGGGGTTATGGGACTGTTTAGATGGTTTATCTAGTCCTGATTTAAGTTTGGTATTCGGAATCTGTCAAGAAATGTGTCCATTTCCTCCAGATTTTTCAATTTTATTCAGTATAGGTTTTTATAGTAGGAACTGAATATTTAATGATTTTCCTTAGTTTCTGTAGTTATGTCTACCCTTTCTTTTCTGATTTTGTTAGTTTGGATACTCTCTCTGTGTTCTCTACTTAGTTTGACTAAGGGCTTATCAATCTTGCTGATTTTTTTCAAAGAACCAGCTCTTGGATTTGTTGATTCTTTGTATAGTTCTTTCTGTCTCTATTTGGTTGATTTCTGTTCTGAGTTTGATTATTTCCTGTTGTCTTCTCATCTTGGGTATTATCTTTTTGTGTTCTAGAGCTTTTAACTCTGCTGTCAAGTTGGTAGTGTACGCTCTCTCTAATTTCTTTTTGGAGGCACTCAGAGTCTTCCTCTTAGTACTGCTTCCATTATATCCCATAGGTTTGAGTATGTTGTACTTTCATTTTAGTTAAATTCTAGAATATCTTTAATGTCTTCCTTGACTATATTATCATTGAGCAAAGCATTGTTCAGCTTTCATGTGTATGTAGGCTTTTTGTTGGTTTTGTTGTTATTAAAGATAAGGCCTACTCCATGGTGCTCTGATAGGATGAATGGGAGTATTTTAATTTTCTTGATTCTGTTGAGTCCTGTTTTGTGACCGAATATATGGTCACTTTTGGAAGAGGTACTGTGAGTTGCTGAAAGGAAAGTATATTTTTTTAGGATAAAATGTCCTGTAGATGTCTGTTTATTCCAATTTATTCATGATCTCTGCTAATGATGCTGTGTTTCTGTTCAGTTTCTGCCTCCATGATTTATCCACTGATGAGAGTGGAGTGTTGAAGTCTCCCACTATTAACATGTGTGGTGCAATATGTGCTTTGACTTTTAGTAGGATTTCTTTTATAATGGGTGCCCTTGTATTTGGAACATGGATGTACAAGATTAAGACTTCATCCTGATAGATTTTTCCTGTAATGAGTATAAAGTGTTCTTTCTTATATTTTTTTTATTACTTAGTTTTTGATTACTTACAATATATTTTAATTTATATCAGAATAACTACTCCAGCTTGTTGCCTTGGGACCATTTGCTTGAAAGTTTTATCCTAGCCTTTTATTCTGAGGTAGTGTCTGTCTTTGACTCTAAATAAAGTTTCATGTCTCCAGCAAAATGATGGATCCTGCTACATATCCAGTTTGATGCTCTACGTCTTTTTATTTTGAACTGATTCAGTTGACGTTAAAATAATTTAAGGAATAGTGATTTTTGTTTCCTGTCATTTTTGTTGACTTATGTTTGTATGCTTTTCTTCTTTTGGTTTCATTGCATGATTTTTTTTTCTTTTCCTACCATGTAGTTTTTTGTCTTTTGTTGGATTTTTTTCTATCTATAATCCTTTGTAGTCCCGTATTTATGAACAAATATTGTATAAACTTGCTTTTGTCTTGGAATATCTTGGTTATCCATCTATGGTTATTAAGAATTTTGCTGGATCTAGTAACCTGGAGTGGCATTTGTGTTCCATTAGGGTCTGTATGATGTCTGTCCAGGATCTTTTAGCTTTCATAGTCTCTGTTGAGAAGTCTGGAATAATTCTATTCTGTCGGCCTTTACAAGTTACTTGTCCTTTTTCCCTTACAGCTTTTAGAATTATTTCTTTGTTTTGAGTATTTTGGTATTTTGACTATTATGTGTCAGGAGGATTTTCTTTTCTGGTCCAATCTATTTAGAGTTCTGTAGGCTTTTTGTATGTTCGTGGTCATCTTGTTCTTAAGTGTAGAAAAGTTTTCTTCTATGATTTTTTTGAAGATATTTACTGTGCTTTTTAGTTGGGAGTTTTTGCACTCTTCTATACCTATTATCTTTAGGTTTGGTCTCATTGTGTCCTGAATATACTGGATGTTTGGGGTTAGGAGATTTTTGGTTTTTGCATTTTCTCTGACTGTTATGTCAAAGTTTTCTATGTTGTTTTCTGCCCCTGAGGGATTCTTTCTTCCATCTCTTGTTGGTGATGTTTGCATGTATGACAACTGATTTCTTTAGTAGGTTTTCTATCTAAAGGGTTGTTTCTTTTTTGTTTTATTTGTTGTTTCTATACCTGTTTTCTATACCTTCATCTGTTTGATTGTGTTTACCTATAGTTCTTTGAGAGAATTTTTGTTTGTTTTTTTTGTTTGTTTGTTTGTTTGTTTGTTTGTTTTCTCTTTAAGGGCTTATATTTGTTTATATGTGGTCTTCTGTAATTGTTTAAGGAAGTTATCAATGCACTTCTCAAAAATCTCCATTATCATCATGAAGTATGATTTTAAGTCTAAGTCTTGTTTTTTCTGGTATGTTTGGCTATCCCCTACTTGCTGTGGTAAGAGGGCTGGGTTCTGATATTGCTAGGTTGTCTTGGTTTCCATTGCTTAGGTTTATTTGCTTTCCTTTTTCCATCTTGTTATTTGTGATTTTAAGTGATCTTGTTGTCTCTGACAGGAGTCTGTCTCTCCTATGGTTCTGAGAGCCCATGGGCTAGGGAAAGAGATTGCTTTGGCTCTTTGTGGGCAGGCAGTGTGTTCTGATGGCAGTGACTCTGTTCTGTCTCCATTGGCTCAGGCAGGAGAGCTCTTGTAATTCTGTTCTGGAAGCTCAGCCATTTGCAGGAGGGTCTTTTGTCTTGGTTATGGTCACCATGCAGTTTGCTGGGATGGAAAGGACACAGAGTAGAGTGTACCAAATTATCTGACCTCCAAGAGCTCCATGCATTGCTTCCATGGACAGCCTATAGGGTGTGTGGCAACTCTTTGTGGGCTCAGGTAGAAGAACACTTACAAGGCTGTTCTTGGGGCTCAGCTGTCTGCAGGCAGGACCTGAGTCTTGATGGTGGTTACCTGGTCCTCTTACTAGGCCTGAAAGGAACTGTTCCAGAGTACACCACACTATCTGTCCTCTGTGAGCTCCAGACAATCCCTCCCAGAATAACCTGTAGGGTGTATGGCAGGCTCCCTAAGCCTCAGGTGGAAAACCACTTGCAAGGCTGTTCTGGAGTCTCAGCAGTCTGTGTGCAGAACTCACAATTTTTTACTGCAACTCCAAATCAACATAATTACTATTATTACTTAATTCATAGTTATCCCATGTGGTTAATCTCGCTATCCCTGCATATACTACTGATTTTTGATACTAAAGCTCAAAAAATACATTTCACCCCACACAATAATAGTGGGAGACTTTAATACCCCACTCTCACCAATGGACAAATCATGGAAACAGAAACTTAACAAGGACATTGCAAAAGTAGCAGAGACTTTGAACCAACAAGAATTAATAGATATATACAGAAGATATATTCAGAACATATCATCCTAAAGTAAAAGAATACACCTTCTTCTCACCAGCCATGGCACCTTCTAGAAAATTGACCACATAATTGGACACAGAACAAGCCTCAATCGATATAAGAAGATTGAAATACTCTCATGCATCCTCTCAGATCAACATGGTCTACATCTGGTCTTTAACAACAACAAAGACAACAAAAGCCCACATACACATGGAAACTAAAAAACACACATTAAACGATAGCAGGGTCAAAGAAGAAGTAAAGAGAGAAATTAAGGATTTTCTAGAATTCAACGAAAACAAAAACACAACATACCTAAACCTATGGAATGCAATGAAAGCAGTACTGAGAAGAAAACTCATAGCCCTAAGTGCTTCCAAAAAGAAACTGGAGAGAGCTCACATCAGCAACTTGACAGCACAGCTAAAAGCCCTAAAACAAAAAGAAGCAAATATACCCAAGAAGAGTAGACGGCAAGAAATAATTAAAATAAGGGCAGAAATAGACCAAATAGAAACAAAAAGAACCATTGAAAAAATCAACAAAACCAAGAGTTGGTTCTTTGAGAAAATCAACAAGATTGATAAACCCCTAGCCAGACTAACTAGACGGCAAAGAGAGAGTATACAAATTAACAAAATCAGAAAGGAAAGTGGAGACATGACAACTGAAACTGAGGAAATTCAAGAAATCATCAGATCCTACTACAAAACCCTATACTCCACAAAGTTGGAAAATCTGGAGGAAATGGATGAATTCCTAGACAGATACAAGATCCCAAAGTTAAACCAGGACCAAGTAAACCATCTAAATAACCCTATAACTCCTAAAGAAATACAAGAAGTCATCAAAAGCCTCTCAAACAAAAAAAGCCCAGGTCCAGACGGGTTCAGTGCAAAATTTTATCAGACATTTATTGCAGATATAACACCAATACTCTCAAAACTATTCCAAAAGATAGAATCAGATGGAATACTACCCAAATCATTTTTTGAGACTACAATAACCCTCATACCTAAACCACACAAAGACCCTACAAGGAAAGAGAACTTCAGACCAATCTCACTTATGAACATTGACGCAAAAATACTCAACAAAATCCTTGCAAACCAAATCCAAGAACACATCAAAACAATCACTCATCATGACCAAGTAGGGTTCATCCCTGGGATGCAGGGATGATTTAATATAAGCAAATCCATCAATGTAATCCACCATATACACAAACTCAAAGAACAAAATCATATGGTCATCTCACTAGATGCTGAGAAAGCATTTGTCAAAATTCAAAACCCATTCATGTTAAAAGTCCTGGAAAGAACAGAATTCAAGGTCCATACTTAAACATAATAAAAGCAATATACAGCAAACTAACAGCCATCATCAAACTTAACGGTGGGAAACTTGAAGCAATCCCACTAAAATCAGGGACTCGAAAAGGCTGCCCACTCTCCCCCTACCTATTCAACATAGTACTGGAAATCCTGGCTGGAGCAATTAGACAGCAAAAGGAGATCAAGGGGATACAAATCAGAAAGGAAGAGATAAAAACTTCACTCTTTGCCGATGACATGATAGTGTACTTGAGTGACCCCAAAAACTCCATCAGAGAACTCCTACAGCTAATAAACAAGTTCAGCAGAGTGGCGGGATACAAAATTAACTCAAAAAAATCAGTAGCCTTCCTATACACAAAGGATAAACATGTGGAGAAAGAAATTAGGGAAATGGTACCCTTCACAATTGTCACAAAAACTATGAAATACCTTGGTGCGATTCTCACTAAGCAAGTGAAGGTCTTGTACGACAAGAACTTCAAACTTCTAAAGAAGGAAATTTAGGAGGATCTCAGAAAATGGAAAGATCTCCCATGCTCATGGATTGGAAAGATCAACATTTTAAAAATGGCAATCCTACTAAAAGCAATCTACAGATTCAATGCAATCCCCATCAAAATTCCAACCTCGTTCTTCATGGAATTGGAAAGATCAATGTGCAATTTTATATGAAATAACAAAAGACCTAGAATAGCGAAATCCATCCTCAACAAGAAAACATCTGCGGGAATCACTATCCCTGACCTCAAGCTATAGTTCAAGGCAATTTTGCTGAAAACTGCATGTTACTGGTACAGAAATAGGCATGTGGATCAATGGAATAGAATAGAAGATCCAGAAATGAGCCCTCATGTATATGGTCACCTGATTTTTGACAAAGGAGCCGTAAACATTCAATGGAAAAAGGACAGCCTATTCAACAAATGGTGCTGGTCCAACTGGAACTTAGCATACAAAAGAATGAAAATAAACTTTTTCTTATCTCCTTGTACAAAGCTCAAGTGTAAGTGGACCAAAGATCTCCACATTAAAACAGATACACTGAAATTATTAGATGAGAAAGTAGGGAAAACCTTAGAACACATAGGCACAGGAGAAAATTTTCTGAACAAAACACCAATGGCTCAAGCTCTAAGGTCAAAGATTAACAAATGGGACTTAATGAGATTGCAAAGTTTCTGTAAGGCTAAGGACATTATCAAGAAAACAAAATGGCAACCAACAGAATGGGAAAAGATCTTTACCAACTCCACATCAGATAGAGGCCTAATATCCAAGGTATACAAAGAACTCAAAAAGCTAGACACCAGAGAATCAAATAACCCTATTTAAAAATGGGGTACAGAGTTAAACAAAATGTTCTCAGTTGAGGAATATCAAATGGCTGAGAAATATCTGAGGAAGTGCTTAGCCATCAGGGAAATGCAAATCAAAACAACCCTGAGATTCCACCTCACACCAGTCAGATTGGCCAAGATCCAAAACTCAGATGACAACAGATAATGGAGAGGTTGCGGAGAAAGAGGAACACTTCTCCACTGTTGGTGGTGTTGTAAACTAATACAACCACTCTTGAAATCAGTCTGGCGATACCTCAGAAAATTGGACATAATACTACCTGAAGACCCAGCTATTCCACTTCTGGGCATATACCCCAGAGACACCTTAGTACACAAAAAGATATATGCACCACAATGTTCATAGCAGCTCTATTTATAATAGCCAGAAGCTGGAAAGAACCCAGATATCCTTCAGTAGATGAATGGATACAATAATTGTGGTACATTTACACAATGGAATACTACTCAGCCACCAGAAACTATGACTTGTCCAAATTCTTAAGAAAATGGCTGCATCTAGAGAATAGCATTCTTAGTGAGATAACCCAGTCACAAAAGAACAGACATAATATGCAGTCACTGACAGTGGGATGCTAACCCCAGAGGCTTGCACTGCCCCAGAAACAACTCACAGACTGTATGAAGTCTAAGAAATAAAGAAAAGAAAACAAAACAAAACAAAAAAATCTTTATACAACAAGAAAACTTTGACTATTTCCATGTTACATTTTGTTTTACATGTACTTTATGCTCATTGTTACTATTAAGTTTTCAATGCATACTATCAAACCTTTAAAAGAATCAAGTACTGACTAACAAATATATTCATACAGTTTTATGTAAAAATTATTTTAAAATCTGAAAATAAAGTACTGATAAAAATGTATTGTATAATTTAAAAAAATCAAGATTGATTTGTAATACAGTTTGAGATCAGAAAAAAATATATGTATTGTTGAGAATAGTTTTCACTATACTAGATTTTTGTTATTCCAAATAAATTTGCAAATTGCTCTTTGCAACTCTATGAAGAATTGTGTTGGAATTTTGGTGGGGATTGCATTGAATCTGTAAACTGCTTTTGACTAGATGGCCATTACTTTGTTAATTTGGATACTCTCTGTTTGCTCTCTAGCTAGTCTGGCTAAGGGTTTATCAACAATGTTGGTTTTCTCAAAGTTTTGTTGATACTTTGTATTGCTCTTTTTGTTTCTACTTGGTTGATTTCAGCTATGAGTTTGATTATTTTTCCTGTCTACTCCTCTTGGGTGTATCTGCTTAGTTTTGTTCTAGAGCTTTTATCTGTGCTGTCAAGCTTTCAGTGTATGTTCTCTCCATTTTCCTTTTGGAGAAATTCAGAGCTCTGAGTTTTCCTCTTACCACTGCTTTTATTGCACCCCATGGGTTTGGGTATGTTGTGCCCTCATTTTTATTAAATTCTAAAAAGTCTTTCTCTTTTTCTATTTCTACCTTGACCAGGATATCAATGAGTAGAACACCATTCATCTTCCATGTGTATGTGGCCCTTTTCTTGTTTTTGTTATTATTAAAGACCAGACTCAGTCCATCTTGAACTGATAGGATGCATGGGATTATTTCAAAATTCTTATATCTGTTGAGGCCTGTTTTATTACAGACTATTAATTTTGAAGTAAGCACCAGGAGATGTTGAGAAGGTATATATGTTTGTTTGTTTTAGGATGAAATGTTCTATAGGTGTCTGTTAAATTCATTTAGTTCATAACTCCTGTTAGTTTCACTGTGTCTCTGTTCAGTTTCTGATTCCATGATTTGTCTATTGATGAGAGTGAGCTGTTGAAGTCACCCAAAATTGTTGTCTTTAGTGTAATATATGCTTTTAGATTTAGTAGAGTGTCTTTAGTGAATGTGGGTGCTCTTGTATTTGGAACATAAATGTTCAGGTTTGAAAATCAATCTTGATAGGTTTCTTCTTTGATGATTAAAAAGTATCCTTTCTTATACTTTTTGATAACTTCTAACTTCTACTTGAAACTGTATTTTATTTGATATTAGAATGGCTACCTTCAGCTTGTTTCTTGGGGTCATTTGTTTGGAAAGTTTCCCCGAGCCTTTCGCTCTGAGGTCATATCTGTCTTTGTCTCTGAGATGAGCTTCCTGTATGCAGCAACATGCTGGGTCATCTTTCTATATCCAGTCTGATCATCTATGTTTATTTATTGGGGAATTTAGTACAGTGATGTTAAGAGATACAAGGAATAGTGATTGTTGTTTCCTGTTATTTTTGTTTTCAGATGTAGAATTATGTTTTTGTGCTTTTTTTTTTTTTTTTGGCTTTGTTGCAAGAGGATATTTTCTTGCTTTTTCTAGGGTGAGTTTCCCTCATTGTGTTGGAGATTTCCATCGATTATTCTTTGTAGTGCTGGATTTGTGAACAGATATTGTATAAATTTGATCTTGTACTGGAATATCTTGGCTTCTTCATCTATATTAACTAAGAGATTTTCTGGATATAGTAACCTGGGGTGGCATTTGTGTTCTCTTAGGGTGTGACATCTGTCCAGGATTGTCTAGCTTTCATAGTTTCTGTTGAGAAGTCTGGTGTAATTCTAGTTGGTCTGCCTTTTATTACTTGTTTTTTTTCCCTATTGTTTTTAGTATTCTTTCTTCATTTTGAAAATTTGTTGTTTTGACTATTATGAGTCAGGAAGAAATTCTTTTCTGCTCCAATCTATTTGGGATTCTGTAGGCTTCCTGTATGTTCATGGGCATCCCTTTCTTTAGTTTGGAGAAGTTTTCTTATATGATTTTGTTGAAGATACTTACTTGGATTTTTTAATTGAGAGTCTTTGCCCTCTTCTATACCTATTGTTCTTAAGTTTGGTCTTCTTATTGTGTTCTGGATTTCCTGGATATTTTGGGTAAGAGCTTTTTAATTTTTACATTTTTTCTGACTGTTGTGTCAATGCTTGCTATGTTATCTTCTGCCCCTGAGATTCTGTCTTCCATCTCTTGTATTCTGTTGGTGATGCTTGTGTCTATGACTCCTGATCTCTTTCCTAGGTTTTCTATTTTCAGGGTTCTCTCCCTTTATGTTTTCTTTATTGGCTCCATTTGTTTTTTTAGATCCTGGATGGTTTTGTTCCATTCCTTCACCTGTTTAATTGTATTTTCCTGTGTTTCTCTAAGGGCTTGTACTTGTTTTTCTGTGTGTTTCTGTATTTCTATAAGGGAGTTATTCATGTGCTTCTTGAGGCCCTACATCATCAACATGAGGCTAGATTTTAAGTCTAACTTTTGTTTTTCTGATGTGTTCTGATATATACTGCTTGCTGTGCTGGGAGAGGTAGGTTCAGATTTTGCCAAGTTTTCTTAGTTTCTGTAACTTAGGTTCTTGTGCATGCCTCTTGCCATCTTATTATCTTTGATGTTAGTTGTTCTTGTTGTCTCTGAATGGAGGTTGTCTCTCTCTTGTGTCTGTGGACCCATGGTCTCTGGAGACAGATTGGTCTTGGATGATCAGATCTTTAATGGCAATGGGTCGGCTGAAGCTCTGGGTACAATATGAAGCCTAAAGGTAACAGACCTTATCAGTCCCACAATATCTGTGCCCTGAGTATTCCCAACGGTCTCTCCCCAGATAGTGGAGAAAGGGTGTGGGCTCACTCATCGAATCAGGAGGACGAGTGCTCCTGCATCTCCTCAGAGTGCTCAGCTCTCTGCAGATAGGCCGATAGTCCTGATGGCTGTGTGCAGGCTTTGCCTGTGACTCTGGGCACAAACAGAGGCCAGAACAGAAAACAGGACATTTTTATTAAAAAAATAAGGATTGAATAGCATACAGATAATTTCCAGAAAGCTTCAATGGATTAATTGGGTTCAGGGACGAATGTGGCAGCCCCCTAGGAATTGTCCCAACACATCAAGTGAGATTGTTGTAGACAGATAGATGGGTCCTAGATATTTGACCCGGATTTGAGATCTTGTGGGTATGGGGCCCTGTACTAGAAAGGGATATTGGCAAAGAAACATATTCATTTGCTATATTTTTTAAAGATCACATTATCATAGGACTGTATTCTCAGAGAAAAGAGAAGTATGTACAAGAAGAATTATAATATAGAAAATTAGAAGAGCCAGGAGAATTAAATAGATGGTATACAGGTCGGGGCCAGGACAAATTACATAGACTGCACGGTTAGCAGTTTGACACCATGTTTGCCATTTTATAACAACTATACGGTCTCGCACATGTCTGAAAGATATTGACTTTGTAACAGCAATACTGCTGGCCACAACCTCACCAGAGACTAGTAGTCAAGAGATATTAAAAAAAATCATTTCATTTGCTATAGAAATGTTCTGTTTGAAATTGTATAGATCCATTTTTCTGTTCTACATTTGTACTACTCTGTATCACAAAAAACTTTTGGCACAGGAAAATAGAGAAGCATTTACCTATCCCCCTATGAATTTTGTAACCCAACTTCCTTATTTGGTTAATAAAAGACTGAGGCTGAGTCAAGTCCAAAGAACACCCTGACTCTGAGTTTAGAAGCTCTCACTGCATGTCACTTTGTATCAAAAATTTTTTGTTTTTCTCTTTGCTTACCAGCTTGCCCTTACTAGACAATCCCTGCCCAGTGTTGAGGCTGGAGTCCAACAAGAAAGAAACCCGGAAAATGTGAGGGGGATTCTGGGTGCGTATCAATAAGCAGATTTAAATCTTTACTATTTTGTCAATAAAGTTTCTGAAAAAAAATCCTGATATTTCAATTAATTTTTAGAAAATCATGTATTGAGCTACCATGGGTTATATATAAATCTTTATTCTTGTTATTGTAGGCTTGACCTCACTTGGTTAGAATGTGTACTTAGCTCAAACTTCTGTGCTTCAAATCCTTAAAACCTGGACACTAGCACATTTAGGAGTGTGTCAGAACTTAAATTACTCTCTTAAATTACCTTCTAAACCTGTAGTACAATATTTCATTGTAAATTCAACCATTTCATCCAAAGTAAACCTCCAGCAAAAACATAGTTTTGATTATTTAGGTTTCATTTGATTTTATTGCAGGCAACTTGCCGACCAAAAGGAGGGGGTGGGAAATAGAACCTCGCTTTTTAGTTCTTAGAGAAAAACAATTCTTAAAAAAGAAAAAAGAACTTTGCTTTCAAGAAAAGATATATTATTGCAAGGAATTACATTACCAATTTCGCTTATTTTACATAATTTAACAATAACTCTAAGAAAAATGTACTGTATGGTTGGTAGGTAAATTTTTTACTTTATATTTTTTAACATAATTGAAATATATTTATCAAGGATACTATCACAATTACTTTATCTTGCTGCCAATTTGGATGAGATGGATTTTCTGTTTATATTAGTTTCAAGGAGACTACCATTTGAAGTGAGATATTTAGAACTTCATATCCTAAGTTAGCCACTAGTTTTCTTCATGTTGAGTTTGTCATTAAATAGTTAATTGTGTTTTAAAACAGATCCACATTTATTGCATACTCTTTATCAATATGCATACAAATTGTAATACCACCATGAACACAAAGTTTGCACAAGTTAAAATGGATTATATCAGCTGTTTGTGTAACATATTAGTTAAACAGAAAACCACATCTTTAACAACTGTTTTGATCAGAAATCTGAACACTAAATAATGAGTCTCATTCATGTTTGCTACTTCATACAAATCTGCATGTGTCAGTTGCTTGTATAACAATCACAATTCTGTTAAATAAATTGTGTGAATTCTATTTTCTTATGCAGTATATGCAGTGTCTTTCTGTACAGGATATACTTTAATGTGACTTATTCAATTAATTTATGCCATACATGAATTAAAAACAAGTATAAAGGTCCTCTTGATTTGTGTATATGCATTACATGAAGAAACATCTTAAAAGGTTAGATTGTCAGGCGATATTCATCTAAATGAGCTGTCATTTTCAAGAAACAACAATAGTCACTATAGTCCTGGAAACCTAAGGCAGCAACATTCTCCTGGAAAGCCAATTGCTCAGTGCAAAGCATTAATTTCTCATTTTCATCTTTTGTGCTGCAATTCTGAAGTCATCATGTCATTACAGCCTGAGCTTTGCTAGTTCCTCACATCTACACGTGCCTTTCTACCAGTGGGAACATCTGTGGAAGCAGAAACTGGAGGTCTCCTTTGGGAAGTTTGTTTGCATCATTATAATCTTAATAAAGTTTGTGATGAGGCAATATTAGGACCCTGATAGAATCATCTGCATTTCTGTGAGTAAAAAGACCCAAAATAAGCATTAAAAACATTAACTCTTGACTAGCAGCTGAAAGTAAGTAAAATTATTGTCATTTTTCAAATAATTCCACATCCCTATAGAGTTAAACAGAGTGTAATAAATCCAAGTGTATATGTTTCTCATCATTGTAATATTTTCTTTCATTTGACTCAAACATTTAATTATGTCAGCATGCTTTTAAATCTTATCTTGTGTTATCTTAAGACACTTGCAAAGTAGACTATCAAGAGTCTCACTTTGTTTAAAGTTCCCGGAAACTACAGACCAGCTATTCATATGCTCATTCCCCTGGACCAGAAGCCTCGACAAAATTTTCAGCATCCAAGCTTATCTATGTTGTTAAGAAAGGGAGTAAGCCAAAGAGCAGAAGCAGACAGAAAGTGGTTGTATTTCTTACGTGTTTGTTAGTAGGGATATTTTTCTAACTGCTTCCCATAATTCTTTGTGTAGGCTTTAAAAGGTTTCCCTGTTAGAATGTCTGCTTGTATTATGTTTGTTTAGGTGTTTCTTAGACACTCATGTTGCTTGTATATATGTATCTAGGAACATACAAACGTACACATACTCTCACACACATTGGATGATTCATGAGAAAGGAGGTGATATGTTTAAATGAAAGCAGGTGTATGGGAGGGTGAGTATGCAGGAAGGAAAGGGCTGACATATAAAAGCAAACACTAAAGTGAGGTTTAGGACAGGCTGAAAAGAAGTAGAAAGCAACATACAGTTTCAGAGACAATGTATTGTAGTTTGACCAACTGTTACCTTACCCAAATATAGTTTCCTTGTCTGTAAAATGTGAGTGAGGAAATGTTTATCATACAGTTTCTGCTCAATGTTACAGATTGTTTTCCAGGTCAACATGTATAATTGATGAGTCAAATGCTAGAAGTAAGCTGAGTCATGAAATCATTAAAACTTTCTCTGTTACCGGTTTCCATTCAGCTAAGGAAGAACATGTGTTACAAGAAAAGACTCCATTTAGTCTCTTATTACTGATTACAGCCCATGTGTTCCAGATAGAAAAAATTAATTTTCCTTTGAATAGATTCATTTTCCTTGAAGTAACTGGAGCCTAGTTTAATGTCTTTGGACTCTTCAAAATATACATTTTTCATTTGCATTTTCCAGGCTTTAAATAATCCACCACTGTTGGTCAATATTCAATATTTAACATGATTCTGCATTTTGTGAAACTTCTTTTAAAGAAACAGGATCCAGTTCCTGTCAGAATTTAAGTTTAAATATACTGACTGATTAAAACATAATTTTGTTCAATGTAGATTTTACCCAGGGTTAGTTTCTCACCCTATTTTTTCCTACAGACAAAGAAGAAATATCTACAAGATTATTCTGTAAGGGACAAAAATTAAAGTTTCTGTTGAAATATTTTATTTCATTTATAAGTACTAAATTTAAGCAAGACATCCAAGTAAATATAATATTAAGATAACAAAGATGTCACTGAGATATAAAATGTTTAAAACAAGAGGCTATCAAGTGCTAAGAAGCAGAAAATATCTAAAGTATTGCAGGATAGTCCTGTAATTTCTTAGAAAACTGAAAGGTTGAAAAATGAGCACACAGATTATTTTTTAGACGATAAAAACAAAGTAATTTTATGGTTTACTTTTTTCTTTGAAATTCTGCTTTGAAGGCAAGGCTTGGAAGAAAGATTAAGATAAAAGTGCCATATTGAGACAATACTTGATACTAAATTTCTTTAAAGTATAAAAGATCGAAGGGGGCTCCCACAGGGGCGATAACCCCACTCCTCAGGGTCAGCTCCAGGGGTTTTTTGAAAGATACAGCTCGCCTTGTGGCCGCAGAGGCCTGCGGCAACAGGCTTCGGGTGGCCAAGGAACAGTGACCTCGGACATTAGCTGACCAGTCATGGTCAGAGGGCACAAAGGACAGCCTCAGGGATGAGTATACTTCTGGAAACAATGACTGGTTTCAGAGTTCCCAGGGTCCCTAATTGCTGAAAAAGAACTGACCAATTCAGTCATCAGCTCAGCCGGCAACTTTGCCCAGTGGATATTCCTCCAAAGGTAGTATAGTATATATAGTCTTTTGGAGGAATATCCACTAGGCAAAGTTGCCGGATTATGGATGGCATCCAAGGTTACGTAAGTGACAGGTCATTTTTCAGAGTCATTGCTTTCCAAAGGTCTTTGCTCTATTTCAAATCCTGTCCTTCTTCCAAAAAAAAAAAAAAAAAAAACTAAAAACTAAAAATGAATTTATAATGAAATCGAAATGTGAAGAGACCAATCCTGGGTCGGACTTGCATGACATTGCACAAACGCTGCATATTCAGCTTGACCTTAAGGAAATGGTAACAACAGAAAATTTTATGGGACCATGTTTTGCTTTTGTGCTGTGGTGGATGGTATTCAATACAAAACAGGACTGGGACAAAATAAAAAGGGATCTAGATCCAATGCAGCAAAATTAGCTCTTGATAAAGCTGAGCCAATTGTCTTAGAGCCAACAAGACCTCTTCGCATCCCCTCAGAACCTGCTGTTACACCCGAAGCAGCATGTGTTTCAGAAGTACAATATGAAGGGAGACAAGTTCAGTATGCGAAGATTTCATAGATTGTTAGAGAAGCATTTACTCAAATAATTTCTTGTCACTCACAATGTTTGAAATATAACAGTTCACTGGCTGCTTTCATTATTGAAAAAGCTGGACAACATGATGTTGTGGCTATAGGCTCAAGCGAATCCACCTGTAACCAGTGCATCAAGCTGGGCGGAAGGGCGCTGCGTGACACTCGCGTGGTCGTTACAGCAAGAGTCTCTCCTTAGGTGATGGGCATTGCAGTGACACAAGAGGCTTAGAAATCATAACAAGACAGCATGTTGAGGACGCACTCACTTCGAAACTGTCCATGTTTTGCCTGGTCAACAGTCCTCATGTTAGCTTATTGCCCACTGCATTTTCTCTGAAAAATAAACTCAGTTTGAATTGGGCACAAGGGGACAATTCTTTGGAGATTGTAGAAGGCCTGAGTGGGAAGATCACTGAAAGTTTTCCATTTAAATGTGGTTTGTTAATGGCAAGTCTGCTTTGTAAGGCTGCAATGTTAAGGTGATTTAATCTGCTTGTCAAGGAAGATAAAACAGATGATTTACCTGAAGCTCAGACATACCACTCAGCTAGGTGTCTGTCGGGATTCCTTCAAGAAGCTACAACATTACTGAAGGCCTATCTGCAGAGCCTCTCCACAGCTCCTGAGCTGTGACTTCTTCCTGTATAGAACAATTCACTATGCGAGTTAGACAGCACTTTGTCATATTAAACACCTTTTATGTTTGCTGTAAAAAACTATATAATATCAAAATCTTCATTTTCCTTTTTAGTACTAAACCTCAGATTTTGTCATTTGTAAAATTAAAATGGTGAGAAAGATCTATCTTCTACTCATAATGAAATATTGACGTGTGCATCCTTAAGTGAATATCTATCATAAGATTTTACTTAACATAAAAATATTACATTCTTCCATTTACATCTTTTTTAAATTATCATATTTAGAAATATAAGTATTAAGAAACAAGGAAATAGGCATTATTATTTAATGTTTGGATTACATATAAATTTGTCAGATTTGGTAAAATTTCAGTACTTTCAGTAAATTGGCAAAAAAATAATAAAAGAAATCACCCCCAGTTCTCAGTCATACCTGAGGGCAGAAACTGGGAAAAGCCTTCAATATTTGTAATGCATGTACAGGATCTGAGGTTCTCAAAAAGATGGGTATGATGTCAAGAAAGGTGATAAATTACATTTTAAATATCTTTTGGTTGTTTTGAGTAAATTAGGCTTTATAAAAATAGAAGATACCAAGTATTTAAAGCTGAAAAATAGTGAGGCAATGGAACTGGATTTGAAAAAAATTCCTTTGAAGAAATTCAGAAACTTGTGTTTGACATATATATGTAGAGTTTTCTAGAAAGACTCCTATTTAGACTTCAGACATCATAAATTATATCTATAGTTTTAACTGGTAGCAGAATATACTCTTCAAGAAATGTTAGGAAACATAATCTTGGAGTACTTGAAATGAACTTAACTTATTATCCAAAGATTTAAATGAAAAGAAGGTTTTTTTATTAATAAAAGAAAATGTGAAGCACGTTGGTGAATATTTTAAATGAAAAACATCTAGTCTTTTAAATTAACAAAAGTAGTAAAAAATAAGTATATACTAGTTATATCTTCAAATAGATAATATATTGGAATATGAAGCTGGAAAATTTTATTTCCTCTGGAGCCAGTAACAATGCATCGATGTCCTTCAACAGAGGAGTGAATACAGAAATTGTGGTACATACCTACAATGGAGTGCTACACAGCTATTAGAAACAAGTTCATGAACTCTCTAGGAAAATGGATGAAACTTGAAACAATCATTCTGAGTGAGGTAACCCAGTCACAAAAAACGCATTCACAGTATGTTCTCACTTATAAGTGGATACTAGCCCGAAAAGCCCAGAGTACCCAAGAAACAATTCACAGAATTTATGAAGCTCAAGAAGAAGGAAGACCAGAATGTGGATGTCTCAGTCCTTCTTAGAAGGGAGAACAAAACACTCATGGGTATAAATACAAGGTCAAATAGAATAGCAGGGATTAAAGAAAAGATCTGCATAGACTGCTTCACCTGGGGAACCACCCCATATGCAGCCACCAAACCCAGGCACTATTGCTAATGCCAAGAAGTGTCTACTGGCAGGAACCAGATATGGATGTCTCCTCAGAGGCTCTGCAAGAATCATATAGATACAGATGAGTATGCTTGCAGCTAACCATCAGACTGAACATGGAACCCCAATGAAAGAGCTAGAGAAAGGATTAAATGAGCTGAAAGGGTTTGCAACCTCATGGGAAGAACAACATCATCAACCAGCCAAGAGAGGATGATTTGGAGAGGGAGCACCTTCATGGAAGCAAGTTGAGAGGAAGGAAGGAAGGGAGTGGGGGCAAGGGGTATACCTTTTGAAATGTAAATAAATAAAATAGCCAATAAAATTTTTAAAAATGCATAGGTGCTGGCAAACCTGAAAACCTGAGGTAAATTCAGAGAACCCAAATGAAAGTAAGAAGATAATTGATTTTCTCAAGTTCTTTTCTAATCCAAAGAGGCAGACCTTGGAATAGGCAGGCACACATATGTGCATATCCATGCATGACAGTTATAAAATCATCAATTATAAAAACATAGGTGAAGAAAATGATACATTATATGATTAAAATAAAATGTTACTGCAATAGAGAGACGAGGAAATAGATATGATCAAAGTGCTGAGAAATATATAAAATAAAATAAGGTTAAGAATACCATCACAAACTGCCTAAAGAATAGCTATGTATAATTCTAAATAAGATATAACATAGTAAGATGACAGAATACCATAAAAATATTCCTTTTCCATGATGATGGTGTCTACTTCAGACATGAAAGTTTACTATATTGGATTTCAAGAATATTCTCTTTCACATAATCAACAGTACTAGGCGTTGAAAAGGAGAGAAGAAACATCTTCATTAAAAGTGACAGGATTTGAACATCTAGATAACACAAGCAATGTGTACTTCACAAAGTTACAAATAAATAAATAAAAACAATATGCTAGGTGTGCTCAGACTGATATAAACACTCGTTAATATGAAGATAGGATAAAAATGTATGATAAGAATTAAAGAAAGACATGTAATACAGTAGCTCCTTTTATTATTAAGAGATTGTTACTTGTAGAGCTCAGAAAGGTGTGTAATAAAATATTCCTGGGTACTCAGGCAAAGGTAGGCTACTAGAAAATATTAGGAAAGAAACCTATTGAACTTTAGCATGCTGGTATTTGTATATACTTTAAAAATGTTGTACCCAAGAAAATTTTACACATCCAAAGGAAGCTACTGTTGGTGTTATTTGTCTTAACTTGAAATTATTGTCCATGATTTGGGACTATATTAGAAACAGGTGAACTCTACTTTCTGCTTTCCATACAGCAATTGGGTCCACTAAAGTGTAACAGAATCACCTTGTCCTAAAATCAAACTAGGGTAACAAAAATACAATATAGTAATGAAGTTTAGGTTTTGCAATCCTTAGAATTAACCACATGAGAACCATATAAAAAGGCCCAGTAGTCTTGACCTCTATGTTTTCCATTCTCAGTCTTAGGATTATCCATGACACATTTGACAAATTTATCAGAAATAAATAATTTATTGTAAAGTGAGAGACTTTATATTTTGAGTAGCATGGTTAAGCCTTTCACTGCTGTACCTGAGGAGTGAATCAGCCTTTACATTCTATGTATCTATGGTGTATAACCCCAATCACTTTACAGCAATCATAGTCATTAGACTGACTGTCATGGTATTATGGTGCTATGTGTTCAAAGGACTCTAGTTTTTTTTTCCTAGTAATATTCTCTCAAGAATGGAAACAGATTCACTAGCTTGGAAATAATGTAACAAAATAATTTTTCTCAGTTTATAAATTTCTTGTCCATGGCACACTGGTATTTATTAATTCCTTTAAGATACTCCATTAATAGTCACTGAAAGGAAAAGATGTCGGGGCAGCAATGAAAGGAAATGACACTGGAAGGAAAAGTCACAGGGCACCAACGTTGTAAAAATATGACCTCCCGGGTTTCTGCACCAATGTTAGGGGAAGGATGAAGAGAGTAGGGGGGGCATATGGCCCATGGAGGTGCAGCGAGGCCTGGGGGCAAGGGAGATGTCTCTGGGGAGCCCATGTTGGAAATCCCTTCCCGCTGACGGACCAGCCACACAACTGTATAGTACAGAATAGAGTTTATTCAGGTCACGGGAGAGTTAAGAGGGTGGTAGAGGAAGAGAGAGAGAGAGAGAGAGAGAGAGAGAGAGAGAGAGAGAGAGAGAGAGAGAGAGAGAGAGAGAGAAGTAGAGGAGAAGAGGCCTGCTATGAGCACATGAAAGGAGAGAGGGGGAAGGGAAGAGGAAGAGGAGGGGTAGGGCTGGGAGAACAATGCTACAAGAGGATAAGAAGCCTAGAGAGGCAAGAGAGAGAAGAGGGGGAAAGCAGCCCCTTTTATAGTGTCAGGTCACCTGGGCGGAGCATACCTGGCTATTGCCAGGTAATTGAGAAGTGGGATTTACAGAATCTCATCAATCATTTTTTTTAACATATTCATTATGTTTGTGTTCAAGTTTTTTGGTAAATTCTACTTGTTTTCTGAGGTATTGAATGTGAGAGCTAATGTATTTATCAAAACTAGTAAGCTATTAGTTATAATCTATTTAAACACTAATTATTTAATTTATGTATATGGGCATAAAATTTTAGCATGCTGGATTTTAGTCTGTTTAGCAATAATAGATTTTTTAACCTTTAAAATGTATGTTTACTTTCCACATTTAAAATCTCTTTATGTTCTTTTATTTGGTGAGAAATTTTTAACATAACTTCTTTTGGTTCTTTGTATAATCAACTACTGATTGACTAAATTAGTTTATTATTATTTTAGTAACTTTAGTGTTTGGCAGTTTCCGTTAATTTTTTATTATCTCCCTATGCATATGTGCATTTTTCATTTTTCATTTCTTCTTAGATTTCCTTAAGATCAGAAAATTGATATGATTTTAATAAATATGGGAAACATTTTTCTTGTTTACCAGCAGATATAATGGCTGATTCTTGTATATTTTATTATCTATTTCCTACTTAAAATAATTTTATATATAATTGTTCCTTTTATTTTTTGACCAATGAAGGATATGCTACATTATTTTAGATATATGCTAGAAATTAAAAAATATATATATATCATGTTATTGGTAGCAAAATTTATTTCCTAGCATCTAGATAAAAACGCTAATTATAGCAAAGGCAAAATTAAAATTATAAAAGTAAGAATACTTTTTATACAATAATGGCAAATAACTTAAATAGAGTATAAAAGTATTATCATACATAAAGTCCCTTAAAATGTATGTATGATCATATATCAAATAAACCTAACAGATATTCATGGAATATTTCACCAAAACCCACAAATATATAACTTCTCAATAGCTCATGAAACATTCTCCAAAACGATGGCATACACAGGGCACAAAGTAAGTTTTACACATGCAACAATATTGAACAAGTATGCTATATCCAATCTGATCACTACAAAGTAATCCTCTTTTTTTATTGAAGAACTTTATTTAAAAAAAGATAAATGTATAAATTTTTAAGCATTTTTTTAAGGTTTGATACTCTGCATTAAGATCTTATTAGTTACTATGAGCAAAAAGTACATGTAAAACAGGATGTAACCCGGAATTAGTCAATGTATTCTTAGTGTGTAAGAATTGAGCCTAATGTTTCTTTTTTTTTTCTTGAACTTGACACAGTCTGTGAGTACTTTCTGGGGTGTTCAGACCTTTCTGGGGTTAGTATCTCAGTATCAGTGACTGTATATTATGTCTGTTCTTTTGTGACTGTGTTATCTCACTCAGGATGATATTCTCTAGATGCAGCCATTTTCTTAACAGTTTGGTTAAGTAATTGTTTCTGATAGCTAAGTAGTACTCCATTGTGTAAATGTACCACAATTTTTGTATCCATTCATCTACTGAAGGACATCTGGGTTCTTTCCAGGTTCTGGCTATTATAAAGAGAGCTGCAATGAACATTGTGGTGCATGTCTCTTTGTTGTATATTGGAGTGTCTCTGGGGTATATGCCCAGAAGTGGAATAGCTGGATCTTCAGGTAGTACTATGTTCAATTTTCTGAGGAATTGCCAGACTGATTTCCAGAGTGGTTGTATCAGTATACAATCCCACCAATAGTGGAGAAGTGTTCCTCTTTCTTCACAACCTCGCCAGCATCTGCTGTCATATGAGTTTTGAATCTTGGCCAATCTGACTGGTATGAAGTGAAATCTCAGGGTTGTTTTGATTTGCATTTCCCTGATGGCTAAGATGTCGAGCACTTCCTTAGATGTTTCCCAGCCATTCCATATTCCTCAATTGAGAACATTTTGTTTAGCTCTGTACCCCATTTTAAATAGGGTTGTTTGATTCTCTGGTGTCTAGCTTTTTGAGTTCTTTGTATACCTTGGATATTAGGCCTCTATCTGATGTGGAGTTGGTAAAGATCTTTTCCCATTCTGTTGGCTGCTGTTTTGTTTTCTTGACAATGTCTTTAGCCTTACAGAAACTTTGCAATCTCATTAAGTCCCATTTGTTAATCTTTGACCTTAGATCTTGAGCCATTGGCGTTTTGCTCCGAAAATTTTCTCCTGTGCCTATGTGTTCTAAGGTTTTCCCTACTTTCTCATCTAATAATTTTGGTGTATCTGGTTTAATGTGGCAATCTTTGATCCACTTACACTTGAGCTTTGTACAAGGAGATAAGAAAGGGTCTGTTTTCATTCTTCTGCATGCAGAGTGCCAGTTGGACCAACACCATTTGTTGAATAGGCTGTCCTTTTTCCACTGAATGTTTATAGCTCCTTTGTCAAAAATCAGGTGACCATATACATGAGGGCTCATTTCTGGATCTTCTATTCTATTCCATTGATCCAGGTGCCTATTTTTGTACCAGTACCATGCATTTTTCAGCACTGGTCAGGAAAGAAAGAAGCTAACAGGACCAAACAAGGATGAGATTAGTTAAAATGTCCAATGATGGGGAAGGAGAACTTTTAGAGGCCATATCCAGAGTTGAGGCAAGGTCCTAGGATGTGTGATGAGTATTCTCATCATTCTCAAAATTTGAACCCAGAATTGTTCCTGTTTAAAGTAATCACAGGGACAAAGAGTGGAGCAGAGATTAAGGAAAAACCATCCAGAGACTGCCCTAACTGAGGACTAATCCCTTATGCTGCCACCAAACCCAGTCACTTTTGCTGATGCTAAGAAGTGCTAGCTGACAGGAGCCTTACATGAATATCTCCTGAGAGGCTCTGACAGAGCCTTACTGATACAGATGAGGATGCTTGCAGCTATACAATGGACTCAGAGGGAGACTGGAATGGAGGAGTTAGAGAAAAAACTGAAGGAGCTGAAGAGGTTTGAATCCATAGAAAGAACAACAGTATCAACCAACAAGTGCCTGCACAGCTCCAGGGACTAAACCACCACCCACAGAGTATATAAAAATGAACCCCATGGCTCCATCTACACATGCAGCAGAGGATGGCATTGTCTGGCATCAATCAAAGGAGATGCCCTTCGTCCTGTGAAAGCTAATTTCCCCAGTTAGGGTGTTTAAGTAGGAGGGGAAGCAACTTCATAGAAGCAGAGGGAGAGGTAATGGGAGAGGGGGAAATTGGGAAATTGGATAACATTTGAAATGTAAATACGTAAAATATCCAAGAACAAAAATAAAAAACAACCAAAAATAAACAAAAAAACCAAAAAAAAAAAAAAAAAAAAACAAAAAGAAAGAAAAAAGAAATGTTCAACATTCTATTCAGCAAGGGAATATGAATCAAAATTCTTTTGAGATTTTATTTTACATCAGTCAGAAAGTTGAGGTCAATAAAACAAATGACATTGCATGCTTGCATGGGTATACAGTAAGGGGAACAGACTTTATTTTAGGATGGGGTTGCATATTTGTAAAGCCACTATGGAAATCAAACTGACAGTTCTTCCGGAGGGTGGAAATAGAGAAACTTACTATTCAGGTACACCGGTCTTGGGAATATACCTAAGGTATGCATCGTCCTTCTTGAGAGGAACTTGTTCAGCCATGTTCATTGCTGCTCTATTTATAATACCAGGAAATTAGAAATGACCAAAATGTCATTCTATGAATAAATAAATACAGGAAATTTTGTACACTTCCAAAATGTACTGTTAGTCAGCTGTCAAAAAATTATATTATGAAATTTACAGGTAAAAATATGAAGCTAGATAAAAAAAATCATCTGAAAAAAATCTCCTAACCAAAAGAAAAATTTTATTAGTTTATATGTGGATATTAACTGTCATGTCTTTAATAAACCTAGTGATATCCTTGTAACCACTGATATTAGGTAGTGGGTTAGGAAATGTGGAGATGGATGGATCTAAATAGAAAGGGAAAATACAATTAATCACGCTATCCACAAAAATATAAATAGAAAACAATGGGAGGATTGAAAACTGTAATATGTGGATTATATGAGAAGGCAAAGAGATATGATGTGGAATGAAATAACAATTGTCAGCTAAAACCAAAAGCCATTTCAGGTTTCGTATGAAACCTTGATACAGTAGAACCTAATATGTGTATATATGTATATGATAAAAATCAATCAGAAATAAACCACACAAACAAAAAAAAAAATAAGCAAGCAAGCAAACAAACAAACAAAAATAGGCCGGAATGAACACTGATTTGACATTTCTAGTCTAGAAATTAATCTCGAGATTAAAAGAATGGTTTACATCTTATGGAATAGTTTCCCAAAGCAGTGCAATGAGGACTCACTAGTAACCTCGGCTATTGCCAATACTACCCGTTACTCTCCACAGATGGACAGTAAGGCCATATTACTCAAGATAACACCTTTACAGATCAATGAACATGGAAAAGTTCATCTTGTTCTTAACAAAAGCCTTTACCATTACTGCTTAGTGCTTATGTCCATGGAATATACTCTGCATGCTACCAAAAAAGTGTTAAAATAGGCAAATGGCAGCCCATTTACAAGCCCTGTGAGGTAAATTCATTCCTATATATAAGATATATTGGTGCAATGTCACAAACACTGTGGGACTAATGAAACAATATGTGATTGGATTCAATGAGATATGACCCCTTCATGATACTACCTATATTGTAAAGATTTTGAGACTGTACTCTACTGACCTATGGGGAGAAATAAATTCTCCTGTTCTGTAAAGTATCATGGCAGTAAAATAACTTATAAAGACCACAATCATGGTGTTATATAGAAAATTTTCAAGTAGGAAAAAGAAGAAACAAGATTAAAGGGAAAGAAAGATGATGATTAGGAGGAGGATAGTAGTGAAGGATGAAAAGAGGAAGAAGAGGAAGAATAGAGAAGATGGAGAAGAAGAAGAAGAAGAAGAAGAAGAAGAAGAAGAAGAAGAAGAAGAAGAAGAAGAAGAAGAAGAAGAAGAAGAAGAGGAATAAGAAGAGGAAGAAGAAGAAGAGGAAGAAGAAGAGGAAGAAGAAGAAGAGGAAGAAGAAGAAGAAGAAGAAGAAGAAGAAGAAGAAGAAGAAGAAGAAGAAGAAGAAGAAGAAGAAGAAGAAGAAGAAGAAGAAGAAGAAGAAGAAAAAGAAGAAGAAGAAGAAGAAGAAGAAGAAGAAGAAGAAGAAGAAGAAGAAGAAGAGGAGGAGGAGGAGAAATTAATTTGTGGCTTTTGTTTTATTCAGTCTCAACTGGTTAATATCCAGGAAAATGACAACAGTGCTGGTAATTTAGCTTTGGAAAAGAGACTTTTCCATCAGTTCCTGAGAGATCACAAACTGGAAAACCACTAAAAAAATGAGTGTAGACAATCCTCATAATACTAAAGTATATGTACCATGTGACCCTTCTATACTATGCATTTTGAGTATACATAATGCACAAAATATCCTACTAGAGATACATTTCGCTGGTCATTTTCATTGCTGCTTTATTAACAATATAATAGAATGAAAGCATCCTGGAAATACTTCAATTGCTGAATTGATAATGAAAATGAGGTATATATATATATATATATATATATATATATAACTGAATTCTATTCAATTGCAAAGAAAAAATGAAATGTGTAGATGAATAGATGTGAATGTAAAATATTATACAGAGTGATATAACATAGAACTATAAAGATAAATGCCCTTGTCTGTTAGATTGATCTTCAGACTTTCAGATGTGAGCAACCACTAAAACTAGAAAAGTAGGAAGGGTTCAAGAGGGACAAAATATTATTTTGTAAGCTTACTTGAGAATAAATAGTGTAGGAGCTAAACAGATGGCTCTGAGGTTAAGAGCAATTCCTATTCCTTCAGAGGACCCATGTTCAATTTACAGCACCAATATCATGTAGCTCACAGACACCTGTAACATCCTCTTCTACTCTCTGTGTACACACAACATGCACTGCAACACACAGAGACATACATATAAATAACATTTTAAATAAGCAAAAATGTACAGTGTGAATATGTGCATATCCACACACATGTGGATGTAGATGTGGATGCATGCACCCATACATGTAGCTTAAGTGTTATTATGCTACTGCATAGAAGGTCAATGTTCTCTCTTGAGATATCTAGACTCTAACAAATCATCCAGCACTAATTAAGAATAATATCTTTCTGAGCTGTTAGTCAAGGGTTGCTTATGAGACTCTGAAAATGATATAGTTTGCTGCCAGTGGACTTCATTGACTCCCACAATGTTAAAGGAAGAACCATGAAAGTGATATCACATACCTTGAACACAGGGCCAGGAAGAATGCAGCTGAAACATGTTTGGTCTCAGGCAGGAATTTGACATTGAGCAACAGCTAAGAAATAGTCTCAAGGTGCATAGAAGTGAGGAATGTGTTCTTGCATTTTGAAGTATCTTGATAAGAACCAGAAACCAATAATCATGGGATCTTTGTCTTTGGTAAATTTGTTCCTTAATTACTTTATATATGCCTTAGGCAGACTGAAAAAACATATGCCCACTTAAGTCTCAGCACTGGCTGGAATCATGTCATAATATTGTCTAATTGCTTTTTTAAAAAAAATCCTTACTCTCTGTCTTAGGTCTTGTTGATTGATTGAACTGGCTTGGTCAGATTGGCACCTCAGCTGATGAGAAGGACAGTGAAGTACACTGCAGCAAAGGATGGGCACACAAAGAAAAATTTAGGTAGGTGATGAATAAACCCTGGAAAAAGGGACAAGATGCTGGTAGAATGTTTTTTTTTTTATGTGTTTAGAATTATGCTAAAATATACAGGAGAGAAGATAATTCTCATAGATGCTTTGAGTCCTTGGGTCCAGATTAGAGGTAGTTTAGATCCTGGACATGAGAGAAATAATGGGTTTCTGGAAAGAAGTTCTCTCACCTTTCTGGAATGCTTTGGTGAAAGAAAAAATAATGCATGTCAATTGTTCTAGCTCTCTCCTTGCTCATTCAGTATATGGCTCTATGGGGGCCATTCTTATTCAAATCTATACAGTGACTCTCATATTGTGGGGTCAACCAATACCTAACTGATTTTAAATCCTACTCAATAAATAGAAATGATTCATCATTCTATAAATAGAGACAATTTCCCATAAGATAGAAAGTTCTTCTTCTTCTTCTTCTTCTTCTTCTTCTTCTTCTTCTTCTTCTTCTTCTTCTTCTTCTTCTTCTTCTTCTTCTTTTTTTTTTTTTTGCACTTTATTCAAAGCTAGCCCTACTCCTTATTTAAGAGAGCTGAGGATCCAATATTCAAGTATAAATACCACCATGTGTTGGAAAAATAACCTTCTGATTTGTGCTCTGACCCAAATTTGGCATAATTAAATCATATGCACATCATACACAAATGTCCATAGCTCAGCAACAGTGAACTCTTGAAAGCAGCTCAAGTAGACTGTGACTCCCTCAAGCCCTCTCAAGTCACACACTCAGCATATTGTACACAGGTTCTTTTATTCTGGCCTGAGGATGTCAATAGTGCTGACAAGATAGTCTCAGTACATTCCCAAAGCATACACCTGAAGGTTGTCACATCACACTACATCACAAATTAGTAACTGCTGAACAGTTATGTCTACTAATACAGTGAAAGAAACGGTATGCTTAGACCATTTTCTGTAAACAAGGCCGTGCACAACAGTAACACACAGAATTATGCATACAATGATATCAAGGAGGAAAATACCTCATCAAATAAAGTATTCTATTTATAAATAAACTCTGATTTTTTTCAGTACACATTTTCAGACCTGATCAATAAAAAGAAACAACATATGTATTTTTTTTCTTGAAAAGGCAAATGTTGAGATTTAGACCACAAGAGAAATCCACCTAGGGAATGTGTAAGAAGCAAGCAGAGGGCACAAGAGTTATGAGAGTTAACTCTGTGAGCCCACACCAACACAAGGACAGAACTGACTGGGAGGAGCTCAGTTTTGCTTGAATTCCAGCAAGTTGCAATACACATAGGTGTAGTATTCAAGCTGACTCAGGTTTAGGACAGGAATATCATAGGAGCATCAATGATGACGGGTACGGTTGCACAGATGCTGTACAGCTCATGTAGCACCTCTCTTAGTGTCTTCGCCGATTTCTTATTAGGCTGAAGAAGAATTGCTTGGAAGCTCACCGGCAAGCCTTATCTTAAAACAGACTCCACAAACACCCGTAATGCTTTTATATGAATCCACGCAATAAATGTCTCACTGAAATTCACTTTAAGCCACAGCAAAGCGGTTTGAACTGCTTCTTCTTGTCAGTAGACAACCAGTTCATCTCCTCCTTACGTGCTTTCATCTCCTCCTGGGTATACCGGAAGTCACGAACTATAAACTTGTTTTCCATGGCTTTGTGTCTGAAATCATCAACTGCTTTTCAAAACGAGGTGACGTTAGAAAGATAGCTCTCTTGGTCCTCTGAAAGAACATTGCTGGACCTTGGTACTACCATTTCAGCCAGCATTTCATACTGTTTAATTCAGTCATTGTGGTTCAACTACCACGAGTAATGTGACAAGAACAAAGTCATCTTTCTTCAGAATTTTCTCCAGGCTTCATGTTAGCAAACTTCCCGCATTCTTTCACTCCAAATTCTGAAGATTCCCTTTTAGATTATTGTATGCAGAAGCCGGAAACCTTAGGTCCTTATCAATCTACTTATTTCAGAAATATTTTTCAGAGACTGCTTGATTGGATAGTTGGCCATATCCCAGTGGAACCTTGTTCTGTAAGTAACCAAGTTAACTTCACTAGCCAACAAGTTCTCCTGAACTTTATTTTTGCTATCTCCAGCACATCAGCCATGTACTGAGCCACCTTCTTTACCACACCTTCTACAAATGGATCCAATTTAGACAGTTACTCTGACAAGCCAACGTGCCAACCTTTAAGTCAGGAATGTTGAACTTGAAAGAGATGGCAAGGTTGTTGGTCGCTGCATGAAGTTTCTCCCATGTTTGCTGACAGGTTTTCTTCCCAAGAGCAGATATGAGCCAGAACTCAGTCATGTTTGTTACTTCTTTAGCAACAAAGGGAGATGCCAGGAAGGTGTCTCAGGAGGCGACAGCAGCAGGTGCAGAGGCAGGAAGCCTGGCCGACATTAACTGCTCAGCACTCCATCCCTCCAGAGCCTAAGAAAACCCTGGGCTTCCTTGGGTCGTGGGCCCCGACAGTTCATAATTCTAAGAAGAGAACCTACTACTGTAATTTTATTAATCAAATTACTTTTGACCTTTTCATATTTATAACTCCTGTACTTAAAGCTCAGAAAACATCACAGAATAGGGGGTGGACATACAGTTAGTGGGGAACAGAGAATCAATATACCATCACCAAAAGTAGTATTTTCTAAACATGAAGGGAATGCTACATGTCTAAAATCTTAAGAACATGGTTGGATAGCATAGCCCAGCCTAATGGCAAAAGACCACATGCTAATGAAGCTGGGACATTTTTAGAAGGCTTATTCTTAAGTGAAGATATTGGTAATTAACGATTGTTGAAGGAAGAGTCAGTCTAATTCAAGAGTGAGTCCTTCAGTGAGTTACCTAAGATCAACCGATCAGACAGAAAAGCATGTACATAAACACAGACACCAAACACACAGACACACACACACACACACACACACACACACACATACACACATAGACAAACACACAGACACACACATACACATACACACACACATACACACATAGACAAACACACAGACACACACATACACATACACACACACACACATAGACAAACACACAGACACACACACATACACACACACACACATAGACAAACACACAGACATACACACACACATACACACACACATACATACACACACACACACACACACACACAGACAAACACACAGACACACAAAAAACACAGAGGGGGGAGAGAGAGAGACAGAGAGGGAGAGAGACAGAAAGGAGAGAGAAAGAGAAGGAGAGAGAGGTGGGGAAAAAGAGCTTCTTGGAACATTTTATAAAGACAGAAGTTGATTTGCATGTGTATAGAGGGTTTCATTTAGATTTTCACTGTCTCACAAATGTCTATTCAATTTTTAAGATGAAGATCCTACTGGAAAAAAATTAGGTTTGGAGGTCTGGACTCTGGCTCCTTCCCTCTCTCAAGCATCTTCAAGTAGTCTTTCGACTGCATACTCCTATTTGCTACCACAGACCCTAAGTGACGGAGCTAGGCAAACATGATTTGAAACTTCTAACACCAAGAATAGAAGTTAATTTTTTTCTTGAAATATGTTTATTTTAATATTTGTCATAAAGTTGGAAGTCTTGCTAATACAGCAAATACTTAGTATTTTTTTCAATGTATTTTTCTTAAGTATGCCACTCAGAGCATATTTGTTGAATTGTATTCATGTTCAATATAAAACATTAAAGATTAAAATATGCTATGCAAAACTCCCCAAAGAGCAACACCAAAACACATGTTTGAAAATACAATTGCTCTATAATTTTCTCCATGAGCATTGATATTTACAAATTAGCTGACAATAATTTAATAGAAACATAAATATTTGGATATATTTAGTCTTAGCAGATGGGTCCCTTATGAAACATCATTAAATAAATTTTTATATTGTAATTGAAATTTATTTTCTTTAGAATCAACTTATTCTGTTATGTTCTCTGTCTTACAAATTACATTAAATAGTTTCTTATTTCTTTATATATATTTACTGAAATAATTATAAGTGAACAAAGGAGGAATATTTTTTCTTAGATTCCTTCACTTGTTTGTACTGGGCTGTGAGCCAAATAATACTTACCTTCTAATATACCTAATAATTAGTTCACACAGTGTGTTTATTGCTCATTCAACACTGATTAATCTCCAATGTTATTTGTTAAGTTTTGTCATTAATACGAAATATATTACAAGTCTTAAGGCTTAGGACATTTTGTAAAGCATCTTCATGAAGCATTAGAGTTCTTGCCTAGACATGACTCAATACTTCCTTGGACCTCCCTCTACCAAATAGAAACTGAATAATGACTACAATGTGTCAATTCCATCCTCTACTGAGTCTTAACTTTTGCCACCATATTATGAACTTTACCAAGAACTTTAAATCATTTATGAAAATTATTTTATTTCCCAAGCACTGAGGGTGATGAATTATATATGCTCTATGTCTAAGTTGGGGTTTTATTGCTGTGAAGAGACATCATGACTAAGGGAGTTCGTCAAAACACAAACATCTAATTCAGGCTGATTTACTATTTTGGAAGTACAATCTATTATTTATTATTATTGTTATTATTATTATTATTATTATTATTATTATTATTATGGTAGTTAGCCTGACAGCATGCACATAAACATGGTGCTAGGAGAGCAAAAACTTCTACATCTTGACTGCAAGGCAGATAGAAGAGACTTTCTTCTACACTAGGAAGAATTGTGTGCTAGAAAACCTCAAAGCCCATGTACAAAGTGACATGCTTCCTCCAAAGAAGTCATACCTATTTAAATAAGGCTGCACCACCAAACGTTGCCACTCCCCATGGACCAAACATCTGCAAACCACCTTGTTCTACATCCTGGCTCCCATGGGCTTGTTAAAACACACGAGTCTGTGGGGGAGGGGCATAAGCAGACATAGCATAATGCAAAATACATTTGGTCCAACCTCAAAAGTCTCCATAATCAATCATATTTTCATCAAAGTTTAAAAGGCCATAGTTGGACTTCCAGTCTCTAACCTTCCCATGGCGAGTGCTGCAGCTCCATCAGCAGAACCTTTCTCTCCGTGTGAGGAACGGCTGCTCCCCTTCCCCCCCCTTAATCAGAACCACTCAGAAAGCCAATCAGAAAGAGAGACAGAGAGAGACAGAGAGAGAGAGAGAGAGAGAGAGAGAGAGAGAGAGAGAGAGAGAGAGAGAGAGAGACTTCGCCGCCCCAACCCCCGTTTTCTTTGGTTCCCTGCGGTCCAGAGTTAAAAGTGACGCTGAGAGAAAGCTTGAGTTAGACCTAAGTAGAATCACTGAGAGGAAATAACAGCAGAAAACAAACAAAAAAGGGGGACAGGGGGACAGTCGTTTCAGGGTTATTTGGCTGGAACCAACTTCCATTTTCCAGAAGCTGATGAAACAAGTGGCGACTTCAGGATGCAAAGCGGAGCCTGGCCCATCTGCCACCCGGAAAGGCAACTCGTAAAGGCTGAACAACTGTGACCTGGAACAGAACTTAGGAACTTCTATTTCCACCCGGAGGCGACTTCAGGACACAGAGCGGAGCCTGGCCCATCTGCCACCCGGAACGGCGGCTCGTAGAGGCTGAGCAACTGGTGGCTGGGAGACCTGGGCTGCCAGGGAGCAGAGAGATCTCTGCGGAGTGCACATGGAAAGTGCACCCCCTCCCTTGACCTGCCCTGCCCTGCCCGATCCAGCGACGAGGAAAAGAAATTTCGAACTTCTGTTTCCACCCAGTGGCGACTTCAGGACGCAGAGCGGAGACTGGCCCATCTGCCACCTGGAACAGCAGCTCGTAGAGGCTGAGCAACTAGTGGGTGGGAGACCCGGGCTGCTAAGGAGCAGAGAGATCTCTGGGAGTGCACACACGGAAAGTGCACCCGCTGCCTTGCTCTGCCCCACCCTGTCTGATCCAGCGACCAGGAATAGAACTTTGGAATTTCTGTTCCCACCCAGTGACTCTGACACATAGAACAGGGCTCGACCCATCTGCCACCTGGACCAGTGGAGATCCAGGGACACAGACCAGATACAAAGAAAAGGCAAGAATATATCACTGACAACAAAATGGCAAGAGGAAAGCAAAAGAGTATATCCCAAGGAAACCAAGACAACCTGGCAACACCAGAACCCAGCTCTCCCATAACAGAAAACATCGGAATTCCAAACACTCCTGAAAAGGAAGACACAGACCTGAAATCATACCTCAAGATGCTGAAAGAGATACTTAAACAAGAACGGGAGAAAAAGCAAAAAGATTCAGAAGCTTTTAAAGAGGAAACAAGAAAAACACTCAAAGAACTCAAAGAACTTGAGGAAAACAGAATCAAAGAGATGAAGGAATGCAAGAGGGAATTTAAAAGAGAAATTGACACAATAAAGAAAACACACAAAAGAGATAACCCTAGAGGCAGAACACCAAAAAAAGAAATCAGGAATCACAGAAGGAAGCATTTCCAAAAGATTACAAGAGATGGAAGAGAGAATCTCGGGGCAGAAGACAACATTATAAGCATAGACAAAACAGCCAGAGAAGATGCAAAAAACAAAAAGCTCCCAACCCAAAATGTCCAGGAAATCTAGGACACAGTGAGAAGACCGAACCTAAGGATAATAGGAATAGAAGAGGGAGAAGAGTATCAACTAAGAGGCACAGTAAATATCTTCAACAAAATTGTAGAAGAAAACTTCCCTACCCTCAAGAATGAGATGACCACGAGAATAAAAGAAGCCTTCAGAAGTCCAAATAGGTTGGACCAGAAAAGAAATACCTCCCGACACATAATAGCAAAAACATCAAGTGCCCAAAGCAAAGAAAGAATACTAAAAGCAGTAAGGGAAAAATGTCAGGTACCATATAAAGGCAGGCCAATCAGACTCACACCCGATTTCTCAACAGAGACTATGAAAGCTAGAAGAGCCTGGACAGACATCATGCACACCCTAACACAAGTGCCAACCCAAGCTGCTATACCCAGCAAAACTATCAATCACCATCGATG
Organism: Micromys minutus; assembly: GCF_963924665.1. Lineage (NCBI taxonomy): Eukaryota > Metazoa > Chordata > Mammalia > Rodentia > Muridae > Micromys > Micromys minutus. The sequence goes on along the minus strand of NC_137972.1, from coordinate 97,316,112 downwards.
GAGAGATGAAGATATTTCAAGACAAATCAAAACTTACACAATATCTGACCACAAGCCAAGCACTACAACGAATTATAGGTGGAAAACCCAATACAATGAGAGAAAATACAGCCTAGTAAAAACAAGAAAACACCTAAAAAAAAAAACTAAAAGAAGAAAAAGACACAGACAAAACTCAACCCACAAAAGCAATAATGGCAAGAAACAGAAATAACAATTCCTTGATATCTATTAACATAAATGTACTCAACTCCCCAATAAAGAGACATAGGCTATCAGATTGGATACAAAAACAAAATCAAGCATTTTGCTGCATACAGGAAACTCATCTCAGAGACAAAGACAGACACTATCTCAGAGTTAAAGGGTGGGGAAAAAAAAAACTTCCAAGCGAATAGCTCCAAGAAGCAAGCAGGAGTGAATATTCTAATATCGAATAAAGTAAATTTCCAACCAAAAGTTATCAAAAAAGATAAAGAAGGACACTTTTTACTCATTACCGGGGAAACCGGTCAGGAGAAACTCTCAATTCTTAACATATATGCTCCAAATAAAAAAGCACCCACATTCATAAAAGAAATCCTACTAAAGCTTAAAAAATATATTTCACCTTATACAATAATAGTGGGAGACTTTAGTACCCCACTCTCACCAATGGACAGACCATGGAAACAGAAACTCAACAAGGACACTGCAAAACTAGCAGAGACGTTGAACCAACTAGAATTAATAGATATATACAGAACATACTATCCCAAAGTAAAAGAATACACCTTCTTCTCACCACCCCATGGCACCTTCTCGAAAATTGACCACATAATTGGACACAGAGTGAGCCTCAATCGATGTAAGAAGATTGAAATACTCCCATGGATCCTCTCAGATCACCATGGTATACGGCTGGTCTTTAACAAAAACAAAGACAACAAAAAGCCCACATACACATGGAAACTAAACAATGCTCTGTTAAAGGATAGCAGGGTCAAAGAAGAAATAAAGAAAGAAATTAAGGATTTTCTAGAATTCAACGAAAACGAAAACACAACATACCCAAACCTATGGGATGCAATGAAAGCAGTATTGAGAGGAAAACTTATATCCCTAAGTGCTTCCAAAAAGAAACTGGAGAGAGCTCACATCAGCAACCTGACAGCACAGCTAAAAGCCCTAGAACAAAAGGAAGCAGATACACCCAAAAAGATTAGACGGCAAGAAGTAATCAAAATTAGAGCAGAAATAGACCAAATAAAAACAAAAAGAACCATTGAAAAAATCAACAAAACCGAAAGTTGGTTCTTTGAGAAAATCAACAACATTGATAAACCCCTAGCCAGACTAACTAGAGGGCAAAGAGAGAGTATCCAAATTAACAAAATCAGAAAGGAAAGTGGGGACATAACAACTGAAACTAAGGAAATTCAAGAAATCATCAGATCCTACTACAAAAACTTATACTCTACAAAATTGGAAAATCTGGAGGAAATGAATGAATTCCTAGACAGATACAAGGTCCCAAAGTTAAACCAAGACCAAGTAAACCATCTAAATAACCCTATAACACCTAAAGAAATAGAAGAAGTCATCAAAAGCCTCCCAACCAAAAAAAGCCCAGGTCCAGACGGGTTCAGTGCAGAATTTTATCAGACTTTTATTGAGGATATAACACCAATACTCGCCAAACTATTCCAAAAAATAGAATCAGATGAACTATTACCCAACTCATTTTTTGAGGCTACAATAACCCTCGTACCTAAACCACACAAAGACCCTACAATGAAAGAGAACTTCAGACCAATCTCACTTATGAACATTGATGCAAAAATACTCAACAAAATCCTTGCAAACCGAATCCAAGAACACATTAAAATGATCATTCATCATGACCAAGTAGGCTTCATCCCTGGGTGCAGGGATGGTTTAATATAAGGAAATCCATCAATGTAATCCACCATATAAACAAACTCAAAAATCAAAATCACATGGTCATCTCACTAGATGCTGAGAAAGCACTTGACAAAATCCAACACCCCTTCAAGTTAAAAGTCCTGGAAAGAACAGAAATCCAAGGTCCATACTTAAACATAATAAAAGCAATATACAGCAAACCAACAGCCAACATCAAACTTAATGGCAAGAAACTTTAAGCAATCCCACTAAAATTAGGGACTTGACAAGGCTGCCCACTCTCCCCCTACCTATTCAACATAGTACTGGAAGTCCTGGCTGGAGCAATTAGACAGCAAAAGGAGATCAAGGGGATACAAATCAGAAAGGAAGAGATAAAAACCTCACTCTTTGCTGATGACATGATAGTGTTCTTGAGTGACCCCAAAAATTCCACCACAGAACTTCTACAGCTGATAAACAAGTTCAGGAAAGTGGCTGGATACAAAATTAACTGGAAGAAATCAGTAGCCTTCTTATACTCAAAGGACAAACATGTGGAGAAAGAAATTAGGTAAAAGGTACCCTTCACAATTGTCACAAAAACTATGAAATACCTTGGTGTGACTCTAACTAAGCAAGTGAAGGGCCTGTACGACAAGAACTTCAAACCTCTAAAGAAAGAAATTGAGGAGGATCTCAGAAAATGGAAAGATCTCCCATGCTCATGGATTGAAAAGATCAACACCTTAAAAATGGCCATCCTACCAAAAGCAATCTACAGATTCAATGCAATCCCCATCAAAATTCCAACCCAGTTCTTCATTGAACTGGAAAGATCAATGTGCAATTTCATATGGAATAAAAGAAGACCTAGAATAGCGAAATCCATCCTCAACAACAAGAAAACATCTGCGGGAATCACTATCCCTGACCTAAAGCTATATTACAAGGCAATTGTGCGGAAAACTGCATGGTACTGGTACAGAAATAGGCATGTGGATCAATGGAATAGAATAGAAGGTCCAGAAATGAGCCCTCATGTATATGGTCACCTGATTTTTGACAAAGGAGCTGTAAACATTCAATGGTAAAAGGACAGCCTATTCAACAAATGGTGCTGGTCCAACTGGCACTCAGCATGCAAAAGAATTAAAATAAACCCTTTCTTATCTCCTTGTACAAAGCTCAAGTGTAAGTGGATCAAAGATCTCCACATTAAACCAGATACACTGAAACTATTACATGAGAAAGTAGGGAAAACCTAGAACACATAGGCACAGGAGAAAATTTCCTGAACAAAACACCAATGGCTCAAGCTCCAAGGTCAAAGATTAACAAATGGGACTTAATGAGATTGCAATGTTTTTGTAAGGCTAAGGATATTGTCAAGAAAACAAAACGGCAACCAACAGAATGGGAAAATATCTTTACAAACACCACATCAGATAGAGGCCTAATATCCAAGGTATACAAGGAACTCAAAAAGCTAGACACCAGAGAATCAAATAACCCTATTAAAAAATGGGGTACAGAGCTAAACAAAACATTCTCAGTTGAGGAATATCGAATGGCTGAGAAATATCTGAGGAAGTGCTCGACATCCTTAGCCATCAGGGAAATGCAAATCAAAACAACCCTGAGATTCCACCTCATACCAGTCAGATTGGCCAAGATACAAAAATCAGATGACAGCAGATGCTGGAGAGGCAGCAGAGAAAGAGGAACACTTCTCCACTGTTGGTGTGGTTGCAAACTAATACAACCACTCTGGAAATCAGTCTAGCGATACCTCAGAAAATTGGATATAGTACTACCTGAAGACCCAGCTATTCCACTTCTGGGCATATACCCCAGAGACACTTTAATATACAACAAAGATATATGCACCACAATGTTCATAGCGGCTCTATTTATAATAGCAAAAAGCTGGAAAGAACCCAGATGTCCTTCAGAAGATGAATGGATACAAAAATTGTGGTACATTTACACAATGGAATGCTACTCAGCCACCAGAAACAATGACTTAACCAAATTCTTAAGAAAATGGCTGCATCTAGAGAATATCATCCTGAGTGAGATAACCCAGTCACTACAGAACAGACATAATATGCAGTCACTGATATTGGGAAGCTAACCCCTGAGGCTTGCACTCCCCCAGAAACAACTCACAGACTGTATGAAGTCCAAGAAATAAAGAATACAATATATATATATATATATATATATATATATATATATTTACAAAACAAGAAGACTTTGCATATTTCCATGTTGCGTTTTGTTTTGCATGTACTTTACGCTCATGGTAACTATTAGGTTTTCAATGCATACTGTCAAGCCCTTGAAAAAAATCATGTACTGACTAAAAAATATATTCACATAGTTTTATGTAAAAATTATTTTAATATCTGAATAAACAGTACTGACAAAAATGTATAATTTTAAGCAAAAAATGATTAAAATCTGTACATTTATCTTTGTTTTGTAAAATAAAGTCTTTTAAAAATAAATAAACTCTAGGAAAAAAAAAAAGCCATAGTTCAAAGGCTTTTCTGAGATTCAAAAAATTCCTTTACTATAATTCCCTATAAAATGAAAATAAAAATACAGATCAACTATTACCAATAATTTATGATACAGATATATATTGTCATTTCAAAATACCATAGTGAGGCTATTATGTCATACTGTATCAAAGCAAGATGAAAAACCAGCTGGTCAAACTCTAAACTGTCTTCATGTTTGATGTCCAAAGCCTTTCAGTATTATTGATAGCTATACTATTCTTTCCCTTGTGCTGGTTCCACAGCCCATGAGCAGCTTTCCTAATTACGTATCCCATGGCTCTTTATCTGTACTATTATAGGGTCTCCAAGACCTCATCTTCACAGCTCTCTGTTTGAATGTTCAGGATTGACATGTGGCCTTCTAGGCTCTTGCAAAGAGGTTAACCTCTATGGCACTCTAGGATCTAGTTTACTCCACTGCTGCATTGGTTCCTGTTGGTCATCTCATGGTACTGTCATATCCGATACTCTGGGCTCTTCCACTGTTACCAGGCATCACCAATAATCTCTCATATGCTCACTTCATGGTACCAACTCTCAACTTCTTTCATGACCCCTCCAGTTCTAGGCTAGCAACTGAAACAGAGTTGAAAACTTCATCAGTGGCTTTTCCTAATACATCATAGCCAAGCCTCAGCTTCTCTAAATGACCCCTTCAGGCCTTCAAAACCAGAGTATCTGGGTGATTTAACATATTATCAGGTACAGCTGCTAGCATGATATCTATCTTTGGAACTAAAATTCTTTGTGCTCTGAGAAAAGAGTTCCCCAAATTTTTATCTCAATGGTGCTGGTCTCTTTGACTCAAACTTGCTCAAATAGAATTACAAAAAGGCAAAATTGTGTTTTTCACAGAGATACAGTGCACTGAAATCACGAACACTGGAAAGTGTTAACAATATTTAGAGTCCTGAGACAATAAGGAATCCAGGCATCCTTAGACAGTCTTCTGTTGTCCTTTCTTCCCGATCAGCAGTTTGTGGATGTGTAGGATGACACCACCAGCAGCAATGATGCTGGTCTCTTTTTAATAACCACTAAATTCCAGCTAATCTTCACCAAATGTCCCAAAAAGTCCTTCTATTCATAACACTAAAGCCAGTGCAACATGGCTGAATCTGCCAAGTTCTACTGCTTGCTGTGGCTGTAATACTTACGCTTTCTGTTACATTGCCACCAGCCTTCTGTATCCTAACTTCTTCACAGCCTAAGTTTGGTCATCTTGGGATGTTTTCTGTAGATATAACTTAAATTTAGAGATCTACATGCTTCTACCTCCTAAGTGATGCGATTAAAGGTGAGACCACACCTGGACCTAAGGTTTGCTACAAATTCTCATTAGATCTTTATAAATTCTGGATTGTAGTTCAATCCAAATATTGTCTACTTGACAATTGAGGATATCTAACACAATCTATCCCTTTCAACACATAATCATACCTCCTAACCTCTAAGTGAAATCAATAACAAGCTTATAATAATGTTTAACATAATATAACTCTCCCTTCTTCAACTACAAATACAGCCTCAAGGTAATCACTCCCTCAATTTTATTATAATCCTTAAGCACAGGATTTTGAAGTTTTCTTTTTTCAGTTTGCTTAAAAAAAAAAAAAAAGAAAAAAGAAAAAAAATTTTATCACAATGCTCTCCATAACAGTGAACCACAGGGCAGAGTCTATGCTAGGTTTTTTGAGATCTTCTCTCTCAATGCAACCAATCTGAATTTCTTCATCTAAGCCTCAGGCAGATTCATCAGAAAAGGACAAAAAGAAGTTACATTCTTCACCAAAAGTTTGTACGAACAATACTCAAGCAACATATTAAAATTCCCTTTATCTGATGTTACTTTTTAGCCAGGGCGCCAGCATTCAAATAACATCACTCTTGGGAACGGGAACTGAGGAATGGTATTGGGGGAAGTAGAGAAGAATCCTATGAAGATTCCTGAGACCAGAATACAGGACCAGATCTAACTGTTCCTTTGTTTTGTTTCACTGGTATGCCAGGACTACCTTAGGCCTTGCATTGTAAATAGCAGATCAGGTTCCTCCAGTAATGGCAAGAACCTTTGCTCTCCATCCCACTTTCCTCTCTACTTGAGTCACTGCCACATCATCCACAAGTACAATTATCTTTCAGATTCCTTCTGGTATAGCTCATCAAACCCCACTGAGAGCATCCCACAGTTTTTCAAATCCAAAATCCTCAAAACCACATTCCTCCAAACAAAACCATGGTCAGGCCCACCATACCCCCATCCTCATCCATAGTACCAAATCCTGTCTTAGTAAGGATTTCATTGCTGTGAAAAAACTCGTGAGCAAATCAACTCTTATAAAGGCAAAAATATAATTGAGGTTGGCATACAGTTTCAGAGGTTCAGTCACTTATCAACATGGTGGGAAGCAGGACAACATGCAGGCAGACATGGTACTAGAGGAGTGAGGTGTTCTAGATCTTGGTCTGAAGGCAGACTCTTTTTTGACCTGGGAAGAGCTTGAGTATTAGAAACCCTCAAAGCCTACCTATTGCAGTGAAGTACTTCCACAAACAAGGCCACACTTCCTAATAGTGCTGTTTACCATATGCAAAACATATTCACACCACCAGTTTCTATTTCTTTCCCTATGGAAACAGTGAAACATGGAAAGATTTTATCTTTGTGATATTTTGATGTGATTCCTGGATCAAGCAGTTTTAAGGACCCTAGAAGAAAACAATAGAAAAGCTATTTAGTCTAGTATAATTTCTAATTAATAATTTTTAAAGTTAACACAGGATCCCACTATGAGGTGTAGCATGCCCTCAAATTTGCTATATAGCCCAGACTAGCCCCAAATTTAGGATCCTTAGCATCATCTATTCGAGTTCTAGGGTTAAACGCATGTTCCCTGACACTTAATGTCTTGATAATTTTTCTTATGCACACTTAGATACTTTAAAGCCATTTATCATTATTTTACTATCATATTTGAGTAAAGATTTAAAGAATGTGCTTACCAAATTAACAAGTAAATGATGATCAATTACTAAATCTTTACAATGTAACATATAAAAAATTGGTCTTAGTCCATTGTAACTAAAATATACAGAAATAAAACTATTAATTCTAACTGTGCAAAAATCATATAAATCATAAAAACAATATTATGTGTAGGATTAAAGTATTTCAAATTGCAAACAAATGCATGCATTTGCGAATATTTTAAGCAATCTAAATAGATTAATTCTCTCATTTTTTAAAAACATGTTGTAATGATTCTGTTCTGTATTTCTTTAATTTTAAAAACTAAAAAAATGAAGCATATAAAAGTATAATTTAATGTTCATGAATTTAGAAATGCTTGGTCATTTTAATATATACATACATATATATATATGTATGTATGTATATGCTCTAATATTGTGTCAAATTAAACTTTTCTTCTGACTAGAGAAGTAACACAAATCTTTTTTCCCACAAAGAATAGTTGGGAATGGAGTTCTGCTACTTGTTATTTTTTTAAAAAATATTTTCATGAGTTGCACATTTCACAAAATTGTTGCTATACATAGTTTTTCCTCTTTATAGGAATTTGATGATGTAGACAATTAGAATAACATTACAGTTGTACCTTTATTTAAAAGAACAGCTGTGTACTCCTACACTTAGGATGTCCCATGAAAAACATTCAAGCAAATTCCATCTAATGAAAACATTATAAGATCTTTTATGTCTTTCCTTCAAACTACTAAATATTCCAGAGACTTTTAGAAACAAAGTCATAAATTGATCAAGAGCTGATAATTTGTTTATTATACCCAAAGCCATTCCTCTATTACAATATTTTTGTTGAGAATGTCAGCTTTTATAATGCATACCAACTTACATTTCCAGGTCTGGTAAACAAGTTCTGCTTTTTTTTTTTTTTAAATATGTGATTTCTGAATGATTACAGGGTCGTTACATATTGTTGTCAGGAAACTTGATGCTCTCCATTACAACTCATTTCTCAATGTCTGTTAGTTTAAGGCACATTTTAATACCAACCTATTATGAAGTGCTGGGCTATTTTATTCACTTACCCTTTTTTTCTGATTTTATATTTAATTCTGCTAAGAATTTTCTTTGTTATGCATTATATTTTCTATGTTTTGTGACTTATAAACCTGTAGACTAAAGACCTAAGCTTGGCATTGTGTTGTTTACAGGTAACACAGATCATAAGGCAAGTAGAGACCATTTTGTGTCTGAAATTGAAAGTTGGTTTTAACATTGTGATTGTTTATGTATGCTTGGCCCAAGGAGTGGCACTCTTAGTAAGTGTAGTCTTGTTGGAGTAGGTGTATCACCGTGGTCATGGACTTTAATACTCTAGTCCTAGGTTCCTGGGAGTCTCCCACTAGCATCCTTCAGATGAAGAGGTAGAATTCTACGCTCTGACTGTGCCATGCCTAGATGCTGCCATATTGCTACCCTGATGATAATTGACTGAACCTGTGAACCTGAAAGCCAGCCCCAATTAAGTATTGTACTTTATAAGACTTGTCTTGGTCATGGTATCTGTTTATACCATGTTTATGGTTAAACCATAACCAAGACAAGAATACAAACATTTCAGCAGTTCAGTAGTTGCTTCATTCATGGATGTTCGTCTATTGAAAATTCAGGGTGTCTTTTACATAACAGAGCATTTGCCCTCTTTGTTTCTGAAGAACCATTTCTTCCCTTTTCCCTTTTACATGCAAAATATTTAAAATCAGTCACTAAGGAAAATATTTTTTATTTGAAAAACCTACAGTTTTATTTTATCAAGTGCTTTGTTTAGGGCCTTTAACATAAAGACAGTGATATGAGTAGAATTTTATAACATGACTTGTAAGTGGGTTTTTGTTTGTTTGCTTGTTTGTTTTGTTGTTTCCTGTCCAGATGGTTTGTTGAAACACTGGGGATCGTTTATGTTGATATTCTATCTCCCACATTTATTGAAGATGCCACATTAGTTTTAACAGATTAAGATTTTAAAGTTTCCCACACTCAAAGTAATTCATCTGTAAACAGAAAAGATTGCTCTTCATTTTTTACATATATGCATATTTTTGTTGCTTTTTTTAAATAATGTACTTTTATGCACTCTACATCACCACTACAACCTACTCACACTCATTTCCTCCAAGTTCCACCCTTAGAAATTATTGTTAATTAGATTTCTCAGCTCATGCCCGGACAAACCACACCAAACCAATATGGTTCCACATGGAGAGGTTTAATAAAACAGAGACAGGACAGGGGTCAGGGTCAAGGGAAGAGAAGAGAAAAAGAGGAAGAGGAGGTAGGGTTTCTGTCCTTTATAGAAGTAGTGATGTCACTTGCTCCCAGGTGAAGGTGGGTTTTTAAACCTATGTCTTCTGGGAATGACTTGTCTGTGTCCATGGCAACGGATAAGCCAGGTTCCTGTCACCTGTGGGTGGTACCATCACTGGGGGTAGGGGTTATCCTAATGCCTGCAGAAATCCCTGCCCTCATTGCTCCTTCTCCTCAAAAATGGCAATCCCTCCTTAGATACCATTCCATATTGGGATACCTGGCCCATCTTCTCCTGATGAAGCCCAACTAGGTAGCCCAGGTAGGGGAAGATAATCCAATGGTAGGTAACAGAAACATAGACAGTCCCTATGCTATAAGTTAGGGAAACCACATGAAGACCAAGCTGTACATTTGCTACAAGTATGTGGCCTATGTGGGCCACATACATGTTCCCTTGTTGATGAGCCAGCATCGGCTTTATCAGCTCTGATTAGCCAAGGTCAGTTGACTCTGTAAGTCTTCAGGTAGTATTCTTGACTGGTCTGGCTTGCTCAGTTTCATTCCCAACTCTTCCAAAAACCTCTCATTGTTCCACCTGATGTTTGGCTATGAATCTTGCATCTGTTTTCATACAATACTGGATGAAGCCTCTCAGGAGACACTGAATGTTAGTCTCCTGTCTGTAAAGATAGAAGATTATGACTAATAGTGTCAGATTTTGGTTCATCTATTCATTGGCTTGATCTTCCCTCAATCTCTGCTCCCTCTTTCTCTCTGCATATGATATTGGCAGGACAGATTTTGTGTTGAAGATTTTGTTGGTAGAATGATGTCTCCCTTCCTTCTCTGGAAGTCTTTCCTGGAATAGGAAAAGTGTCCACTTTAGTCTATACACCACCTTCTGGTAGCACTCTTAGCTCAAGTCATTCCCAAAGTCTTCACCTGTCCCATGCTTCCAAGGAGTCCCAGAGATGCCCGATAACAATTTTGATTCTCACTCTCAGCCATCTTTCTTCCCTTCCCCATACCTAACCACCATCCCCTTTCCCCACTTTACCCCAACTCCTATCCAATTTATTTTCTTCATCCACCTCCAAAGAGTATTTAGTTGCCCCTTTTGAATGAGACTCACTGATCTTATTTTGGAAAATTCTTGTTACCAAATCTATGCACTTTATTTATGGCTAATGTCTACTAACAAGTGATTACATGCCATATATGTCTTTCTGGCTCTGATGTACCTAACTCAATATGATATTATCAAGATCCATCCATTTGCCTGCAAAATTCTGGATGTCTTTGTATTTAGTAACTGAATAGTATTTCATTGTATAGAAGTACCACATTTTCATTATCTATTCTTCAGTGAAGGGACAGGTAGGTTTTTTCCCAGTTTCTACCTATTAAAAAAATGCTACTATGAACATAATTGGCAAAGTTCCTCTCTGGTATAGTGGAATCTATTTCATGTATGCCCAGGAGTAGTATAGCTGGGTCTCAAGAAAAAAACTATTCCCAGTTTTCTGAAAAATAGTCCTAATTGATTTATAAAATAGTTTTACCAGTTTACATTCCCACCAGCATTGGAAGAATGTGCCCCTTTGCAGCACCCATGACTGCAGATACTGTCACTTAGGATTAAGATCTTAGCGATTCTGGTGAGTGTAAAGTAGAATCTCAGCATCATTTTAATTTGTATTTCTCTGATGACATTGAACACTTTTTTAAATGTTTCTAAGATATTCAAGATTTCTCTCTTGAGAATTCTGTATAGCTCCATAACACATTTTAATTAGATTATTTCTTTGATGATGTCTATGTTCTTGACATGTTTATTACATGTATTAAATTACTAGTTATTTACATGTTTTGACTTGTACCCCTCTGTAGCATGTAAGGAAGAAGTTTTGTTTTTTTTTAATATATAAGATTGTTTTAACTATTCAGATGTTTTTAGTTTTCCAAATGTTGAAATATTGATATGATTTCATTGAACATGTAAATTTCTTTTGTTAAGATGGTCACTTTTACTATATTATCATACGGATGCATAAGAACAGGAGCTCGTTCCATATTTTACATAACTCTAACTGTGTGTAATTCTAACAAAGAAAGTGAAAACCTGTATGACAAGAACCTTAAATTTCTGAAGGAAGAAAGTATGGAAAGACACACACAGAGCATTTACATTTACTATATGCCTTAAAAAACACAAGAGATGGGAAGTTGTCTAGCCCCATGCTTTTATAATCTGGTTTACTATTAATAACCCCGAGTTACTATTTACTATGTTTTTCTGTGTTGCTCTTAGCTCCAATTGGGCAGCTCAGACATCCATGCTCTCTTAATTATTTTTTATTGGATATTTTCATTACTTACATTTTAAATGTTATTTCCTTTTCCAGTTTTCCTGCTGAAATCTCCCTATGATATCCCTCTCCACCTGCTTCTGTGAAATTGCTGCCCCACTGAACAGCTCATGCTCTCCTACCTCCCCAGTTTGGCATTCCCCTACAATGGTACATCAAGACTTCACAGGACCAAGAGTGTCTTCTCACATTGTTGCTAAATTTTCTGCTAAAGCCATGTGTACTCTTTGGATGGCAGTTTAGACTCTGGTAACTCTGGGTTCTGATTGGTTGATATTGTTGTTCCTCCTATGGGGTTACAAACCTCCTCAGCTCCTATAGATCTTTAATTCCTCCATTGGATACCCCATTCTCAGTCCAATACTTGGCTGAGAACATCTGCCTTTGTATTTTTCAGGGTATGGCAGAGCCTCTCAGAGGACAGTTAAATCAGTGTGCACTTCTTGGGATCTACAATATTGTCTGGGTTTGGTTATCATATGTGGGATGGATCCCTGGTTGGGGCAGTCTCTGGATGAACTTTCTTTCAGTGTCTGCTCCACACTTTGTCTCCATAATTTCTCCTGTATTTTGTTCATCCTTCTGAGAAGGACTGAAGCATCCACACTTTGTTTTTCCTTCTTGAGCTTCATTTGGTATGTGAATTGTATCTTTGATATTCTGAGCTTTTGTGTTAATACCACTTATGGTGAGTACATATCCTGTGTACTCTTTCTGTGGATTACCTCACACAAAAAGGTATTTTCTAGTTCCATCAATTCCCTAAGTAATTTTATCAAGTCATTGTTTTTAATAGCTGAGTATATATGTAAATCATGTAATTTGTGTAAATGTGCCACATTTTCTATATCCATTCCTCTGGTGAAGAATGTTTTCATTTGCTTGGTTAAAGTCACACCAAGGTATTTTATATTATTTGTGATTATTGTGAAGGTTGTCCATTCCCTAATGTTTTTCCAGACCTGTTTATCCTTTGAGTAGAGGAAGGCTACTGATTTGTTTGAGTCAACTTTATATCCAGCCACATTGCTGAATTATTTATCTACTTTAATCATTCTCTGTTTGTCCCTGACTTTAGTGGAAATGCTTCAAGGTTTTCTCCATTTAGTTTGATGTTGGCTACTGCCTACTATATATACAACTATGTTTAGTTATAGACTCAGCTATACCATTCCTGGATATATACCCAAAAGATACTCCAACATATAACAAGGGCACATGATCCAAAATGTTCATAGCAGACTTATTTTTAATAGTCAAAAGCTGGAAAGAACCCAGATATCTTTCAAAAGTGTAATGATACAAAAATATGGTACATTTACAAAAATGGGGTACAGCTCAGCTATTGAAAAGAATGACTTCATGAAATTCTTAAGCAAATGGATGAAACTAGAAAATATTATCCTGAATGAGGTAACCCCATCACAGAAGTACAGATATAGTATGCAACCACTAATTTTAAATGTCAAGCAAAAATTATGTAATATTTTAATGACTGGCATCATGTGCAGCACCATTCCGAAACGACTAAGATAACAATGCTGTTGTTATACTGTGCATGAATAGTAAGATTCGTTCAGCTGTGACTCACCGATGGTGTCATCAGGAAGTAGATGGTTAGATTCACCTATGGTGTCATAAGGAAGTAGATGGTTAGATTCACCTATGGTGTCATCAGGAAGTAGATGGTTAGATTCACCTATGGTGTCATGAGGAAGTAGATGGTTAGATTCACCTATGGTGTCATGAGGAAGTAGATGGTTAGATTCACCTATGGTGTCATCAGGAAGTAGATGGTTAGATTCACCTATGGTGTCATCAGGAAGTAGATAGTTAGATTCATCTATGGTGTCATCAGTAAGTAGATGGTCACAACATTTGTATTTTAATGCTATCTAAATATGCTTCATTTTGTGATTTATTTGTCATCAACTATGAATATTATTTTGTATATTAATCAATAAGGATGTAAAATGTGTCTAGGCAACAATACACAAGAGATTAAAATGAGTAGTCTAATATGTGAATCATTACTAAACCTATATTGGGATTATACTAAACTTACAGAGCATAGACTCCTACATATAATTAGCTATGAGTGAGTTTTAAAGTGTTGCACATGTGTGCTTTTCAGACAATCTCATTAGCAGGCTTGCATTAGGCATCACTTTGCAAACCTAGTTTGGAATATTCTCATGGGTTAAGAAAAAGTGGGTTTCCTCACACAAATGACATTTAGGAATTTTATTCATCTTAAAATATTTCAATAAGAAATAAGTATAATTACAATCAGAGTTTATATTAAATTGTGTCCCTCTAAAAGAGTTAAAAGCATCAATGTGTTTATATCAACTAACTATGAAAATGGCTGCATCCAATTGGTACTTGATTATTTGCAAGGCAATGTGCCTACCTCACTAAATAGATTATGTATCAAGCATCTAGTTTTATAAAAGTAGGGAAATTGTTGTCTTGGGTACAATTAGGGAACATAGACTTTAAGAAATTACTATTTGGAGAAATTTCTTGTTGTATAAAAGATTGTATTAAAAATTAACAAATTTTGAAAAAATATAAATCAATATGACTGTGTCATCTAGAATAGACTTCGGTACCCCAAAATAGATATTGAGTGATGTAAACCTAATCTTACACTCTCTGAGCCAAACACACTATGAGTATTAAAAGCTTTTGTACCTATTAGAATTTGCAGCGATAACACATTAGTATTAGTGGATGTGTCTCTGTTTTCTTATAACATATAAATGCTCTATTAAAACTCCCATCTTTTATTTAAAATTATTGAGCATCAGTTCATGTACCAGGATCACTGCAGTGGTAATTCTATTAGTTGAATCTTTAGGGTATGCTGATAATAAACTTTACATCAATAATTATACTATAATTTATTTTATTTGCAGGTATATCTTTATATACTTGTTCAAGTCTCTATATGTGTGTCAACAAGAACAGTAGAAATTAGAGAACAACTTGGTTGGTGATATATTATTTTCTTCTACCATGTGGGTTCCAGAAGTCAAAATATAGTCCTCAGTTTTGATGGCACATATCCTCATATGATGAACCATCTTGACAGCCCTATTTTTAAAATCATCTTATATTTACTAAAAGAATTTTTATGAATACTCTAGATCTCTGAGTGTCTATTTAAACAACAGCTACATGCAAGACAGAGAGAAAGCCCTGTGAATGCCTTGACTTGAGGCCTTGAGAACTGACAAATTAATTTTTCATGTTGGATGTAATGATACATGCCTTTGATTCCAAAACTGAAGTGTCAAAGACCAATACTTTGAATTTAAGGCAAGTCTATGATAACTAGTTAACTACAAGTGACCCCTTGTTCTATAATGAAAATATGTCAAACTATGTACCTCCCCAATAAAAAATGAAATTTCACTGGGTAAAATTAATTGATTTATGTTATTTTGTAATTCTGACTTGAGCAGACAAAGCAATATGAAGAAGAAGAAATTGACAAAATATGATAAATAATTACATAAAATAGATTTTAAGTATTGAATGATAGAATAAAATGTATTACTTATAATTTATTTTATTAATATTCATATATAATTTGATAGGAAAATTAACCTATGAATTTCCATGTTACATTAAATAATAAAAATGTCACAATGCTACGACTGGTGGGTATCCAGCAGGCCTTGCCTTGTTCTCATCTTGACAGGTTCTCTGATCTTTAACTCTGAAACCTCTCCACCTGACTCCTTCAGTTCCCATGGTGAGTTGCTCCCACACTAGCTCCACACACTCAAATTCCTATGGCTTGCTGGGGTGCCACATCTCCATACCTTTCTCTAGAAATCAGCTAAGTACCTGCCTGAAGAAAAACACAAAACAAACTTAGTTTAGAATAAACAGGTAACTCAATCATTGGGAGCAACACGTATCATCCTCATTTGTGAGCCATTCTAAAATAAATCCTCCAGTAGCCAATCCCAGTGGATCTGCCACCTAAACCACGGAGCTTCCCTACCTACATTCTAGCCTCCACTCTTCCTCTATCAAAAAGAAGTACTTTTTCCTGCCTCTGCTCTTCCTCTCTCCAACTCAGAAGTTCTGTCTCGCCCAGTGATTGGTTCCCAGAAATCATTATTCATGAGAGGAAGGTTCATAGGAAGTCACCCGTGAATATGATCCACTCCTCTTCCCAAGCAGCTCCTCTTAGGAAGCAAAAATAGTATCAAAATGCGAACAGCACCCCAGGGCTTTCCACAGCACCTCTAAGCTAATGTTTTTTCTTACTCAGTTAAATTTTATCATTAAAAATGGTCTTTCATTAACTTGTAAATCGCCAATTTTTGTTGTTTCTTTTATTGTATTTAAATTTTTCTTGCTTATAAAATTTAAGTTTGTAACAATGGTTTTCAAATTTCAAATACTGTGACAAATCAATTTCTCATGATGTGGTAGTTCGCACCATAAATTTATTTTGTTGGTATTTTGTAATTGTATTTTGCACTACTTAAAATCATAATGTAAATATTTGATACATATTCCAAAGTGGTTTTGACCTACAGGATCAAACCCATTGCTTTATAGAATGTGGCCAAACATGACTGGACATAATCTGGCTATGCCCTCAAGTCCCGCATATAAAATGTATTAAGGTATTATATGTTTTTCCTAATACTTCGGATGTTATTCTGTGACTACAACCAGTGGGCTGGTGCCCATCGCATTTAGCTGTAACTTTCAAAGGGAGGAAATGTGTTGTGACTGCACTTATTATATAAGGCTTTGGATATAAGTATAAATGAAATAAAGAAAAAATTAGAATAAATATATATATTTTAGGCAATGGTGCATGACTTCATCTTTCTGTTTACTTTGATTGTACTTCAAAAACAATTTACTAGTCAAACAGAAAAGTTCACCGCGTTTATTGTTCCTGTTTTATCTTTTTTTTCTTTTCCAATATCTTGATTTTTCCCTTCATTAAGTTCTTTTTTTCTGTTGATACTAATTTTTAACTTGGAAAAGATAGATATAGATTTAGATAAATTTTGAAATGATACAGTTATATTGATGCTGAATATCTAAATAAATCACATGATGCATCAATTGGAAAAAAAGCACATGTGATTCTCTCACTCTCAGCAACCTACTCTCTCTCCTTTTTTCTTTTTTCTTTTTTCTTCCTTCCTTCCTTCCTTCCTTCCTTCCTTCCTTCCTTCCTTTCTTTCTTTCTTTTCCTTTCTTCCTTCAACCCTTCTCTCTCTCTCTTTGGATGTATGTATAGTTAAGCCAATATGAAATTGCTTTACTTTTTACACCAAATTTTAAGAAATCACCATAAAGTACTATGAATATCAATTTTTTTCATCTCAGTATTCATGAGCAATTTTCCTAAACATAAAACCCTCACCTAACCAATCAAAAATTATTTTTAACATTCTCCATGGTCTAAAAAAAGCATTATTGAAAAGTGGTTGGTCTGAAAACAGTAATTTAACTCACCAGTAAACATATATTATAACTCAGACTATGACTGAAGAATGATTAATATTTTTAAAGGTCTTTTCTAAATCCTGGTAACCAAGCAAAGTATAATGGCTATGTCCTTGATTTACTTTGGTTAGTGTCTGGTAAATTATTAAGCTATGTCTTCAGAATATATTAAATTGTTTCCCACATTGTTAATTAATAATGTTCCTGATTTTTATTATATGATAGTTTTGTATTAGTTGATGTCAAACTCAAAAGTAAATAATGTTAAGATTAGATTTGTCTCTTCCTTTTTTAAAAGTTAAATATGTATATATATATATGTGTGTGTGTGTGTGTGTGTGTGTGTGTGTGTGTGTGTTTATTTTATACACATATAACAAAACTACAACTTATGTGTACAGTATTGTATTACTAAAATAAAATACTTCTCCTTCATATTATAGACTTATGCTCAGTTCCTGCAATAACCAAAATTAACATACAGACTGTACAAATACATAAAGTACAAATCTTCTCTGACATGATGGACTTTATTATAAAATGACACCCTTTCAGATTGCTAGAGCTATTTTAATATGTATTATATCTGAAAAAATAAAATGGTGTTGAAGAGGCATGATTATATAAACTAAACAAAAATAATTGGGGAAAGATTGGTAAAGACCAGTGGGATGAAGAATAATAATTAAAACTTGATAGGATATTGAATCTTCTAGGAGAAAGGCATCTGGGCCTTACCTTTAAGGAATTATCCTGATGAAGTTCACTAAGGTTTGAAAATGCAACTTAAATACGGGCTACACTATTTCTTATAAATAGAAAGGGCAAAGCCAGTTGAATACAAACACCTCAACACTCTCTGCTTTAAGCTTCTGCCACTGGCATGATAAAGAGTAGCCTCAAACTTTGATGCTAAATTAAATTTTTCCCTGGCTCATTTTGTAATATTAAGAAAAATAGTAATGTTTATAGTCTGCTTTTCAGGTTCTTGTCTCTGTGCAACAGAATTTTGTGGCTGACCTTCTTTTTCCTTTTTCTCTCTATAACACAGCCTTTCAACATTTTTATTTCTGTTGGATTATCTGACACTAAATATTCCAAGAAATGTCTACAATGTTATCTGCTAAAGATGTCTTTGGGCTTTCAAATCTATAACCCCCAATAACTTTGTAGTACTCTATCGATTAGTTGTTAGTTCTGTGTATCATGTATCATAAATCATGTATATTTTACTGAAATTTACAAAATGACATGAATGTTTAAATTAATACAAAGACAAATAAGAGAGGAGAAAGAGAGAGAGACAAAGGGAGACCAAGTTTAACTACAATCACTGAAGCACAGTACTTTCATCAGAGAAATAATTATTTGTTTTAGATTTCTTGGACAAATTTGATTGACCAATATTAACACATGTACATAGAAATATGTATATCATGCTTTGATCTATAAAACATTGCATATACTTTTATATTTAGGAACAGAAAAAAAATCATAAAATCAGTTTGTCAAACACATTAGTGTAAGAATCAAGAAGAGTATAGCAGAGTGGAAATTTTCTCCAGAGATTTCAAGTGTTGTTTTAAAAACAATATTGTCAAAAGGAATAAGAATATATAGCAAGGGTTAACTTGGTCACAAAGATAATAATTCCAATATAGAAGTTGATAATAAATAAATCTTAATAGACAATCATATTAGCCTAGGATCTCATTGGTTCTCAATCTCATAATATGTTATCTCTTCACAATAATGATCTTTACTGACAAAAATTGTAGCATATTCTTTGTATATATGTGACTTCTTCATTAAGATATTTTAATATTATTTTACATGGAATAATTTAAAAAATGAAATAGAATATACACCCTGGCAAATTAAGACCTCCCTGGGCACTGAGTTTTTCTTTTCTGGTAATCTTTTTTTCTTAGTATCAAAGTATTTTACCAATCCTGAGCCAAATACAGTTAGTGACTGTTTTATCTTTTTTATTTGATATATTTTATTTACATTTCAAATGTTATTCCATTTCCTGTATTCTTTTCCATATTTTCTATCCCATCACCCCACCCATTATTACTTCTATGAGGGTGTTCACGCACTACCCACACTCTCCCAACTTAGCACCCTGACATTCCCCTACACTGCAGCATCAAGCCTTGGCAGGACTAAAGGCTTCTCCTCCCATTAATGTCCAAAAAGACCATATTCTGCTACATGTGCATCTGGAGCCATAGGTCTGTCGATATGTACTCTTTGGATAATGTTTAATCTCTGGGAAATCTGCTTAGTTTTGTTCTATGGATTTGTACTTTTCTGATGACTAAGGATGATGAACATTTGTTCAGCTGCCTTTAAACCATTAGATGTTCCTCAGTTAAAAATTGTTTATCTCTGTACCCCCATTTTAATAGGATTATTTAATTCTCTGGAGTCTATTCTTTTTGAGTTCTTTTGGATATTAGCCCTCTATCAAATGTAAGATTGTTAAAAATCTTTTCCCAATCTCTTGGTTGCTGTTTTGTCCTAATGATAGTGTCTTTGCCTTACAGAAGCTTTGCAATTTTATGAAGACCCACTTGTCAATTCTTGATCTTCTCCCTTCCTCTCTCTCTCTCTCTCTCTCTCTCTCTCTCTCTCTCTCTCTCTCTCTCTCTCTCTCTCTCTCTTTTTTGTGGAAACAGATTTCATTTTTTGTAGTCCTTTTATTTCTTCTTTATTTCAAAAATTAGATACTTTATATTTACATTTGAGATGTTATCCCTTTTCCCCATCGCCTCCCATCCCCCATCCCCCTCCAGTTGACAACACAAAGGTGCACTCCCTCTGATTCCCCTATCTACCTCATTACCTTGTCATTCCCCTACATTGTGAAAATGTGCCCTCTCTGCAACAAAAGCCTCTTCTCACTTTGATGCCAGACACAGCTATCTACAGCTACATACGCATCTGGATCAATAGGTCTCTCAAAGTGCACACAAATGTTGGTGTTTTACTCTATGGGAGTTTTGGAGGGTTTGGTTGGTTGATAATGTTGATATATTCCCATGAGTTTGCAACCTTTTCAGCTCCTTAGGTCCTTTCTTTAGCAACCTCATTGGGATCCCTGAGTTCAGACCAATAATTAGTGCAAACATGTTCAGCTGTATCTATATGACTCTACCATAGTCTCTGATGGGGGTACCTCTGTCTGCTTCCTGCCAGTAAGCACTTTTATGGAACCAGCTATAGTGCTTGCATTTGGTGACTGCATACATGGTGGATCCCAAGGCAGCACATGAGTGATCTGTTATTCAATCCCTGTTCTTCTATTTGACCCGGCATTTCCTTCAATGAGAGTTTTGTTCTCTTTTCTAAGAAGGACTGAGGCCTCCCCATTTTTGCCTTCCTTCTTTTTGAGCTTCATAATGTCTGTGAACTGTTTCTTGAGTATTGGGTATTCAGAGCTTTCAGGGGCTAGTATCTGTTTATCAGTGAGTACATATCATGTGTGTTCTTTTGTGACTAAGTTACCTCACTGAGGATAAGAGTCTCTAGTTCCATTCCTTTGCAAACAAACTTCACAAAGTCATTGTTTCTAATAGCTGAGTAGTACTCCATTGTGTAAATGTACCACATTTGCTGTATCCATTCATTTGATGATGGGCATCTTGGTTCTTTCCAGTGTCTGGCTACTATAAATAAGGCTGCTATAAACATGGTAGAGCATGTGTCCTTGTTTTAGGTTGAAGCATCTTTGGGATATATTCCCAGGAGAGGAATGGTTGGTTTTCAGGTAGTACTATGTTCACTTTTCTAGGGAACCACCAGATTGGTTTCCAAAGTGGTTGTACCAGCTTACAACACCACCAAGAGTAGAGGAGTGTTCCTCTTTCTCCTCACTAGCATATTCTTTCACCTGAATTTATTATCTTAGCCATTCTAACTGGTGTGAGGTAGAATCTCAGGGTTATTTTGATTTTCATTTCCCTGATGATTAGGGATGTTGAACATTTCTTTAGGTGCTTCTTAGCCATCTGCTGTTCCTCAGTTGAGAATTTTTATTTAGCTCTGTACCTCTTTTTAATAAGATTATTTAATTCTCTATAGTCTAACTTTCTGAGTTTTTTTTGTATATATTGCATATTAGCTCTCTATCAGATGTAGAATTGGTAAAGATCATTTCCCAATCCGTAGGCAGCTATTTTGTATTCTTAATAGTGTCCTTTGCCTTACAGAAGCTTTGCAATTTAATGAGATCCTATTTGTTGACTCTTGATCTTAGAGCATAAGTCATTGGTGTTCTGTTCAGGAAACTTTCTCTTGTGCCTGCATGGTCTAAACTCTTCCCCACTTTCTCTTCTAATAGTTTCAGTGTACCTGGTTTTATGTGTAAATCTTTGATTCACTTGGACTTTAGTGTTGTACAAGAGGATAGGAAAGGAACAATTTGTATTCTTATGCATGTTGACTGCCAGTTGAACCACCACCATTTGGTGAAGAGGCTGTTCTTTTTCTATTGAATGTTTTTAGATTCTTTGTGAAAAATCAAGTGACCATAGGTGTGTGGGTTCATTTCTGGGTTCTCCATTCTGTTCCAATGATCTTCCTGCCTATTTCTTTACCAATACCATGCATATTTTTCACAATAGCATTTTAATATAGCTTGAAATCAGGGATGGTGATTTCCCCCAGAATTTCTTTTCTTTCTTTTTTTTTTTTTTTTTTTGAGAATAGATTTCGCTATTCTAGGGTTTTTTGTTATTCCAGATGAATTTTCAAATTGCTTTTTCCAACTTTATAAAGAATTGATTTGGAATTTTGATGGGGATTGCATTGAATCTGTAGATTACTTTTGGAAAGATGGCCATTTTTACAATGATTTACAATTGATCTTACTAATCCATGAGCATGGGAGATTTTTCCATCTTCTGAGATCTCCTTCACTTTCCTTCATCAGAGTCTTAAAGTTTTCGTTATACAGATCCTTCACTTGCTTGGTTAGGGACACTTCAAGTTATTTTATAGTCTTTGTGACTATTGTGAAGGGTGTTGATTTCTAATTTCTTTCTCAGCATGTTTATCCTTTGAGTAGGGGAAGACTCAGTAGCCTTTTTAAAGCCAGCCACTTTGATGAAGTTTTTTATTAGTTGTAAAAGTTTTTCTGGTGGAATTTTTGGGGTCACATAATTATACTATCATATCATCTGCCAATAGTTATATTTTGACTTCCTCCTTTTCAATGTGAATCCCTTTGATTTCCTTTTGTTGTCTAATTGCTTTAGCCAGAATTTCCAGTATAATATTGAATAGGTAGGGGTACAGTGGGCAGCCTTGTCTAACCCCTGATTTTAGTGAGATTGCTTCAAGTTTCTCTCCATTTAATTTTATGTTGGCTATTCTTTTGCTGTATTTTGCTTTTACTATGTTATGGTATGGGCCTTGGAATCCTGACCTATCCAAGTCTTTTTTCATGTAGGGGTGTTGAATTTTGTCAAATGTTTTCTCAGCATATAGTGAGAGGATTTTTTTAAAGTTTGTTTATATGGAGGGATATGTTGATGGATTTCCATATGTTGATCCATCCTTACATCCCTGGGATAAAATCTATTTGAAAATGGTGGATGATTGTTTTGATATTTTCTTGGATTCAGCTTGCAAGTATTTAATTGAGTGCTTTTTCATCAATGTCCATGAGGAAAAATGGTCTGAAGTTTTTTTGTTTTTTTGTTTTTGTTTTTGTTTTTGTTTTTTTTTTTTTTTTTTTTTTTTCCTGGTAGGGACTTTGTGTGATTTAGAAATGAGAGTAATTGTGGCTTTGAAGAATGAGTTAGGTAGTGTTCCATCTGACTCTATTTTGTGGAATAGTTTGGAGAGTATTGGTATTAGGTCATCAGTAAATATCTGATAGATTTCTGCACTAAACACATCTTGTCCTGGGCCTTTATTTGTTTCAGGGTATTTTAATGATTGCTTCTATTTCTTTAGGTGTTATGGGATTGTTTAGATGTTTTATCTGATCCTTGTTTAACTTTGGTACTTGGTATCTGTCTAGAAATTTATCTATTTCCTCCAGACATTCCAGTTATTTTGACTATGTACTATTGTAATAGCACCTGATGGTTTCTTGATTTTCCTCAGTTTTTGTTGTTATGTCTTCCCTTTCATTTCTGATTTTATTAATTTGGATACTCTCTTTTTGTGCTCTAGTCAGTCTGACTAGTTGTTTAACAATCTTGTTAAATTTCTCAAAAATCCAGCACTTGGTTTTATTGATTCTTTATATACTCTTTTTTTCTTTATTTGATTGATTTCTGTTCTGAGTTTGACTATTTCCTGCCTTCTACTCCTCTCAGGTGTATGTGCTTCTTTTTGTTTTAGAGCTTTCAGCTGTGTTGTCAAGCCGCTAGTGTATGCTCTCCCCAGTTACTTTTTTGGAGGCACTCAAAGCTACGAGTTTTCTTGTCAGTACTGCTTTCATTGCATCCCATAAGTTTAGACATGTAGTGGTGTCATTTTTGTTAAATTCTAAAAAAAAAAAAAAAAAAAAAAAAAAAAAAAAAAAAAAAAAACTTGATTTCTTTATTTATTCTTTGACTAAGCTATCATTGAGCAGATCATTGTTCAGCTACCATGAGTATGTGCGCTTTTTGTTGTTTTTGTTATTATTAATGACCAGCCTTAGTCCATGGTGATCTGATAGGATGCATGGGAGTATTTCGATCTTCTTGTATCTGTTGAGGCCTTTTTTGTTATCATCTAGACGGTCAGTTTTGGAAAAGGTCCCTTGGGGTGCTGAGGTAGGTCCCTTTTAATTTTGCATTAAATGTCCTGTAGATGTCTGTTAATTCCATTTGGTTCACAACCTCTGCAAGTTTTGCTTTGTTTCTGTTAAGTTTCTGTCTCCATGAACTGTCCAGTGGTAAGAGAGGGGTGTTAAAGTCTTCCACTATTATTGTGTGTGGTGTAATATATGCTTTGAACTTTCTTAGGATTTCTTCTATAAATGTGGCTTCCCTTGTATT
Source organism: Micromys minutus (assembly GCF_963924665.1). Classification (NCBI taxonomy): domain Eukaryota; kingdom Metazoa; phylum Chordata; class Mammalia; order Rodentia; family Muridae; genus Micromys; species Micromys minutus. The sequence goes on along the minus strand of NC_137972.1, from coordinate 97,291,502 downwards.
TGGAGCATAGATGTTCAAGATTGAGTTTTCATCTTGATAGATTTTTTTCTGTGATGAGTAGGAAGTGTCTTTCCTTATCTTTTTTTGATAATTGTTATTTGAAAATCTATTTTATTTGATATTAGAATAGCTACTTCAACATTTTTCCTGAGCCCATTTGCTTGGAAGGTTTTTTACCCCAGCGTTTTACTCTAAGGTAGTGTATGCCGTTTTCTCTCAGGTGAGTTACCTGTATGCAGCAAAATGCTGGATCCTGTTTACTCATCTAGTATGATTGTCTATGTCTTTTTACTGGAGAATTGAGTCCATTGATGTTAAGAGAAATTATGGATTAGTGATTTTTGTTTTCTGAGTTTTTTGTTTGTTTGTTTGTTTTGTTTTGTTTTGTTTTGTTAGAGGTAGTCTTATGTTTGTGTGCTTTTCTTCTTTTGGTTTCCTTGCATCATCAATTTTTTCCTTCCCTTGGAATGTAGTTTCCTTCCTGTGTTAGATTTTTCTATTTATTATCCTCTGTAGGGCTGGGTTTATGGACAGATATTGTGTAAATTTGGTTTTGTCCTGGAATATTTTGGTTTCTCCATCTATGGTGATTGAGTTTTGCTGGATATAGTAACCTGGGCAGACATTTGTATTCTCTTGGGGTCTGTATGACATCTGTCCAGGATCGTGTAGCCTTCAAAGTTTCTGTTGAGAAGTCAGGTATAATTCTGATAGGTCTGCCTTTATATGTTACTTGTGCTTTTTCCTTTACGGCTTTTTAATTTTTTTCTTTGTTTTGCATATTCGGTGTTTTGACTATTATGTATCCGGAGGAGTTTCTTTTCTGTTCCAATCTATTTGGAGTTATATAGGCTTCCTGTATTTACATGGTCATCTAGTTTTTAAGGGCAGAAAAGTTTTCTTCTTCGATTTTGTTGTAGATATTTACTGTGCCTTTAAGTTGATATTCTTTACCCTCTTCTACACTTAGCATCCTTAGGTTTGGTCTTCTCATTGTGCCCTGGATCTTCTGGACATTTTGGGTTAGGAATTATTTGTTTTTTTTTGCATCTTCTCTGACTGTTTTGTCTATGTTTTCTATGTTATCTTCTGCCCCTAAGATTCTCTTTTCCATCTCTTATAATCTGTTGGTTTTGTTTGCATCTGTGTCCCCTGATTTTTTTTTTTTTTTTTTTTTTTTTTTTTTTTTTGGTTTTCCATCTCCAGGATTGGCTTTTCTTGTGTGTTTTTTTTTATTGTTTCTATATCTGTTTTCAATTCCTTTATCTGTGTGGTTGTGTTTTCCTGTAGTTCTTTAAGTTATTTTTTCCTGGTTCTCCTGTAATTTTCTAAGGGAGTTATTTATGAGCTTCTCCATGATCTCCATCATCATCACAAAGTATGATTTCAAGTCTAAGTCTTGTTTTTCTGGTGTGTTTGGCAATTCACTACTTGCTCTGGTAGGAGAGCTGGGTTCTGATGTTGCCAGGTTGTCTTGGTTTCCATTACATAGGTTCTTCAGCTTTTCTCTTGCCATCTTGTTATCTGTGATTATAGGTGATTTTGTCTCTGGGTGGAGCCTTTTTTCTCCTGTAGATCCTCCCACTTAGAATAGAAAGCATTCCTGCTGCTCTTCTGAGCTATTAGGGGCCTGTCTGTGGGTATATGGGCCACCCATCCAGATGTAGTTGGGCCAGGTCTGCCCTTGGGCCTTCTGCTTAGGATGAAAAGCATTCTTGCTGCTCTTACAAGCTCCCAGGGACCTGTGCCGATTCTTGATCTTATATCTTAAGCCACTGGTGTTCTGTTCAGGCAATTTTTGTGAGTGCTGATATGTTTAAGGGTTTTCCCCACCTACTCTTCTATTAGTTTCAGTGTATCTGGTTTTATGTGGAGATCCTTGATCTATTTGGACTTGAGTTTTAAACAGGGCAATAAGTATGGATTGATTTGCATTTTTTACATGCAGTCTATCAGTTGTATTGAGATTTCATCTTGCAGAATTTTTCCATTAAGGAGTCTTAAGTGTCCTACCTTCAATTTTTTGATACCTTTTGGTTGCAAGTTGATTTTATTTGAATTTAGAATGGCTACTCCAGCTTCTTTCTTGGGATCATTTGCTTGGAGAATTGTTTTTCAGCCTTTTACTCTGAAGTAGTGTCTGTTTTGGTCACGGAGGTGTGCTTTCTGTATGCAGTAAAATGTTGTGCCCTCCTTATGTATCCAGTTTGTTAGTCTGTGTCTTTTGATGGTGGAATTAAGTCCAGGTGAGACCAGAGATTGTTGTTTCCTGTTATTTTTATTGTTAGAGGTAAAACTATGTTTGTGTGGCTGTCTTTTTTAGGGTTAGTTAAAAGATTAGTTTCTTAATTTTTCTAGGAAATGTTTCTTATTTCTTCTTATATTGGAGTTTTCTATTATTCTTTGTGGGGCTGGATTTGTGGAAATAAAGTATGTAAACTTGTTTTTTGTTGTGGTATATCTTGGTTTCTTTACCTATGTTAAGTGAAAGTTTTTATGGATATAGTAGCCTGGGATGGTGTTTCTGGTCTCTAAGGATCTGTATGACATCTGCCTAGGATCTTCTAAATTTCATAGTCTCTGTTGAAAAATCTGATGTGATTCTGTGAGTTCTGCCTTTGTATGTTATTTGACACTTTTCCTTTATTGCTTTCAATATTCTTTCTTTGTTTTGTGCATTTGCTGTTTTGACTGCTATCTTACATGAGGAAATTTTTTTCTAGTCCAAATTATGTGGAGTTCTGTAGGCTTCTTGTATGTTATAAGCATATCTTTCTTTAGGTTAGAAACGTTTTCTTCTATTTTTTTTTTTTTTTTTTTTTTGAATACTTTACTTGACCTTTAAGTTAAAATCTTTCCTCTCTTCTATACCTTTTATCCTCAGGTTTGATCTTTGTGTCCTGCATTTCCTGGGTGTTTTGGATTAGGAGTGTTTTGCATTTTGTATTTTCTTTGCTGTATCAATGTTTTCTATTGTATCGTCTGCTCCTGAGATTCTCTTCCATCTCTTGTAGTCTTTTGGTGATGCTTGCATCTGTTACTTCTGCACTCTTTCCTAGGTTTTCTATCTCTAAGGTTGTCTAGTTTTGTGATTTATTATTTGTATTTTAGTCTTTAGATCCTGTTAGTTTTGTTTAATTCCTTGAACTATTTGCTTGTGTTTTCTTGTAATTCTCAAATAGCTTCTACCTGCCTACCTGTGCTGTCTTGTGTTTCTTTGAAGAAGTCATTTATGACCTATTTAAAATTTTCTAACATTATCAGGAGTTGTGGTTTAAAATCAGAATTTTGCTTTTCTGGTGTGTTGGGTATCTAGGACTTGCTGTGGAGGGGAACTGGGTTCCAATTATAATAAGAGGCCTTAGTTTCTGTTGTTTAAGTTTTTGAAATTGCTTCTCACCATCTGCTTATTTCTGATATTATCTGGTTTGTTGATTTTGTCAGTGGCTTGACCCCTCTGTAAGTCTTTGTGCTAGTGTTACTAGTTCTCAGCAGGGTCTGGGTAGAGATAGCTGTGACACAGGGTCTGCACAGTGTGCAAAAATAAACCAGAAAGGATCCTGTCCCAGCCTGTGCCACTGTTCCTGTATCCTGAGGCCTGCAGGCAGGACTCACAAAGTAGAATTGGTGGTCTTACCTGTGTTCTCAGTTGTTTCAGCACTTCTGGGGAACCAGCCCTCTCCCAGTCTGGTCTGAATATACAAAGTTGTAGCACATTGTCAGCTCTGGGCACAGGCAGAAAATGAAAGGATCCTGTTCCAGACTACTCTTGGTTTCCATTGTGTTGAGTGCTCCTGGTGGGTTCCTCTTAGCCAGAAATTTGAGCAAAGATGGTGGTCTATATTGTTCCCTCATATGTGTCAGTGCTTCTTCAAGAAGAGCTCTGTCCCAGTTGGGTCTGGGTTCAGAGTGCTCAGGCACCAAATCAGCTCCAGGCACATGTGGAAAACATAAGACTTTCCTATTTTATTATTTTTAGATTTCAAAGCATTATGTTTTGAGATTGTATTACTGACTTTGATTTAATTGATTTATTTAATTACAATTCTGCTAAATATTGATACATTTCACAGTTAAGAACTATAAGCATGTACTGAGGATATATAATTTAAATGAATAAATTGATAAAGTAGTGCAAATATTCATAAATTCTGGAAAACATTTTGTATTAGTAAGCATTAGAATATGCCACTCCAAAATGTGTCATTTTGAAATATAATTTATTACTATAAAAATACCACTGAGGATAAGGAGGCATAGTTAAAAGTATTTAACATACAAATTTCTATTTTGTATAGAAAATTCATATTTTATTAAATTAATTTTCATCTGTAGAATGTTGCTTCCCCAGTGCTTCCTAGTTGCACCAGAAGGAGGATACATACTTGAAGATATATTTTAATCTTATTAATTTGTACCATACTTTCCCTTGTCACTTTTTAGTATTTTGCCTTCATTTCTAGAATGCTATTTTCTTTTAGCCTAATATATAAAATGGCAATTAGTTATTATTTTCTAGATATCATTGTGCTTTACCTATGCAAGGCAAAATTTAATAATATCTCTATTTCTCTCATAGTATGTTTTTGATTACTCAAGTGTACACTATTCCTGTTGAAAACCTTAAACTTGAGTAAAAAAGTGATCATCTCCTCTTATGTATACACGTATATGTTACTTTTTATATTAAGCCATGTCTCTTTCCAAACATAACTCTGAATTTTATTTTGCTGTAAAAATTTATAGTTGAATTATGACAGAACTATATAGTACCAAACCATAGATAACCTTTCTGTTGATCCCTTTCTATTTGATAACCTTGCTATTGCAAGGCTCTGGGACATTTACTGTATAAGCTCTGAGGAGATTTATGGTAATATGTCTCTACTGAAAAACTTCCTATACGCACCATGCTGGCCACATGTCTTCCATAAAAAGCTATAAACAATTCCTGCCAGTGTATTTATCATTCAACTCACAAACTGAGAATAGAGCTTAAATCATATCTGTTGAAACATGAAAAGTTTGTTTCTAGATTTGTTTTCTGATAATGCTAAATTAAAAGGCTAATAATTACTCAGATTTTTATAATGAATAATAATTAAAATTACCCTTTGGGATGTCCAGAGGTGATTTATTTATTGTAACTTTTAAATCATAAACTAGGGTTTGTATTAATGAAAAGTATTTTTCATAAAATATATGCTGATTATGGTTGCCATTTCCCAAGTCCTTCTTGATTCTTCTTCAAAACCTCACCTTCATACATTTCTAGCTGTGTCTTTAGAAAGTATACATACACAACTGCTTTCCCACCCTGAACAAACAAGAAAACAAACAAGCAAACTGAATTACAAACAGAAAATTCTGAATTTAAAAGTAAGAAAAATAATCAAAAGACATTGTGATTTTAATTGCAAAATTTAAAAAGAATGGTCATCTTTTGAACAAATGAACAAGCATTAGAAATAAATACTGAGATACCCCATTGACTAAGTTTGTATTTAAACAGTTATAATTGATAAATGTACAAACCCCACAAGCAATTGATAACGAGTGTATAGATGGTATAAATAAATAAACTAAAGAGAAATAATAATAATAATAATAATAATAATAATAATAATAATAATAATAAGACAGAGAGGAAGGTTTACTAGAAAATAATAGCTTCTAAGTGTAAGATACTTGTTAATTCAGCTAGTGATAAGAAACAAAAAAATTTAGGCTGCTGGGATGGCTTGCTGGTTAAGAATGCTTAATGCTTTTCAGGAAGACCCACATTGAGTTTCTACCACCCACATAGGGAAACATGTCTTCTTCCAACTCTGCCTTGATACAGTACTCTCTTTTTACCTCTGCTTATCCTGCTTTCCCGTCTACATTAGAGTATACATAAATAAAATAAATAGTATTTTTTAACTAGCAATAAAATAGTAACATTACTTTTGCTGTCTCCAAGTAAGTATCAATACATTAGATTATAAGATGCAAAATTTGGAATTTAAACAATAGGACTACAAAAAGTGGTATGAATGCTGTTTTGTCCTGATGACAGTCTCTTTTTGACTTACAAAACCTTTGCAGTTTTATGAGATCACAATTATTTATTCTTCATTTTAGAGTATAAGTTATTGGTGTACTTACTTTACTGGAAATTTTTCTTTGTGCCCATGAGTTTGAAACTTTCCCCTATTTTCTCTTCTTTTAATTTTAGTGTATCTGGTTTTTTGGGGAGGTCCTTGATCCTCCTGGGTTTGAGCTTTTTACAAGGAAATGAAAATAGATTGATTTGCATTCCTCTACCTGCTGACCACCACTTGAACCTGCATCATTTGTTGAAAATGTTCTTTTTTCCACTGGATGATTTTAGCTCCTCAACTATTCAGTGTGAGGGTTCATTTCTAGGTCTTCAATTCTATTTCATTAATTTACCTGCCTGTCTCTCTACCAATACAATGCATTTATTTTTATCATGACTGACCAGGGACTAAACTACCAACCAAAGAGTGCACATGGGGGACTCATGGCTCCAGCCACATAAATAGCAGAGAATAGCATTGGCTGGCCTCAATAAGAGGAGAAGTCCTTGTGCCCTATGAAGGCTAGTTTCCCCAGTGTAGTCTAATGCCAGGGCGTTAAGGTGGGAGTGGGCTGGTGGGAGGGGGAACATCCTTATAAAAGCTTGGGAGAAACATAGGAAAGGGTGGAACTGAAAGGGGGATCATATTTGAAATATAAATACATAAACTATTCAATAAAAAGTTGTATGGAATTAAAGTTCAAACATAATGACTTAGACACAAAGTACTTTGTTTTTTCTTAGTCTCTATATTTGTCTTTCTTTGTCTGCTCCTCCCTGTCCACGCCCCCCGTGTGTGTGTGTGTGTGTGTGTGTGTGTGTGTGTGTGTGTGTATTTGTATGTGTGTGTATGTGTGTGTGTGTATGTGTGTGTGTGCTTTTCTTTCTGATAATTTGTGTCTACTTTCCTGGAGTGGTTTTGTGTAGAAAAATCAAATAAAAACATCTCAATCAGAAAATGTATTTCTAAATACTAATATTTGGTAGACACTTAGATAATCAAAGTAACCCTTCCCGTCTTTTATAGAAAAGGCAAAGAGTCATTAAAAATCCACAAAAAAGGAGGGTCCATCCAGTTTTGATAGTCTATTCTTACATATATTCTTACATATAAAAATTGATCTGCAAATAGACATTTGAAGATGAAGTACAGTTATAAAGGGAAAGATAAAACAGTGAAACAATCCCAATATGAAGAGGCTCAATCATAAATGCAGGAAATAGGTTAATAGATAACCACACTTAGTATCTTAAGGAGGATAAGGAAATATTTCCCATAGACATAAGGAAACACAGCATGATAGAGAAGTGCATATCTTACCACGTGCTTTGAAATTTACCAGTGTAAGGTCAACTTTCAATGTTCTACATGTACATGGGAACAGAATAATTTAATGGTTAATTTTTAGAACACAGTTAAAAACTGTCTTTGGATTATTGGTTGCATATGGTTGTTTTGTCTATATGTTTGCATATATGTGCAATTAATACACAAAGTACCCATGGAAGTAAGAAGGATGTTTAGATTTTCTGGGACTGATGTTGTAAATGGTTGTTAGCCACCATGTGAGCATGGGAACATAACTCAGTTTCTCATCTAAAAGAGCAAACACTTTCAATATCTGCTCTATTTTTAGCTTCTTTAAGTTTTCCTCTTTCATTTACTTTTCATTTGGAGGTAGGTATGCACCATGCTGCATATGAGATTTTCAAAAAAAAAAAAAAAAAAAAAAAAAAAAAAAAGAATGCTTGGGAAACCAAACCAATTCTTTCTTTGTCACCATTTGAGTTCTAGGGACTGAACTCAGGTCATTGGTCTGAGAGAAAACCCCTTTACCATCTCAGCCACCTTCCAAGAAACAAAACCTTTAAAAAAATCAATTTATTTGATTTTTTAAAATTCATATATGAAGACTATCTTTACCTCCTCATTTTTGCCCTTCTCACTCTCAAAATTCTCCCATGTCATCTCCATTCACTATCAATTTCATGACTTCTTGTTTAATTATTGTTACACACACACACACACACACACACACACACACACACACACACACACACACAGGCATGGGTACATGTATTCAGGACTGACCACTGTGTTTGAATATCAGGGACCTCTTCTCAGTAGAAACTAATTCTCAGTCTCTGAACTTCCATTATTTGCCTTTTAATTCTTTTTCCAAGGGAGAGATTTTGTGAAACTTACATAGAAGTTTGGCAGGTCGCCTAGTGCATTTTTAAAGATTTTATGTTACAGTTTTCCTGACATGTACAGCAGACACAAACTGGAACCAGGCAACCTGGATCTCTGGCTGTTACATTTTTTTTCTGCTCCCTCTTATAAGAATTCTTCTTACCCTTACATATATAAGGTTGTCTGGAGCTGGACATTTATGTTCACTTTTCTCATGCATTTTGACAGCAAATCTAGATACTACTGCCGACTCCAAGAAGTGTTTGCTAACATGAGCCTGATATGAATGCCTTCTGAGAGGCTCTGCCAGAGCCTCATGGATACAGATGCAGATATACACAGCCAAACATTAGATTAATCCTCGGGACTCCAATGGGGAAGTTAGGGCAAAGACCGTAGGAGCAGAAGGGGTTTGTAACCTGATAAGAAAAACAACCATATTAACCAACCAGACCACCCTCAAACTCCCAGACACTAAATCGCCAACCAAAGAGTATTCGGGGTACCCATGGTTCCAGCTGGATATACAGAAGAGAACTGCCTTATCTGGTATCCCTGGGAGAGGGACCCCTTGGTCCTGTGGAGGCTTGATGAACCAGGATAGGAAAACACTAGCCTACTGAGGTATGAGTGGGTGGGCATGAGGGGGAACTCCCTTAGAGAGGCAGTGGAAAGGGAGAAGGGAATAGGGGGTGTTTAGGGGAGAAACTGAAAAGGGGAATAATATGTCAAATGTAAATAAATAAAGTAGCCAGTAAAACGTTGTTATATATTATAATTTCAATTTGGTATTAGCTCAGTTATTCATTTATTTGCTTATGTAGATGGAGTCCTACTGGTCAGCATATCATCTAATAGAATATAAGACTGTATTACATAGCATCTCGCACAGCAAATCTTATCTTTTAGTTCTTTATACTTTCTGGCCAATGGGATATATTTGGGTATCCTTTTGGAATAAATAAAAAAAATCATTCTTTAATATATTTCCCCCTCATAATAGCATTAGTAGCTTTGCTCTTATAGCACTATAATGGGAGGGGGCTAAATCCCTCAAAAGGGTAAAGACAGAATGAACATGTCCATTACAATTGGTAAAAAGTGAGGTCGACTACTTACCCAACTAAGCTGTGTAAATGATGATTTTGTTTCCTCAGAAGATAGGATGAGATGAAAGCTGTACCCAGCTGTGTGAATACATGGCTTGGGCTGAGCCCAGAACTTCCTCATTGTAACTACCCCATGCCCTAATCCTGGACACTTCTAGCCTAGATACAAGCTGGCTGAGTCAACTCAACTTCCTGAGGCTTCTTACTAAATTACGCTTCTTGGTTTAATACTAACTTTGGCAATATTTTCTAATTTTTTGGCTCCTCCTCATTCTCTGGCTTGTTCTGTCTTCACCTGCATCTTGCTTGTTCTCTCTGGTCCCTGTCTCTGTAAAACTCTCCTGGTAAATCTGCCATAAATGCACACAAAAAGAAGCCAAGTTTCTGGATTAAATGTTCTCTACAAGCTTATATCAGGGGGCCCCAGGATGTGTCCTTGCTGGTCAAAAAATCAGAGCAAAATTAGTGTCTTAATTAGAAAAGGAAGGTGGCAATGTCAATCTATTATTTATATAAATTCTTGGATTCACAGCTTTCACAAAAGCAGTCTAAAGCATGCTGGAAATGCACCGGCTTTGTAGTCTCCGCTGACTGCAATGAACTTTTATACAAGTCAAGAAAACTTGGTGATGATTTTGACTTGAAGTAGTTAAACTATTGGATTACTTCAAGCCTTACAAAGTATATACAACAGAGAGAAAGAAGCATATTCCAATGTCTTCTATACCCAAGTTAATCACTATTACAGAGAAACTCAATGATAGTTCAAGGTGAAATACTGTGAAAAGTATACCTTCAGATACATTCAGGGATTTGAAAGTGTTGATTTTTATCTACTTCTTCGAACTGGTGGGAAGACTTCGTCTCAGTATATGTTTGAATGTTCCATGACAAAGTACAAAATTATGCAGTGTTGAAATGGCTTCTTTGAAATTATTAATAGAGGAGACACATTTTATGCAAAAAGAATCACTAGGAAACTATCCAGATGTAGAATTATTCACTATATCTATGATCTCAAAGTAGAAGTCTATCACATGAATAAACCGAGTTATGATACTACATTTCAGAGAACAATGGGGACAGTTACAAAACCAAAACGTTGTCAGAATAAGGAAAACATGAATGCATATTTAGTAAGCATTTGCAAACAACTAAGGAACATTGCAACTGCAAGTTTGTATCTCACATTTTATACAAATTTATTTTCTTAATATTTTATGTTTCTGTTGACATATTCATATCTGCTTATGGTAGTACTTGTATTCTTGTGAGGGAAATTACTACTTAAGACTATTAATGTGATTAGAAAAAAATTATAGGACTAAAGTGAAAAAGAAAACAATGGGTAAATTAAGGCTAAACTGGACTTAGCATTTTAAGTCACCAATTCACTATTTATATTTTCACTCAATATATATTAATATTTCTAATTATTATTTGAATAATTTTTAAAGACATATAATGACTGTAAGAACCAGAGTTTCATGGAAAATTGATTCTTCTAATAATGCCAAAATCTATACCCCTAAAAGTTTGCCGACATGACTGCTCCAATGTGAACTGAACAAGAACAACATCAATTTTCATGCCAAAGTGAATGGGAAAACTTGTAGACTCAACCCTACAAAATAACTGTAGGTGACTAAGGAAGTCTGTTAATGAGAATGCTGACCTTCCACATGGATGAGCATATAAACTGTTTTGCCAGTGTTGAAAGGTAGCTTTGAAAACATATGAGTAACATGGTCATGAAACTGAAGGAGAGAGCCATATGAGAGGCTATATTAGAAGGAAAGAAGAATGAGAAATGTTGTAATTATACAAAGATTTTTTTAAAAAATATATACATAATCATATGTATAAGTCACCATAAATTTGAAGGGGAGAGACACAGAGATGGTGAGAAGAAAAAAAGGAGAGAGAGATTGCTTGGGAAATCAAAAACCAGAACATCATGAGTTTATGTAAAAATTTGAGATTCCCCAGTTCTGTCCTTGTTTCTCTGTGTATCTGTCTCTGTCTCTCTGTCTCTGTGACTATGTGTCTGTTTCTCTCTCCTCACTCTGTTCTCTCTCTCTCTCTCTCTCTGTGTGTGTGTGTGTGTGTGTGTGTGTGAAAGAAATCACACACACACACACACACACACACACACACACAACTCTAAACATAAATCTTTCCATTATAATGTAAAGCACCATAGACTTAAATTGGCAACATGTTTAGAGAACTTGTTGCTGCTAATTTTATTTGTGCTCATAAATTCTAAGTAGTTGGTTTGAGATATAAAAGGCATATCAAACAGTAGAAAACATGATTTTTGAAAGAATCACAACAGGGTATTATTTATGAAGGAATAGAAACCTGATAAATATATAACCTAAGCCCCAACCTTATTAGGCCCAATTAAGTAACTTGGGATGTTAGATTAGGTACATTGAAATGCTGATTCCCCTTAATAGTTAATGAAAGTTTCTGGCCCAATAGAGGACAGAAACTGTGTTGATATATATACAAATATTTTTATTATTAAACATTTCATTTGTTTGTATTGCAGTTGTTGTCCTCTTCCCGGTATCTCTCCCAATCCTAGTAGATTTTTGCCTCTAAGAGGGGACTCCCCCAACCATCCATCTACTCCCCCCTCACCCCTCTACCATCCCATTTCTCTGAGGCATCAAGCCTCTGCCGAATGAAGTGACCCCCCCACTACAGATGCCAGATGAAGCAGACATCTGCTCCATATGTAGGCAGAGCCATGGACCAGCCAATATATACTCCTTATTTAGTCTTTGGGAACTCTGAAGGGTCCTGTTAGTTGATACCATCGTTCTTCTTAAGAAATTGCAATTCTCTTCAGCTCCTTCAGTCCTTCCATTAACTTGGAGCCCCGAGACTCAAATCAATAGTTGGCTGTATCTGTATCTATCTTAATCAGGTTCTGGAAGAACCTCTGAGAGGACAGTCATACCATGATTCTGTCTGTAAGTTCATCATGGCATCAGCAATAGTGTCCAGAATTAGTATCTGAAGATGGAAAGAATACAAAGGTGGCGTGGTCTCTGGATGGTCTTTCCTTCAGTCTCTGCTCCATTTTTGTCCCTGCATTTTGGTTACACAGGAACAATTCTGGGCTAAATTTTTGGGATGGGTGGGTAGCTACATAACTAAAGTGGGAGCCATGTTTATCACCTGGATTGTGCCTCTTAGAGGTTCTCTCTCCCGATGGTTGAGCATTTTGGTTAAGGTCAACCCCACTGGGTCCTGGGAAGCTCTCACTTCTCTGGCATCAGGGACTTTCTAGTGCCCGTCCCCATTACTGGCCACCTGTTGGTAGATATTTCTATTTATTCTCCTGGCCCTCTGGATGACTTTCCTTTCTCATTCCTTACTTTATCCTATCCTGTCTTTCTTTTTTAACCCTCCCCTTCCTCTCTCTCACCCAGGTCCCTACCTCCCTGTGCCTCCTAGGATTTTTGTTTCCTCTTATAAATGATACTAAAGCACCCATACTTTGGTTTTCTTACTTGTTAAGCTTCACATGGTCTATGGGATGTATGGTGGGTATTTTGAGCATTTGTGCTAATATCCATTTATCAGTGAGTATATACTATGATTGACCCTTGAAGTCTGGATTACCCCACTCAAGATAAGATTTTATAGTTCTATCCATTAGCCTGCAAAATTCATGAAGTCCTCATTTTTAATAGCTGAGATTCATCCCACTGTGTAAATGTTATAGAGTTTGTCCTATTGACAGTGTTCTTTGCCAAAAAATATGTTCAATTTCATGAGGTTCTGCTTGTCAATTGTTGATCTTAGAGCCTGAGCCATTGTTGTTCTGTTCAGGAAAGTTTCCCACATGGTGATGTGTTCAAAGCTCTTTTCTAGTTCCTTCTCTATTGGATTAGGCATATCCGTTTTGTTGTTGTTGTTTGTTTGTTTTTGTTTTGTTTGTTTGTTAGCTTGCTTGCTTTTGTGCATGTCTTTGATACACTTGGACTTGAGTTTTGAACAAAAAGATGAAAATGGTTAATTTTCATTCTTCAACATATAGAATACCAGTTAGACCATCACCACTTATTGAAAAAGCTGTCTTTGTTCCACTTTAGGTTTTTTTGTTTGTTTGTTTGTTTGTTTGTTTGTCAAATATCAAGGGACCATAGGTATGTGGACTTATTTCTGTGTCTTAAATTCTATTCTATTGATTAACCTGTCTGTCTCTGTACCAATTTCATGCAGTTGTTAATACTACTACTCTGTGGTAGAGCTTGAGGTCAGGGATAGTGATTTCCACAGAAGTTTTTTTTTTTTTTTTTTTTTTTTTTTTTTTACTGTAGAGAATTGGCTTTGCTATCCTGGATTTGTTTTATTCTATATGAATTTGAGAACTGCTCTTTCTATCTCTGTGAAGAACTGAGTGGGAATTTTGATAGAGATTGCACTGGATTATTAGATTGCTTTTTGGAGAGATGGCCAATTGTACCATGTTAATTCTGCCAATCCATAAGTATGAGTGATCTTTCCAAAGTCTGAGTCTTTCTTCAATTTTTTTCTTCAGAGACATGAAGGTCTTGTTATAATTATTTCTTATGTGCTTGGTTAGAGTTACCACAAGATATTTTATATTACTTTTGACTATTGTGAAGAGTGCTGTTTTCATAATTTTTTTCATTTTGTAGAGGAAGGTTATTGATTTGTCTGATTATATATATATCAAATATATATTATATATTTGTCTGATTATATACATACATATATATATATAATGTTTTAATAATGATAAATGTTTTTATAATGTTTAATTATGATACTTGAATTTTTGATTTTTCAAGACTTTTAACATGATGCCATGTTGTATTTTGCCAAAGGCTTTTTTAGCATCTAATAAGATGATCATGTAATTTTTTTTTGTAATTTTTTTCTTACATAGTGGAATATATTGATGAATTTCTGTATATTGAACTATTTCTGAAACCCTAGGATGAAGCTGACCTGATCCTGTTGAAAGATAATTTTGATGTATTCTTAGATTCAGTTTGTGAGAATTCTATTAAATATTTTTGCATTGATATTGATAATTAAGCTTGTTTTAAAGTTCTCACTTTCTTATTAGTTCTTTGTGTGGTTTATAGATCAGTAAAATGATGGCTTCGTAGAATTAATTGGGAAGTGTTCCTTCTGTTTCTTTTTTACAAAATAATTTGAGAAGTATTGGTATTAGATCTTCTTTGAAAGTCTGGTTGAATTCTACAGTAAAACAATCTGGCTCTTGGCTTTTTTGGGGGAAAGGGGAGAATTTTATTAACTGCTTCTATTTCCTTAGGCATTATAGAATTGTTTAGACAGTTCATCTGGTTCCGATTTAACTTTCCTAGGTGGTCTCTGTCTAGAACATCATCCATTTCATATAGATTTTACAGGGTTCTTGAGTACATGCTTTTGAAGCAGATAGTTTCTGTTGTTATGTCTTCATTTTAATTTCTGGTATTTTCAATTTGGACACTGTCTCTGCCCTTCAGTTAGTTTGACTAAGGGTTTATTTATCTTCTTGATTTTCTCAAAGAACCAGCCTTTGGTTTTGTTAATTCTTTATATCATTCTCTTTGTTTCGAATTGATTGATTTATCCCTGTGTTTAATTATTTCTTTCCATCTATTCCTCTTGGGCATGTTTGTTTCACTTTGTTAAAAAGCTTTCAGATATGCTGTTAAGTTGCAAGTTAGTATTCCTGACATTTCTTTATGAAGTTAATTAGTACTATATTTTTCTTCTTAGTACTGCTTTCATTTGTCCCATTTGATTGAGTATGATGTGCCTGCCTTTATTTTTTTTACATTCTAGAATGTTTATAACTTCTTCATTTCTCCCCTGACCATGTTATCACGGATTACAGAGTGTCTCAGCTTCCTTGAGTATGTGGGCTTGAGTATTATTGTTGTTGTTGTTGTTGTTGTTGTTGTTGAAGACTATCATGAGTCCATGGTGATCTGATATAATACATAGGGTTATTTCAATATTCTTGTATCTGTTATGACTTTTCGTGAAAGCTTAGTCAATTTTAGAGTAGGTACCAAAAGGTTCTGAGAAGAAAGTGCAGTCTTTTGTTTTAGGAAGAAATGTTCTGTATATACATATTGAATCCAGTTGGTTCACAACTTCTGATAGTTTCACTTTGTCTCTGTTTAGTTTCTGTTTCCATAACCTGTACATTGGTGAGAGTGGAGTGTTTCAGTCTCCCACTGTTGCTACCCTCTCTGACCAGCAGAAAATCTTTCTGTCCCCATTTCTTTCTCTCTTTCTCTTTCTCTTTCTATTTCTTCTTTCCCTTTCAGTTTCTCTTTATCCCCGCCCCCAAGCGCAGTCCTATTATGCTGAATCTCCTGTCATGGGTGCACTTGCGAAGCTTGCACAGGTGGGAGTGGCTGATCTGGGTGGGGGGGCAGGAGGAAGTCAGGTGCTAGTGCTAGAGTCCCAAGCATCATCTTGAGACTGCCGCCACAACTGCTCTCCACATCCCACAATTATGGTGTGAGGTTAAATGTGTGCTTTGAGCTTTAGTGGCGTTTCTTTTACAAATGTAGAAGCCTTTGAGTGTGGGGTATAACTGCTCAGTATTGAGAGCTAATCTTGGTTGATTTTTCTTTTGATGAGTATGAAGTATCCTTCTCCATCTCTTTAGATAAATTTTGTTTGAAAGTCTACTTTATTGAATATTAGGTTGGTTATTCCAGCTTTTTCCTTGGGACCATTTGCATGGAAAAATTTTCCAGCCTTTTATTCTGAGGTAGTGTCTGTCTTTGTCACTAAATTGTGTTTTCCATATGCAGCAAAATGTAGGGTCTGTTTCTATATCTAGTCTGTTAGCCTATGTCTTTTTTTATGGAAGAATTTAGTCTTTTGATGTTGATATATTAAGGACAAATGATTTGGGGCTTTCACTTATTTTTGTTGTTAGAGGTGGTTTACTCTTGGTGTGGTTCTCTTTTATTAGATTTTTGTGAGTTCATTAATTTATTGATTTTTCTTGGTTATAGTTTCCCTCTTTGTGTTTGAGTTTTTCTTGTTTTTTCTAGTATCTGCTGTAGGGCTGAGTTAGTGGAGTGATGTTTACATTTGTTTATATTATAGGATATCTTGGTTTTGCTGAGTACAGTAGCCTAAGCTGGCCTTTGTGTTCTTTAAGGGTCAGCATAACATCTATCCAAATCTTCTGAGTTTTAGAGTTTCTGTTGAGAATTCGGGTGTGATTCTGATATGTCTGCTTTTTATGTTACTTGATCATTTCCTCTTATCACATATATATTTTGTTTCTGTTCTGTGCATTTAGTATTTTGATTATAATGTATAAAGAAGATTTTCTTTTCTGCTTCAATCTATTTTGTGTTCCTGAACATTCATGATGTTCTATTTCTTTAGGTTAGGACAGTTTTCTTCTATAGTGTTGTTGAAAAATTTTCTGGCCCTTTGAATTGAAAATCTTCACTCTCTTCCATTCCTCTTATTCTCAGGTTTGAACTTTTCATTGTGCTATGAATTTCCTGGATATTTTAAGTTGGGCCCTTTTTGCACTTTTTATTTTCTTTGACTGTTTGCCAATATCATTTCTATCTTCTTTTCCTGAGATTTTTCTCTTCTATCTCTTGTATTTTGTTGGTGATGCTTGCACCTATAACTTCCTTAAAGTCCTCTATTATTTTCTTGAATTGGAATTTTAGGTCAGAATATTGCTTCTCAGTCATGTTGGGGTATCCGGAGTTTTCTGTGCTTAGAGAAGTGAGTTCTAATGATGCCATATTGAAATGGCTTATGCTATCTTTATAATTGCACTTGCCTTTTGCAATCTGGTTACTTGTGGAATTAACCGTCCTTGCTGTGTCTAACTGGAGCTTGTCTGTCCTTGTAGGAAGGTAGAAGTCTGTAAGCTTGGTTAGAACAGGTGTGATCTACCATTTGCTGAGTTGTAGACCAGAAAGATATATCTTAGGCACGGTGAATAGATCTTTAGTCTGGTGAGCCTCATGGGGCGGGGTAACAGTTAGGCTAGGTATTAGTGCAGGAATGGTAGTTTCAACTGTGTGCCTGGTTATGATGGACATCCTAGGAATTTTCTGTCTCTGGTTGGGGTCTGGGATTGGTGTGCCCAACCTGTCTCAAGGCTGTGTTGTGGACTGAAAATACTCAAACCTCAAATCAAGTTTTTGTCTATCTTTAGTCGGTAGTTTCTGACCTTGTCACAAGGCAAAATAATGTTTTAGGAGGAAAATTCCATGCTTAATAGCAGCCCCTTCAACCTTTGCTATGTTGGTTTGAAATGCAATAAGTTATACTTCACACTATTTCGTGCTCATATTTTTATGATAACTGAAACATGGATCTTAACCTAGTACATTTCGGCTGAAGCTTGATTATATTGGAACTTCTAAAGCTCATTCATCACATATCAAAGGTCTTAACCAAATACATTATCCTGTTCTTCCTTCTAAATTAATAACATAAGAAATGTTAACTCAACCTTGTATTGTCCTGAGCATGATCCTACTCATAGAACATATTTTGAATAAAAACTACAAACATAACATAAAATTAATAGATTGTAGAAATGGGTATGATGGTAGTGTTTTATAACTAAACCTGGCTACATGAGAAGCCCATTTAACACATCGAATTGGACCTGGCTAACAGATTGTGGTAGCATTTTTCAGTCCCCACTTTTTGCAGGTATGACTGAAATACACTACCCCCTATTCTGAACGTTTCCAGCCCCGTGGGTGACCTGTTCTTCCCACAGATGTCCTTCTATATGAGTCCACCTTCTTGTTACCCATGTCTTTTATGTACCATTTACTCTCCTGGCTCTCTTCTCTACTCTGGGCCCTCTCCTTACATATCCCAGATCAGAGTCATGTCATTATGGACTATCCCAGTTGTTTCTGCCACTGGTATCTCTTTTATCTACAATACATTTTATTCTATATCGTCCTTAAGGGCAGAAATATCTTTCCTATTTTATGTATTTATGTTTCATTCAAATAGCAATAATACCCCTCAAATGAAATAATTTAAACTTGTTAAATTATAACAAAGCAAAGTATGTCTTATCTATCTGTTTACTGACCTATCTCTTTCCATGTTTCTATTGTCCATCTTTTCATCATATATATGTGTATGTGTGTATGTACAGTATGCATATTTTTACTCATTGCTATAAAAATTACAAAATAAGCAATAAGATGTAACTTAACTTAAAGTCAATAGAATATAACTCATAATATATGAGAAGGAATTGCACTGGAGGAACATGCAACTGGTAACATTGCTTCAGTAGTCTTGAAACAAAGAGCAATCAGGAAGTAGGGATGGACTATAAAAATTAAAGTGAATACTTCTACTAAGAATCTACCTCTTAAATGTTCCAGAATCTACTTCACATCACTAAGTATCAAAGTACATTACTATGGTAGAGACATTTTATCATTTATTGCCTATTCTAGCACTAGGATAAGTAGCCAGGTGCCATGCAACATAAGTATTTGTAGTGAAATTTGGTTTGAAATATATAACATAATGAGGGCAAGTGTTTTTATAACAGAAATAAACTCAGATGACTAGTCATTTTACTTGAAGAACAATAGATGATATTAATTTTATAGTTTCCCTGTTTATTAATTGAACCAATTAATTAATAGACAGCTATAAGAATAACTTTATAACACATACAAAATGACATATGACACTTTCATTCTAGTTAAATATAACTGCCAAAGCAAATGATACTTAATTAGTATATATTTTAGACAATACCCATCAATATTTGAATTAGTTTTAAAATCAATTTATTTAATATATGTACATGAGTGGTCGTTTACTACATGTATGCCTGTGAATGACATATCTTTCCTTTATTTTTGGTTTTTATTTTATTTTTTGTTTTTTTGGTCATGTTGTTTTATCAAAGTAATAGAAACATAAGTCAATAAGAAAAATGAGGAATTTAAATTAGAGGCAAGAGATACTCCAAACTAATAAAGTTAATAAAGGTGAAATAGTTTACCTAAAAAGAAAATTTAAGATCACACCTTAGCATTATTGTAAGACCAACTGTAGAAATGCTGAAAATACCAAGTAAAATTTTTCTAAATAGCTATAAGAAAGCAATCCATCCTAAATGAGGTAACAATCTGGTTAGAGCCTCAGATCAGAAATTGTAACACCAATTAGGTAAATCTCTGATATACTGTATAACCTCTAGTATGTTATTCATTAAAATTTAACTCATCAATGGATGTAAGATAATTCTTCATCATATTTGGTATTGATGTATTCCATATGGTAAGGGTTCTGAATAATATAAAACAATAAAATATTAAAATTTTCACCTGTTACCACTACTTATTGTGAGAATATGTGAGTCTTGATTCAAAATAATTGTGCTGTTTATAAAGCCCATGTTATAAACTGAAATGTGTGTTGTGCTTGTATAATATAAACTGTAATTATCTGAGATTCCAAAATAAAGAATACAATGCTACCGTTTTAGCTATGTCATAATTATTTTATCACCTTAAATGTAAGCTGTTGTTCAACCATGTTTCTTTTTTTTTTTACTTTATTTTAAAAAACAAAGATAAGAGAAAAAAAATTTAAACATTTTTACATAAATGTATACAAATACAATTGTGTCCAGTGCTTGGCTTTTTTTTCTCTTTTCTTTTTTTTTTTTTAAGGTTTGATACTCTGCATTAAGGTCTTACTAGTTACAATGAGCAAAAAGTACATGTAAAACATGATGTAACCAAGAATTAGTCAACGTTTTCTTGGTGTGTAAGGATTGAGCATGACTTTTTTTTGTTTTGTTTTGTTTTGTTTTAGTTTTTTTTCTTGAACTTCACATAGTCTGTGAGTTGTTTCTGGGGCAGTCCAAGCCTCTGGGGTTAGCATCACAATATCAGTGACTACATATTATGTCTGTTCTTTTGTGACTGGATTATCTCACTCAGGATGATATTCTCTAGATGCAACCATTTTCTTAAGAATTTGGTTAAGTCATTGTTTTGGCTGAGTAGTACTCTATTGTGTAAATGTACCACAATTTTTGTATCCATTCATCTACTGAAGGACATCTGGGTTCTTTCCAGCTTCTGGCTATTATAAATAGAGATGCTATGAACATTGTGATGCATGTATCTTTGTTGTATATTGGAGTGTCTTTCATTTGAAATACCTTCAAATGCCACTATTAGGTAATGGGTATCATGGTATTTACATTATTGCTTTGGTTCTCAATGTGGGTGCAGAAAACAGAAATTGTGCCAGCTGTAAGAGGCAGCAAGTACTTTTTACTTCTGAGCATTTTAACCAGCCTCTGTTTGAATTCTTAAAGAACCAATGAATAAACATTTGTGAACATCACTAATTTTTGCTTATTTAGCACTGGAGAAGTTGATATCCTCACTGACAGTGCTTAAGGTGGATTACCTTGCAGGATTATTTCAATCTTTGAAGGAAAGAATTACAATAAATTGGAATAAGGACTATTGGGCTCATGTGAGTTGCATAATTCTCTTGAACTGAAATACATGGATTCCTACTGTGGACTCATGCATTAGGTCAGAATGGTATTAAATATCTTGTTTAACCACTCCATGTGGTTACTAAGAAGTTAAGGTGGGCATATGAGACAGCTCAGAATGCAAAGCAAAACCTCAAGCACTGAGCCATCATGAGGCCCTACTACACAAAATTGAGCAAAAAAAAAAAAAAAAAAAAAAAAAAAAAAAAAAAAAAACAATTAAATGTACTCTTCAGTTAAGTAGTTTAATAGATAAATCTAAATTTCCTCTGACATTGTCTATGACAATTAAAATTAAATATGGTAGGGAATATACAGATGGTTCAATGGGGGAAGAGCACTTGCTGTTCTTCAGGAGGATTTCAGTTAGTTCTTAGAATCCAGATTGGATGGATTATAATTTCAGGCAACTCAAGATTCATGATATATGTCTCATTCTTTCTGCTGTGAGCATTATCATACATAACAAGTATTCACGCAGATACATGCAGTATATAAATTATCTTTGAAGTATAAACCTAAAAGTTTTTATTCATTTTTCAAAATAATTTTTGAGAGAACTTTAAAGAGAATTTAAACATGTTTCTAATATTAACTTGGATCTATGCAAATATGAGCATCACTTCCTTTCTTTGTCAAACCATGGGCAGCATACTTAAAAATTATGAAGAAAATATAGACAGAAATTGGGTATAAGTTACAGAGATGTCAATCCATCATATAAGTGTTGGCATGGCATAGCACACCAGAGTCATTCACTGCATCATCGTAGGGGAATGCTAGAAGGGTGAAGCAGGAAGGGGTGAACGGGTAGATAAGCAACCTCATAGCAGCAAAAGGGAGGGTTGAGATGGAAGGATAAGATGGAAGGATTGGTAAAGGGGTGATCAAGAAGGGGATGTCGTTTGAAATGTAAGCAAATAAAATGATTTTTTAAGGAAATTAAAAAATAAAATAGGGTACAGAGGTAATAGGAAAATTCTCAACACAGGAATCTCAAATGACTTAGAAGCTCTATAAGCAATGTTCAACACGTTTATCATGGAAATGCAAATTTCCATGTTCATCATGAAAATGCAAATCAAAATGACCCCGACGTTTCACTTTACACCAATCTGAATGGCTAAGATCAAAAACTCAAGAGAGCACATGCTAGCAGTTGGTGGAGAAAGAGGAACACTGCTCCATTGCTAGTCGGCGTACAACCTGGTATAATTACTCTGGAAATCTTTCTCATGGTTCCTCAAATAAATACCTCTACCTGAAGGCAAGGAAATACTATTCCTGGGAATATACTCAAAAGACGCTCCACCAAACCACAAGTTCACATGTTCCACTGTGTTCATAGCAGTCTCATTTATAATAGCCAGAAGCTCAATCCAGATGTCCCTCAACTAAAGAATAGATACAGAAATGAGATTCATTTAAACAACAACAATGTATATTCAGCCATTAAAAATAAAAACACCATGAATTTTGGAGGCAAAAGTATGGAACTAGAAAATACCATTCTAAGTGATGTAATCCAGACCCAAAACTACATGAATGATATTCCTCTCAATAATAGGTGGAATATTTATAAACAAGACATATACAATAAAAGCAAATATATTTATATGGTAAAATAATAATGTTTACATAACATTTCTCTTTAATTTCAAAGATATCACAAAAAGAATAATATTAAAATGGAAACATTGAATATTTTGTAAGTATAAAAATCACAAAAATACACAAGTAGAAATTAATTGAGCTACCACTGGAAACAGAGATACAGAAAAAAACTCTTGCAGAAAAACAAAAACAAAAAACTGAAAATAAACCAACTAAAACTAAAAAAGTAACATAAGAAAATATGCCAGAGCAAAATTGTGTGTGCATCCCCATCAAATATTAGAACATTAACTACAAGGAGAATACTCTGAGATTTCCTACAAATAAAACAAACAATATATATATATTAGTCTTAAAGAATTACGGGGCAATCAACTTTAGAAATTTCACAGAAATTCTATCTTAAATATCTATTCCATACGAGGGAATAAAAATATAAATATAAATGAAAATTATTATCTTTTTATGGGATCTCAGGGAATTTCTGGAAAAAAATGAACATGTTGTATATGAATAGTAATTCGCCAGGGCATCAATCACTTTACTGATTTTGAGCCAAGCCATAACTAACAATCATGGCTATTGACATGTGAGCCTATGGAGATGCCTATACTCAAGATTGATAATTTCAGCAGACATATATACTGGGCCTGGTAGACAAATGCAACAGAAAATTCTTTCACACGAAGAGTAATTATCTTGTCTTTAACATTTATCATTAAAAGTTTCTGCTCATAAAAATGTTTTGCTTTCCAACCATATTTTCTGGATCCTGACTGCAGAAACTCACTTTTCTTCCACTAATATAGCACTAGAGGAAAGATGTAGACATTAACCGCAGCACATATGGTTAAAGACAAAACATTAACTTCTAAGTGCTTATGGAGACCTGCACATGCTGTTTCCTGAAAACTGGGAGTCTGGTAAGTGAATCTTTCAGTGTTTCCGAGATAACTTTATTTTGCCTAAAAGAAAATGGCTCTTCATTTCTTGCTACAACCTGAAAACTAAACATTTTGCCTACTTATTTCAAACTGCCTCCAGCATAGAAACTAAGAAAACTGTTGAACTTGCAGAGTAATACAAAATTCTGACAATGATTTTGGCAGCCTCTTCTGTCAGGTTACTTTCTTTGCTATGTATTAGAATCTCTACCAAGATACAAAAGTGGGATTAAAAATTCAATCATACTTGTTTGAATTTGTATAAAACAAAGAAATAAAAGTATATATAAAGTGTTAAGGCACATAAAATTATTATAAAGTAAAGAAAAAATTATATATAATTTTCACTTATTCATGGATAGTATTTTCAGTGACACTGAAGCAGTACTAAAAATAATTATAGAGGACATTCAATTTATTAGTCATAAAAATGAGTAGTGAGCATATTTAATTTCTTAGAAAAGTTTAGAAGTGTGGTGTGGACTACATTCATCACAATCTGGAACCTCAAATTTTATCTGAAGTCACAGGCAGTTACATTTGGGAAATGTGACATCCAGTGAGACAGACTGATGCACTAGAGGAAAGTGTGGCTATATTTGGTTATTTTTGAAGAAGAGGAAGGTAGGTAGACAAAACATTGTTACTTGATATTTAGTTCTTAGAGGAAGCACAAAAGAAAGGCACAGTCTGGGAGTCTGGAGTCCATTTTTCTTTTCTTGCTTACAGCACTGCAAGTAAATCTAACTGTCAAAGAAACAAGAAGTCCACTGCTACTTTCTCTGCAGCCCAAAAGAACCAAAGTCCATTGACAGGCATCGATCACCTCATGCAGGAGTTACTTTTGTCACTAAGGAAACTCGAAACACAAGACAAAGGTAATAGACTTCACAAAGCCAGAAACAACAGCTCATAAATATCTCTACAGCATATTCTAAGTCAAAAGTATAAGTTCTTTAAAAAAAAGACTCCTAAAATGGGAAGTAAGTTTACATTTTATTTGTACATTAAATATTATACAAAAAAATTTGTAGTACTGATCTTAAATGCTTCAGTACACAGTTTGCATAGAAAAAGAAGATTGAATAAATAGTTTCTAAATAATTATTAAAAGTGATTAAAAGTAAACTCAATTTTATGGCACATGATAAACTTAGCATAAAAAATGCAATTCTAAATTTTAAATTCTGGAAACAAATTTAAGGAACTGTTTGTGACTATTTTAAAATAATATTTTTGATGTTAACTATACTAATATTTAATTACTATGAGAAATCAACCTTTTTAAACAGAGAATAGAAGTTGTTATTATTTAAAGATAAACTTATGACACCCAAACAATGAACTTGCTTTGTTGGAAAATAAAGTTTTAGCAAAAGATAATTTAGGTACTATATTTGGAACTTAGGTAGAAGGACTGATTTTTAAAATAAAGGATACCTCAAGAGCTGAAAGATTCAGAAGAGTCAAGGATATGGGGTTAATATCAGAAGAGACAATACAAGGAATTTGCCTGAAAGGGAACGGTGCATGCTATCTGGGTGATTTATTCTGAACACATTTTTATTGTGCTTACAGGAATGGGGAAAACTTTCCCTTCAGCCATCATTATGTATGATGCCAGGGCCAGATATCTTCAATAGTGAAGTAGACTGACCTGCAAGTGAATTTTAAATGACCAACTCTAGAAGATGTACTTCTAGATCTATAAAATAATGTACATGCTTTTGTTATTCCATTCCACAAAATATGCTAATTTATTCAAAGGTTAAGAGTTTAAAACTTATTAAATATTGCTGAAAGTACTGTAAAAAATGTCTCATGAGCAAGAAGGAAAACAAACCCAGCAGTATAAGACAGATATGGAGGATATTGTCAAGAGCTATGTATACTCTAAGCATTATAGAATTACTTAAGCAGTTATTAGATACTGAATATTATAGTAACGCACTATGGAAGCTCATAATATCCTATAAATAAAACTGAGAACATAATAATAAAAATATAAAAAATACAGAGACTTACAACCAAAAACAAAGCTTTATACCAAAAGACAAGGGGGGAGAGGAAATAGTTAAATCTCAGAGCTTCCAGGAAATGTGAAGGCATTGGCACATGCTGCTACAGAAAACACCATGCCATAAGCACTTTAGCAATTGCATTCCTTTTATTTTAAGCAGATTCTAATAGCAATTCTCTTGAATCTTAAACAAATAGTGTATAGGATGTTAATTCTACATGATTGCTTCCACAAGAAAAAAGAAGTATATTTCAATTTTCCTTGAAAAAAAACTAATGACTTTCTATTTTCACCAGCTACTGGGTTCTTTTATAGATTACAAGGAGAGTTCATGCATGATGCCTAACAATATATCTAATTTCACATACACATACATACATACATACATAGATACATATGGGAAATTACATGAATAATACATACATACATACATACATACATATATACATATTTCCAAACAAATAGAAACAATATAAATAAAATATTCAGCACTCAATCAAAAAAATAACAAAACTAAATTAACATGAACAAAGAAGCGAGCTCAGTCTTGTAAAGGAGCCCAGAAACAGAACTAATGGAAACTATGCCAATCAGAAGTTTACAAAATAAGACAGTGTAATTAAATATGAGCATGTCAGAAAACCCAATAAATCAAACATACTACATTGTCTTATTAACAGAGATTCTAATTTAAAATGTTAATCTGTGTGCTTCTTGCTAGAGACATATATAAAATATCATCACACCAACTTATACAAACTAATCAAATAAAACTAAATCTAATATAACATTACAAAATAAGACTATTAGAATGTTAAATGGAGCAGGGATTGTAATAGCTCAGTAGCAAGAACATGGTCTTGCATTCAATTGCCAGCACTGCAAAAAAAAAAAAAAAAAAAAAAATGGTGTGTAGTAGAATGCAAAGTGAAAACAATCAGGAAAGAATGATTAATCTTCACAGAAGAACTCAGCACAAATATATACAAGCCATGGCATCTACACGTAACACAGTGGCAATGAGATTTGTAAAATAAAACCTGGCAGAAATGGAGGTAATAAATGACAAATTATTGAAAAGTGTTATTGCTACTACATACATAGGTCAGAAAGAAAACACTAAGGTTGTAAACTATAAAACAAAGAACTATAAATGATAAACAACACAGCAATTTTTTCAGAATGAAATTTTTAAAGATTCACCACAATGTGATATTTCTGATTTGATGAAAGTCCAAATTGATAGAGTCGTCTCATTTTCCACTTTGTTTCTAATTGCTGAAATCTGAGTGTTCACTCGAAAAGTGATATAAAACTCTTTCTCCAACCTAGCATGACTGCCATGCAAATATTTGATCATTCTAAGTGGGCCTGGGCCAGGCTATGAAGAATACAAATTATCCTGTAGTTCAGTTCCATCCTACCACACTGAAAGTTTGCTGAGGCTTTCTTCAGCTCTCAGTCCTTCACAGCAGAATTGTCATCCAGTTCCTTGAATTTTAAAATATTCCATGTACTATTCTACAAAGTTCCAGTGTGCCAAAAGTAGTCATCTCAAAATATAGCTATATATTTAGGACTTTGGATAATCTTTATAAAGGAATAAAAAGGTACTAGATAGATATTTTGGATAGAAGAAAAGACAAATAAAGGGAATAAGAAAAGATAGTACATACTTAAATTTTGTAAAATTTAAATAGGATACAGCCCTTACTACAGTGCTAATGTATAATGCCTTCTCCATTCTTTCTTAATTGTAACTCAATTTGACACAGTATTAAAGCACAAAGGCTTTGGAGAATATCTCTTTGTGATAGTGTGGTAGTGATGAATGAACAAGCATTGCTATTCCAGAAGAAGATTCTTTGTTAACCAAATGAGTTTCT
Organism: Micromys minutus; assembly: GCF_963924665.1. Lineage (NCBI taxonomy): Eukaryota > Metazoa > Chordata > Mammalia > Rodentia > Muridae > Micromys > Micromys minutus. The sequence goes on along the minus strand of NC_137972.1, from coordinate 97,264,081 downwards.
TGCAAAAAGGCAGGATGTATTCCTCTTTTCTTCTTTCCAAATACCTAAAGTAGGTAAGGCCATCTTGAGGAAGAAAAGGTGCAGAAATTGTGCCTCTGTATTTCAAATCTTGTAAAGTTATAATAATCAACCCAGTGATCACAAACATAGAAGCAGACCAGTCAACTAATAGAACAGACCAAGTAACCTATATATAAATCTATATATAAATACCCATTATGATTGTTAGGTGAACTGATGGTTTACAGTGGGTAAAGAAGAATCTCACAAATTCAATTAGAAAATTCCACAGCCACAAATCTACAAACCGAGAGAGAGAGAGAGAGAGAGAGAGAGAGAGAGAGAGAGAGAGAGAGAGAGAAAGACAGAGAAATATAGAAAAAAAAGAAATAAAGTAAAACAACAAATGCAAAGATACGACTGGAGAACACAGCACATTTTCATAAACAGTTATAACAAGAAAATTCTCTTCACTTTGCATATAAATCATTTCATTATTCTCACATGTTGAAGCTAACTAAATGCTGTTAAGTAAAGCATAAAAATATAACTATGAGATATTCTCCCTTCTTAACATAAAGAGCTAAAATCATAAAGATGATTGAAAAGTCAAGTCCCAATACTGTGATGTTGACAGATTAAACAACAATGTTTCCCATAAATTTAAGTAGGTGTGGCCTTGTCTTTGGGCTAAAGATGTGAGTAGAATTGTTGGCACACAGATAGGTGGTATAGGAAATTATTTTCTTCCCTTTGCTTGTAAATATCCCTTGGCTCTAAATGTTTCAGCTTTTTGTTGATGACAAGGGGTAATGTAGTCTTAATATTAACCAATGGCTGGGAGAGCCTTAGGGTGATTGGGGCATTTGTGAGAAGTACCTTGTTTGGTGATGTAGTTGAAGAGACTGGGAGCAATTACATCACATGAACTAATTCACATCAGGTTTCAGCATGTCCAGAGCTTTCTAATTTGTGGGACTACTTGTGGTTGACATAGTATACATTACCTTCAGAGAAGTTTGTAGTTCAGAGGCTGATTAGTGGATGGTGTCTAAGAGCTGATTGGAACTCTGATGAGACAGGTACAAAATAAGGAAAAAAGTTTAAAAGCTAAAAAATATAATTTAATTTTTCCCCTAAGCAATAGGCAACAGATAGGGATGGCAGAACTGCTGACTGCTATGAATCTTTAACTGGAGATATTTTCACTTGTAAAAAGTAGATTCAAGTATTCTGACATTTTCAACTCACTGAAGCTTCTATTCCCATACTTTGAAATCAGTATTGAAATACATATTATAGAAAAGGCTGATCATATAAAACAGCTATAGTAACTTTACGCCTTTGACTCACTGCAAAAACTAGAGCTTTTGGGTTAGAAAATAGAAAAAGTTGTTGTTTTTGTTAGTTTGTTGGTTTTTATTTTTTAATCTAAAGGACTAGATACATACATTGTATAAAATATTTTTAGAATGATCAGAAGGTATTTTTTTTACCATATTTAGAAGACAACAAAGAGAAATTTAAAATCTTTAGCTTGTGACTCACAGCTTATCAAAACTCCATTGATTAATGTTAAGACTTTAAACTTTTGAGGGGAGACCTAGGCTGCGGGGGAGCAGAAGGATCTCTGCGGAGTGCACACGGAAAGGGCACCCCCTGCCCTGACCTGCCCTGTTCTCCCTGATCCAGTGACCTGGAACAGATCTTAGGAACTTCTGTTCCCACACGGAGACGACTTCAGGACACAGAGCAGAGCCTGGCCCACCTACCAGCCGGAAAGGTGGCTCGGAGAGGCTGAGCATCTGTGACCAGGAACAGATCTTAGGAACGTCTGTTCCCACCCGGAGGTGACTTCAGTACGCAGAGCAGAGCCTGGCCCAGCTGCCACCCGGAAACTGGGCTGCTGGGGAGTAGAGAGATCTCTGCGGAGTGCACATGGAAAGTGTACCAGGGACACAGACCAGATACAAGTGAAAGGCAAGAACATATCACTGACAACAAAATGGCAAGAGGAAAGAGAAAGAGTATATCCCAAGGAAACCAAGACAATCTAGCAACACCAGAACCCAGCTCTCCGATAGTAGCAAACATCGGAATTCCAAACACTCCAGAGAAAGAAGACACAGACCTGAAATCATGCCTCAAGACGCTGATAGAGTTACTTAAACAAGAAAGGGAGGAAAAGCAAAAAGATTCAGAAGCTTTTAAAGAAGAAACAAGAAAAACACTCAAAGAACTCAAAGAACGAGACGAAAACAGAACCAAAGAAATAAAGGAATGGAAGAGGGAAATTAAAACAGAAATTGACACAATAAAGAAAGCGCTAGAAGAGATAACCCTAGAGTCAGAACACCAAAAAAAGAAATCAGGAGTCACAGAAGCAAGCATTTCCAACAGATTACAAGAGATCGAGGAGAGAATCTCGGGGGCAGAAGACAACATTGCAAACATAGACAAAACAGCCAGAGAAGATGCAAAAAACAAAAAGCTCCTAACCCAAAATGTCCAGGAAATACAAGACACAATGAGAAGACCGAACCTAAGGATAATAGGAATAGAAGAGGGTGAAGAGTATCAACTAAGAGGCACAGTAAATATCTTCAACAAAATCATAGAAGAAAACTTCCCTACCCTCAAGAATGAGATGACCACGAGCATAAAAGAAGCCTTCAGAACTCCAAATAGGTTGGACCAGAAAAGAAATACCTCCGGACACATAATAGTAAAAACATCAAGTGCCCAAAGTAAAGAAAGAATACTAAAAGCAGTAAGGGAAAAAGGTCAGGTAACATATAAAGGCAGACCAATCAGACTCACACCCGATTTCTCAACAGAGACTATGAAAGCTAGAAGAGCCTGGACAGACATCATGCACTCCTTAAGAGAGCACAAGTGCCAGCCCAAGCTGCTATACCCAGCAAAACTATCAATCACCATCGATGGAGAGACAAAGATATTTCAAGACAAATCAAAATTCACACAATATCTGACCACAAACCCAGCACCACAACGAATTATAGGTGGAAAACCCAATACAAGGAGGGAAAATACAGCCTAGTAAAAACGAGAAAACACCTAAACAAGAAAACTAAAAGAAGAAAAAAACACAGACACAACTCAACCCAAAATAGCAAAAATGGCAGGAAACAGAAACAATTATTTCTTGATATCTATTAACATAAATGGTCTCAACTCCCCAATAAAGAGACATAGACTATCAGACTGGATACATAAACAAAATCCAGCCTTTTGCTGCATACAGGAAACTCATCTCAGAGACAGAGACAGACACTATCTCAGAGTAAAAGGGGGGGGGGGGGGAAACTTCCAAGCAAACAGCTCCAAGAAGCAAGCTGGAGTGAATATTCTAATATCTAATAAAGTAAATTTCCAACCAAAAGTTATCAAAAAAGATAAAGAAGGACACTTTTTACTCATTACCGGGGAAATCTGTCAGGAGGAACTCTCAATCCTTAACATATATGCTCCAAATAAAAAATCACCCACATTCATAAAAGAAACTCTACTAAAGCTCAAAAAATACATTTCACCCCACACAATAATAGTGGGAGACTTTAACACCCCACTCTCACCAATGGACAGATCTGGGAAACAGAAACTGAACAAGGACACTGCAAAACTAGCAGAGACTTTGAACCAACTAGAATTAATAGATATATACAGAACATACTATCCTAAAGTAAAAGAATACACCTTCTTCTCACCACCCCATGGCACCTTCTCGAAAATTGACCACATAATTGGACACAGAACAAGCCTTCATCGATATAAGAAGATTGAAATACTCCCATGCATCCTCTCAGATCACCATGGTCTACGGCTGGTCTTTAACAACAACAAGGACAACAAAATGCCCACATACACATGGAAACTAAACAACGCTCTGTTAAAGGATAGCAGGGTCAAAGAAGAAATAAAGAAAGAAATTAAGGACTTTCTAAAATTCAACGAAAATGATAAGACAACATACCCAAACCTATGGGATGCAATAAAAGCAGTATTGAGAGGAAAACTCATTGCCCTAAGTGCTTCCAAGAAGAAACTGGAGAGAGCTCACATCAGCAACCTGACAGCACAGCTAAAAGCCCTAGAACAAAAGGAAGCAGATATACCAAAAAAGAGTAGATGGCAAGAAATAATCAAAATTAGGGCAGAAATAGACCAAATAGAAACCAAAAAAAAAAACATTGAAAAAATCAACAAAACAAAGAGTTGGTTCTTTGAGAAAATCAACAAGATTGATAAACCCCTAGCCAGACTAACTAGAGGGCAAAGAGAGAGTATCCAAATTAACAAAATCAGAAAGGAAAGTGGTGACATAACAACTGAAACTAAAGAAATTCAAAAAATCATCAGATCCTACTACAAAAACTTATACTCCACAAAATTGGAAAATCTGGAGGAAATGGACGAATTCCTAGACAGATACAAGGTCCCAAAGTTTAACCAGGACCAAGTAAACCATCTAAATAACCCTATAACACCTAAAGAAATAGAAGAAGTCATCAAAAGCCTCCCAACCAAAAAAAGCCCAGGTCCAGACGGGTTCAGTGCAGAATTTTATCAGACATTTATTGGGGATATAACACCAATATTCGCCAAACTATTCCAAAAGATAGAATCAGATGGAATATTACCCAACTCTTTTTTTGAGGCTACAATAACCCTCGTACCTAAGCCACACAAAGACCCTACAAGGAAACAGAACTTCAGACCAATCTCACTTATGAACATTGATGCAAAAATACTCAACAAAATCCTTGCAAACCGAATCCAAGAACACATCAAAACCATCATTCATCATGACCAAGTAGGCTTCATCCCTGGGATGCAGGGATAGTTTAACATAAGGAAATCCATCAATGTAATCCACCATATAAACAAACTTAAAGACCAAAATCACATGGTCATCTCACTAGACACTGAGAAAGCATTCGACAAAATCCAACACCCCTTCATGTTAAAAGTCCTGGAAAGAACAGGAATCCAAGGCCCATATTTAAACATAATAAAAGCAATATACAGCAAACCAACAGCAAACATCAAACTTAATGGCGAGAAACTTGAAGCAATCCCACTAAAATCAGGGACTCGACAAGGCTGCCCACTCTCTCCCTACCTATTCAACATAGTACTGGAAGTCCTGGCTGGAGCAATTAGACAGCAAAAGGAGATCAAGGGGATACAAATCGGAAAGGAAGAGATAAAAACACCACTCTTTGCCGATGACATGATAGTGTACTTGAGTGACCCCAAAAATTCCACCAGAGAACTCCTACAGCTGATAAACAAGTTCAGCAAAGTGGCCGGATACAAAATTAACTCAAACAAATCAGTAGCCTTCCTATACTCAAAGGACAAACATGTGGAAAAAGAAATTAGGGAAAAGGTACCCTTCACAATCGTTACAAAAACTATGAAATACCTTGGTGTGACTCTAACTAAGGAAGTGAAGGACCTGTATGACAAGAACTTCAAACTTCTAAAGAAAGAAATTGAGGAGGATCTCTAAAAATGGAAAGATCTCCCATGCTCATGGATTGGAAAGATCAACATCTTAAAAATGGCCATCCTACCAAAAGCAATCTACAGATTCAATGCAATCCCCATAAAAATTCCACCCAGTTCTTTATGGAATTTTAAAGATCAATGTGCAATTTCATATGGAATAACAAAAGACCTAGAATAGCGAAATCCATCCTCAACAACAAAAAAAATCTGCGGGAATCACTATCCCTGACCTCAAGCTATATTACAAGGCAATTGTGCTGAAAACTGCATGGTACTGGTACAGAAATAGGCAAGTGGATCAATGGAATAGAATAGAAGATCCAGAAATGAGCCCTCATGTATATGGTCACCTGATTTTTGACAAAGGAGCTGTAAACATTCATTGGAAAAAGGACAGCCTATTCAACAAATGGTGCTGGTCCAACTGGCACTCAACATGCAAAAGAATGAAAATAGACCCGTTCTTATCTCTTTGTACAAAGCTCAAGTGTAAGTGGATTAAAGATCTCCACATTAAACCTGATACACTGGAATTATTAGATGAGAAAGTAGGGAAAACCTTAGAACACATAGGCACAGGAGAAAATTTCCTAAACAAAACACCAATGGCTCAAGCTCTAAGGTCAAAGATTAACAAATGGGACTTAATGAGATTGCAAAGTTTCTGTAAGGCTAAGGACATCGTCAAGAAAACAAAACGGCAACCAACAGAATGGGAAAAGATCTTTACCAACACCACATCAGATAGAGGCCTAATATCCAAGGTGTACAAGGAACTCAAAAAGCTAGACACCAGAGAATCAAATAACCCTATTAAAAAATGGGGTACAGAGCTAAACAAATCATTTTCAGTTGAGGAACACCGAATGGCCGAAAAACATCTGAGGAAGTGCTCGACATCCTTAGCCATCAGGGAAATGCAAATCAAAACAACCCTAAGATTCCACCTCACACCAGTCAGATTGGCCAAGATCCAAAACTCAGATGACAGCAGATGCTGGCGAGGCTGCGGAGAAAGAGGAACACTTCTCCACTGTTGGTGGGGTTGCAAGCTAATACAACCACTCTGGAAATCTGTCTGGCGATACCTCAGAAAATTGGATATAGTACTACCTGAAGACCCAGCTATTCCACTTCTGAGCATATACCCCAGAGAAACTTTAATACACAACAAAGATATATGCACCACAATGTTCATAGCGGCTCTATTTATAATAGCCAGAAGCTGGAAGGAACCCAGATGTCCTTCAGAAGATGAATGGATACAAAAATTGTGGTACATTTACACAATGGAATACTACTCAGCCACCAGAAACAATGACTTAACCAAATTCTTAAGAAAATGGCTGCATCTAGAGAAGATCATCCTGAGTGAGATAACCCAGTCACAAAAGAACAGACATAATATGCAGTCACTGATAGTGGGATGCTAACCCCAGAGGCTTGCACTCCCCCAGAAACAACTCACAGACTGTATGAAGTCCAAGAAATAAAGAAAACAAAAAATATACATATATTCACAAAACAAGTAGACTTTGACTATTTCCATGTTGCGTTTTGTTTTGCATGTACTTTACGCTTATTGCAACTAGTATGTTTTCAATGCATACTGTCAAGCCCTTGAAAAAAATTAAGTACTGACTAAAAAACATATTCACATGGTTTTATGTAAAATTTATTTTAATGTCTGAAAAAACAGTACTGACAAAAATGTATAATTTTAAGCAAAAAATGTTTAAAATCTTTACATTTATCTTTGTTTTGCAAAATAAAGTCGTTTAAAAAAAATAGTAACAAAATAAACAAAACCGAAAAGCAAACAAACCTAAATCCAAAACTTCAAAACTGGATTCTCAAACAATATCTTTTGTGAAGGTAGCATCCAATATATATTAACTAGACTTTTATTTGGCAAAATGCTATGTTCCACACAACTCATCATCCATCAGGGTGTTATAATGAAGCCTATGTCTCTAGAATTGAATTTTTAGGCTATTTCAGTTTTATTGACTTATAGTAATTCTGTGATAAACCTTCCCAAATAGTAATTTTTGAGTATTTATTTTTTAAATAAAATATAAACCAAGAAAAAAAAAGACTTTAAACTTTTGAAATCTTAGTATAATGACTATATAGAGTAAATTGCATTTATATGTGTTAAATTATTTTCTTAGACCTTCATAATTGTTATAAGCATTCTTTTCATTAAATTTTTGCCAGTAGACAAATATATAAATGGTTGATACCTGGGAGCAGTTTTTGTAAAGCAACTACTTTAGTGAAAGTTCACCTGAAACATATATCTATTAATATGAAGACTTTTAGTAAGGCAAACATGTCTATGAATTTGTATTTTTCAAGCAGCTGACCTAATAGCTCTAGAAAAGTAAGGCTTGGTTTTTACATGTAAAATACATTGACTAGGCTGCTGCTGGTAAGCTGATGAACCAATAGTTTACCAGCAACAGCATCAGAGTTCTGAGAAGGATAAGTTATAGCAAGAAAATTAATCCACATGGCTTACATATCAATTAAAATGGCAGAGATGTATCCACTATCTAGATGGTTGCCTTGCACTATCATGGTTTCTCTAGCTTTGTCAGGAGTAGCGGTAGTGGTTGTGGGTCATTGGCTGTCATAGAACACAACATTTACTCTTCAGCTGACATACAGAGGAGCATCACCCTGCATCTGACAGGTTCAGAACCTCTGAGATGTTTTCCTGAGAATTAGAAACTCAGAAAGACTGGTCTATCTTGATTTAGCATGCAGCTTTAGCAACTTTAATAAGATTAGGAGTTCACAATTTTATTTCTGCAGAACTTAAATTTAAAAATATTATAATTCCTTCTGATTGCCCTCTAAATAAGAAGTAGAACTCACAGCTTTTCCAGTGCCATGTTTTATGGCATGATGATAATAAAGTCAACTTCTGAGCCTTTGAATAAGAACCTGGTTATTGTTTTTGTTTAGACTTTTAATCTGAAGTTAACTACACTGAAGAAATGGAGTGCACACTTGTGATCCAGATTTCGAAACTAGAAAACACAAGTATCTAATCTAGATATTGAAGAATAGTAACCTTGAAAAGTTTGGCCCAAGACTGTTGGCATATGCATTTAACCCCACGGAGCAAAAGCAAGCAAATCTCTGAGTTCAAGGCCAGCCAGAGACAGAGTAAATTCTAGGTGAAAAAAGCATAACTTCATGCATACCAGTACTCACCTTTAATCCTAGGAGACAGGCATGTAGATCTCTGAGTTCAAGATGAATCTATAGAGCAATATTCAGGATATCTAAGTTTAGGCAGTGAAGGAGTTGGGAAGCAGACAGCTAGAATGTACTAGAACAAGGGTGCCATGTTCCATCTCCTTCAAGAAGCAGAACTTGGCTGCAACAGTTGGACATTGCAAGCCACACAGTAGTTTTGAAGTCATGGAGAGCAGTTGAGGCTTGGCACAGAGAGAAGCCAGGGAGGACATTGGTGAAGGTAGAGCTTCAGTTGCAGTTGACAGACCAGGACTGAAGAGTCACTCAAAAAAAGTGACAATTTACACCATGAACCCTAAGAGAGACTATATATGAAGCCTAATTGCAGCAGATTCCAGCATAGTAGAGATGGCAGTGCCATGAGATGACCACAAAGAACAGCAGCTGCAGTAAAGTAAAATCAACCAGAACCTGGAGTGCTCCAGAGGGCAGAACTGTAGAAGTGACTCAAACTCTTTTGAAAAGTCCAGATGAACATTTTTGGACCCCAGACCATTGAAACGAAAAGCTGTAAAGTTGAAGAGTTGAACTTTCATTAGAAATTCCAAGATATTTGAGATGTCAGAGCCACGGGATACTTGCCAAGGAAAGCAGCTTAATGAAGAACTGTCTGTTCTGTCCCAGTGACAGAGCTGGGTCATGTCCAACAGACTCAGAACCTGCACACAGACAGCTCAGCACTCAGAGGAGCCTCAGGAGCACTCTCCCTCCTGAACATCTGTATGAATCCCTAATTCCTCTTCACTGACTATACAGGGAGAGACCACTGGGAACTCTAGGGGTGCAGGTAACATAGTGCTGCTTGGGAACTAAATGTTCTGTGCCTAGATCCAGAACTGGTTCAACACAATCAGAAATCACAGCCTACTCACAGAGAGATGAACACCCACGAGCACTCTCCCTCCTAAGCTGACAGGTACACAAACCCACAAAAGAGACAAGATTCAGTCAGAGACAACAAGACCAACCTGCAAAACAGATAACAAGATGGCAAGAGGTGAGCTCAAAAAACTAAGCAAAAAAAAAAAAAAAAAAAAAAAAAAAAAAAAAAAAAAAAAAAAAAATCCAAACAATCTGGCAATATCAGAATTCAGTTCTACCACCACAAGTAGTGAATATCCCAACAGAGAAGAAAAAAAATTTGACTTAAAATCACACTTCATAATGATTGATGACCTCGAGAAGCACATGAATAAGAAGAGGTTAAAAATGGACATAGAAACAATAAAGACATCACAAAAGGAGACAACCTTACTCCACCTGTGCATAGAAGCTTCTCTCCAGAGGCTGTAAAACAGCTGGAAAGGAGTGCAGTTGTCCGGGACATGTCAGGACCATCAGTGGAAATGGTGTTGGACTAGGCAGCTAATATCTACTAAAAAGGAAGGACCCTCCCTCAGCTTTTGACAATCAGGGCCCACAGGTATCAGGACAGGACATGGAACCACCAGACAATTAAGTGTTGACCACTAACATACATTCTCAGCCAATACTGTTAACCAAAGAAAAGCTGTGTGTGAGCAGAGTCATCCTGTGGCCACTGCATCCAGCTGTGGGAACCAGTTCCGTACCCCTTAGCCAAAAGGACCAGGTTACTCTGTGAGCACCATAGACAGTTTGGAAAGAAGCTGTTTCTCCCTAGAGAATAGTCTCATGGTAGACAAAAAGTCAAAATGTCATCTCTTTAAGTTAGGCTTGCACCAGATCAGAATGCACTGAGTTGTCACCCAGCTCTTGCAAGAGCTGCCTCCTGGGATACCCAGACCACACCCCAAAGTACTGAATGGCTGTAACCCTGACTCTTACTATATCTGCTATCGTGACCACTGTGATGAAGACCTGACAGAAGGAAGGAAGAGAAAGAAGTCATGTGCCTTTGTGGAGGCCTCCAGGTGCCCTGAAGCTTTACAGTGGTACACGGCACCTCCCATACCAACACCTTCTGCCCTCCATGCCCCTAGGCCACCACTCCTTGTTTACTAGAATATTTATAAATAAATATATATATATATAATGTAAAAAAATAAATAAAAAATAAAAAATATTTTAAAAGCTAGGAAAAAGATTAGGTTTCATAAATATAAGCATCACCAACAGTATACGCGATATAGAAGAGAAAACCAAAGGGGGCAGAAGGTACCATAGAAAACATTGACACATAAGTGAGAAAAAATGCAAAGTTCAAAAGCTCCTAACAAAAAACATCCAGGATATTCAGGACCCAACAAAAAGACCAAATCTTAGGATAATAGATATAGAAGAGAACAAAGACTCTCAACTAAAAGTCCCACTAAATATCTTAATCAAAATCATAGAAGAAAAATTTCCTAACGTAAAGAAAAAGATGACCATCAACATACAGGAAGCTCACAGAACACAAAATAGATTGGACCAAAAAAAGAAATTTCTCCCAACACATAATAGTCAAAACACCAAATGTTCAAATTAAAGAAGGAATACTGAGCTGGAAAGATGGCTCAGCATATACGAGCACTGATTGCTATTATTATAAATGGAGAAAACAAGATAGTATGAGACTAAACCAAATTTACACAGTATCTGTCTAAAAAGGATGGAAAATTCTAACAAAATGAGGGAAAGTACATCCAAGAAAAAAAAACAAGGAAATAATATTGTTGCAGCACAACCAACTGAAGAAAAGCACACAAACATAATTCTTCCTGTAAGAACAAAAATAACAGAAAAAACAATCACTATTACTTAATATGTCTAAACATCAATGGACTCAGTTCCTCAATAAAGCACATAGACTATCAACTAGACATAAAAACAGGATCCAACATTTTTCTGCATATAGGAAACTCATCTCAGTAACAAAGAGAAACACTACCTCAGAGTAAAATGATATGAAAAACCTTTCCAAGCAAATGGCTGCAAGTAACAAGCTGGAGTAGCCAATATAATATCAGATAAAATAGATTTTCAACCGAAAGTTATCCGAAAAGTTAAGGAAGAATACTTTACTCATCACAGGCAAAATCTATCAGGATGAACTCTCAATCCTGAACATCTAGCTCCAAATAAAAAGGCACCAGCATTCATAAAAAAAACTTTACTGAAGCTCAAAGCATATACTGCACCAAGCACAATAATACTGGAAGGCTTCAACACTTTACTATGATCAATGGACAAATCATGGATGCAATAACTGAACAAAGAAACAGTGAAACTAACAAGTTATGAAGCAAATGGATTTAACAGACATCTATAGAACATTTTATCCTAAAACAAAAGAATAACCTTCCTCTCAGCACTCCACAGTAATTTCTCCAAAATGAACCATATACTTGGTCACAAAAGAGGCCAAAACAGACACAAGAAGATCAAAATTCTCCCATGGATTCTGTCAGATCACCACGGACAAGGGTTGATCTTCAATTAAAAACAAAATCAACAAAAAGCACATATACATGGAAGATGAAGAATGCTCTACTAAGTGATAACTGGGTCAAAGATGAAATAAAGACAAAATTGAGAATTTTGTATAATTAAACAAAAATGAATAAATGATGTAACCAAACTTATTGAATGCAATGAAAGCACTACTAAGAAGTAAACTCTTAGATCTAAGTGCTATAAAAAAAAAAAAAAAACAAAAAAAAAAAAACAAAAAGAAAACTGTAGAGATGGAGAGAGCATACACAGGCAGCTTGACAAAATGCCTGAAAGCTATATAACAAAAAAGTAGATACACAAAAGAGAAGCAGATGGCAGGAAATAATCAAACTCAGAGCTGAAAGTATCAAAGTAGAAACCAAAAAAAAAAAAAAAAAAAAAAAAAAAAAAAAAAAAAAAAAAGCTATACAAAGAATCAACAAAATCAGGACCTGGTTCTTTGAGAAAATCAAAAAGATTGATAAAACCCTTAGGCAGGTTAACTAGAGAGCACAAAGAGAGTAACCAAATTTAAAAAAAAAAAAAAAAAAACAGAAATGAAAAGGGAGGCATAAGAACAAAAGCTGAGGAAATTCAAGAAAACATCACACCCTACTACAATTAAGAAAAGTGACAAATTTGGGTAAAATGGAAATTTTTTGGCAGATACCAGGTACCAAAGTTCAATTAGGATCAGATAAACAATCCAAACACTCCTATAACTTCTAAAGAAATAGCAGCATTCAGCAAAGCCATCCAAAGGAAAAAAAGCTCAAGACCAGATGGGTTCAGTGCAGACTATCATCAGATTTATAAAGAAGATCTTATACCAATATTCTCCAAACGTTTTCACAAAATAGAAAGAGGGAGAACACTAGCCAGCTCATTCTTCAAAGCCACAATTTTGCTTTTTCCTAAACCACACATAGAACCTACACAGAAAGAAAACTTTAGATGTCTTCCCCTCATGAACATTGACTTAACTTGAATATCCCTTCAAGTTAAAAGTCTTGGAAAGATCAAGAATTAAAGCCCCATACTTAAACATAATAATAGTAATATACAGAAAACCAGTAGCCAATATCAAACTTAATGATAAAGCACTTGAAGCAATTCCACTAAAATCAGACTAGTCAAGGCTGCCCAATTGCTCTCTAATTATGCAATATGTTACTGGAAGTTCTAGCCAGATCAAGTAGATAGCAAAAGGAAGTCAAAGGGTTAAAAATCAAATAGAAAGTTGTCAAAATAATCTTATTTGCAGATGATGTGATATTATATTTAAGTAACACCAAAAATTCCACCAGAGAACATTTAAAGCTGATAAACAACTTCAGCAAAGTCAGTAGTTATATAATTAATGAGAACAAATCAGTAGACTTCCTCTACTCAAAGGATAAACAGACTGAGAAAGAAATTAGAGAATAGACACTCTTCACAATAGTCACAACCAATATAAAATACCTTGTTGTGAATCTAACCAAGCAATTAAAGGATCTGTATGACAAAAACTTCAAATCTATATAAAAGGAAATTTAAAAAGATCTCAGAAGATGGAAAGATCTACCATGCTCATGGATTGGAAGAATCAGCTTTGTAAAAATGGCCATCTTGCTTAAGGCAATCTACAGATTCAATGCAAATCTCCATCAAAATTCTGCCTCAATTCTTCACAGAGTCCAGAAGAACAATTTGCAAATTCATTTGGAATAGTAAAAAACAAAACAAACAAACAAACAAACACAAAAAAACTGCACACAGGATAACAAAAAAACTATTCTCAACAATACAAAAAGTTCCAGGGGAATCACCATCCTTGTCTTCAAGCTGTATAACAGAACAATTGTAATAAAAACTTCATGAGATTGGTACAGAGACAGGCATGTAGATCAAAGGAACAAAACTGAAGACCCAGAAATAAACCCACTTACCTATGGTCATTTGATATTTGACATAAAAAGCTAAAAACATTCAATGAAAAAATGACAGTCTGTTCAATAAATGGTGTTGCTTCAACTGGCAACTGACAATCAGCATGCTGAAGAAGGCAAATTGATCTATTCTTATCTCCTTGTACATAGCTCAAGTCCAAGTGGATCAAAGACTCCACATAAAACCAAGTACACTGAAACTAATAGAACAGAAGTTGGGGAAGAGCTTAGAACACATAGGCACAAGGGAAATTTTCCTGAATACAACACCAATGGCTTATACTCACATATTGACAAATAAGACCTCATGAAACTGCAAAGTTTCTGTGAGGCTAAGGACACTGACAAGTGGAAAAAATGCAGCTAACAGATTGGGAAAGAATCTTTACCAATTGTACATCTGATAGAGGGCTAATATCCAATATATATAAAGAACTCAAGAAGTTAAATTCCAGATTTTGCCACCAGGAAAAGCAGAGATCAAGGGATGCAGACCTGGTGAGACTGCACTGCAAATAGCTGGGGTGCAGAGAGGTCTGGGCCGAACACGAAGAAAGTGCACCCCTCATTGGTTCAGGGGAGCAAGAACTCTGCCTTAGAGACTCGGTTTCCACCAGGAAAGCATATGCATGCAGAACAAATGCTCAAGCCATTTGGCACCTAAAACAGTGGATATCCAGGGACACAAGCCAGGTACACAGGAGAGATGGGAACCAATCACTGACAACAAGACCACACATAATTACAAACAACAAGATGGCAAGAAAAGCAAAAAAAACTTACCAAATGGAAACCAAGACAACCTGGCAACATTAGAAACCAACTCTCAAATTGCAGCAAACAGTGGAATGCCAAACACTCCAGAAAAAGAAGACTCAGACCTGAAATCATACCTCAAGATGATGTTGAAGATCATTAACAAGAACAGAAGAAACAGCATAAAGAAATATAAACTTTTAAAGAGGAAACTAGACAAACACTCAAAGAAATCAAAGAACTAGAGGAAAACAGAACCAAAGAGATGACGAAATTGAAGAAGGAATTTTAAATGGAAATGGAAACAATAAAGAAAACACTAAAAGAGACAACCCTGGAGGTAGAAAACCTAAAAAGGAATCAGAAGTCACAGATGCAACCATCTCCAAAAGACTACAAGAAATGGAAGAAAGAATCTCAGGGTGCGAAGACAACCTTGTAAACAAAGACAAAACAGTTAGAGTAAATGCAGAAGAAAAAAGCTCCTAACCCAAAATGTCCAGGAGATCCAGGACACAATGAGAAGACCAAACCTAAGGATAATAGAAATAGAAGAGGGCAAAGAATATCCACTAAGAGGCACAGTAAATATCTTAAAAAAAAAATCATAGAAGAAAACTTCCCTACCCTTAAGAATGAGATGACCATGAGCATAAAAGAAGCCTACAGAACTCCAAATAGAGGGGACCAGAAAAGAAATTCCTCCCAACATATAATAGTCAAAATGCCAAGTGCCCAAAGCAAAATAGAATACTAAAAGAAGTAAGGGGAAAAGGTCACATAAAGGCAGACCAATCAGAATCACACCTGACTTCTCAACAGAGACTATGAAAGCTAGAAGATCTTGCACAGACATCATACAAACCATAAGAGAACACAAGTGTCAGCCCAAGCTTCAATACCCAGCAAAACTATCAATCACCATAGATGGAGAGACCAAGATATTTCAGGAAAAAACTAAATTTACACAATATCTGACCACAAACCCAGCACTACTACAAATTATAGGTGGAAAACCCAATACAAGGAGGCAAACTACATCCTAGTAAAAAACAAGACAATACCTAAGCAAGAAAACCAAAAGAAGAAAGACACATAGGCACAATTCTACCTCCAAAAGCAAAAATAGGAGAAAACAGCAACCACAATTCCTTAATATCTGTTAAAATAAATGGACTCAATTTCCCAATAAAAAGACATAGGCTAAAAGACTAGATACATAAACAAAATCCACATTTTGGTGCATACAGCAAACTCATCTCAGAGATAAAGACAGACACTATCTCAGAGTAAAAGTTTGGGAAATATCCTTCCAAGAAACAGCCTCAAGAAACAAGCTAGAATACGCATTCTAATGCAGTATAAAGATTTTCAACCAAAAGTTATCTAAAAAGATAAAGAAGGACACTTTTTACTCATTACAAAGAAAATTTGTCAGGAGAAAATCTCAATCCTTAATATATAAGTTACAAATACAAAAGCACCCATATTCATGAAAGAAATTCTACAAAAGCTCAAAAAATACATTGCACCCAACACAATAATAGTGGGAGACCTCAACACTCCCTGTCAACAATGGACAGATCATGGAAACAGAAACAGAATAAGGACACAGTGAAACTAGCAGAGGTTATGAAGGAATTGGAATTTTAAAAAATCTACAGAACATTTCATCCTAAAACAAAAGAATGCAACTTCTTCTCAGAACCTCAAAGCACCTTCTCCAAACTTGATCATATAATTGGTCACAAAACAAGCCTCAATCAATATAAGATTGAAATACTCCCATGCATCCTATCAGATCACCATGGTTTAGGCTGGTCTTTGATAACAACAAAGACAACAAAAATCCCATGTACACATAAAAACTAAACAATGTTCTATTAAACAACAATTTCGTCACATAAGAACTAAAGAAAGAAATGAATGATTTTCTAGAATTTAATGAAAATGAAAACACAGCATTCACAAACCTATGGGATGTAACGAAAGCATAACTGAGAGGAAAACTTATAGATCTGAGTGTTTCCAAAAAGAAACTGGAGAGAACATACACTAGCAAATTGACAGCATAGTTGAAAGATCAAGAACAAAAGAAAGCAGATACACCCAAAAGGAGTAGAAGGCAAGAAATAATCAAACTCAGAGCAGAAATAGACCAAATAGAAACAAAAAGAACCATTCAAAAAATCAACAAAACCAAGAGCTGGTTCTTTGAGAAAATTAACAAGATTGATAAAAGTTTATCCAGACTAACTAGAGAGCAAAGAGAGAGTATCAAAATTAAAAAAATCAGAAAGGAAACTGTAGACATAACAACTGAAACTGAGGAAATTCAAGAAATCATCAGATCCTACTACAAAAGCTGATACTCAACAAAGCTTATATATCTGGAGGAAATGGAGGAATTCCTAGACAGAAACCTGATACTAAATTTAAACCAGGACAAGGTGAACCATCTAAATAATACCATACCACATAAAGAAATAAAAGCAGTCATCAAAAGCCTCCCAACCAAAAAAAGCCCAGGTCCAGATGGGTTCAGAGCAGAATTCTATTAAACATTTATTGAGGAACTAATATCAATACTGTCCAAACTTTCCACAAAATAGAATCAGATGGAATACTACCTAAGTCGTATTTTTAAGCCACTAAAACCCTCTTTTCCTAAATGACACAAAGACCCTTCAAGGAAAGAGAACTTCAATCCAATCTCACTTATGAACATTGATGTAAAATACTCAACAAAAAACTTGCAAAGCAAATCTAAGAAAACATCAATCAAAACAATCATTCATCATGTTTAAGTAGGCTTCATCTCTGGGATGGAGGGATGGTTTAATATACAGAAATCCATCAACATAATCTACCATATAATCAAATTCAAAGGAAAAAAAATGGTCGTCTCACTAGATGCTGAGAAATCATATGAAAAAATTCATAACCCCTTCATGTTAAAAGTCTTAGAAAGAACAGGAGTCCAAGGTCCATATCTCACCGTAATAAAAGCAATATACAGCAAACTAAGAGCCAACATCAAACTTAACAGTGGGAAACTTGAAGCAATCCCATCAAAATCAGAGACTAGACAAGGCTGCCAACTCTCCCCCTACCTATTCAACATAGTACTGGAAGTCCTGGCTTGAGAAATTAGATAGGAAAAGTAAATCAAAGGGATAAAAATTGGAAATGAAGAAGTAAAAACATCACTGTTTGGAGATGACATGATAATGTATGTAAGTTACCCCAAAAAAATCCACCAGAGAACTCCTACAGCTCATAAACAATTTTAGCAAAGTGGCTGAATATAAAATTAATTCAAACAAATCAGTAGCCTTTCTATATTCAAAAGACTAACGTGCTGAGAAAGAAATTATGGAAAAGATACCCTTCACAATAGTTACATACAATATGAAATATCTTGGTGTGACTCTAACTAAGCAAGTGAAGCACCTGTATGACAAGAACTTCAATTCGTTGAAGAAGGAAATTGAGGAAAATCACAGAAAATGAAAAGATCTCCCATGCTCATGGATTGGAAGGATCAACATTGTAAAAAAAAAAGAAAGCTATCTTACCAAAAGCAATCAACAGATTAAATGCAATCCCTATCAAAATTCCAACACAATTCTTCATAGAGCAATGTGCAATTTCATCTGGAAAAATAAAAAACCTAGAATAGCGAAATTCATCCTCAACAACAAGAAAGCATCTGCAGGAATTACCATCCCTGTTCTCAAGCTATATTACAAGGCAATTGTGTTAAAAACTGCATGGTACTGGTACAGTGATAGGCAGGTAGATAAGTGGTATAAAAAAAGAATGTGCAGAAATGATCCCTCACATATATGATCACTTGATTTTTGAAAAAAGATCTGTAAACATTCAATGGAAAAAGGACAATCTATTCAACAAATGGTTTTGGTCCAACTGGCACTCAACATGCTGAAGAATGAGTATAAACATTTATCTCCTTGTATAAAGCTTAAGTGCAAATGGATCAAAGATCTCTACATTAAACCAGGTACACTGAATGTATCAGAAGAGAAAGTAGGGAAAACCTTAGAACACATAGGCACAGGAGAAAATTTCCTGAACAGAACACCAATGGTTCCTGCTCTAAGGTCAAATATAGACAAATGGTACTTAATGAGATTGCAAAGTTTCTGTAAGGGTAATGACACCGTCAAAAAAACAAAACGGCAGCCAACAGATTGGGAAAAGATATTTACCAACGCCAAATCTGATAGTGGCCTAATATCCAAGGTACACCAAGATCTCAACCAAGACGTTAGACACCAGAGAATCAAACAACCCTATTTAAAAATGGGGTACAGAGCTAAACAAAAATTTCTCAATTGAGGAATACCTAATGGCTGCGAAGCATCTAAGGAAGTGCTTGACATCATTAGGCATCACGGAAATGCAAATCAAACAACCCTGATATTCCACCTCACACCAGTCAGAATTGCTAAGATCAAAAATTCAGATGACAGCAGATGCTGGTGAGGATGTGTAGAAAGAGGAATACTCCTCCACTCTTGGTGGAGTTGTAAACTGGTACAACTACTCTGGTAATCAGTCTGGCAATTCCTCAGAAAATGGAACATAGTACTACCTGAAGACCTAGTTATTCCACTTCTGGGCATATACCCCAGAGACACATTAATATACAAAAAACACACATGCACCACAATGTTCATTGCAGCTCTATTTATGATAGCCAGAAGCTGGAAAGAACCCAGATGTCCTTCAGTAGATGAATGGATACAAAAATTGTAGTAATTTTATACAGTGGAGTACTACTCAGCTATCAGAAACAATGACTTTATGAAATTCTTAAAAAAGTGGATGCATCTAGAGAATATCATCCTGAGTGAGGTAACCCAGTCACAAAAGAACAGACATAATATGCAGTCCCTGATAATTGGATACTAACTCCAGAAAGCTCTGAACACCCCAGAAATATCTCATAGACTATATGAATTTCAAGAAAAACAAAGTCCAAAAAAGAAAATAAGAAAAATCATTATGCTTAATCTTTTCACACCAAGAAAACTTTGATTATTTCAAGGTTACATCTTGTTTTTCATGTACTTTATGCTCATTGTAACTAGTAAGATTTTAATGCATACTATCAATCCTTTAAACAAAATCAAGTACTGGCAAAAATTTATTTATATACATTTATGCAAAAATGCTTTTAAAATCTGTACTTTTATCTGTTTTTTTAAAATAAAGTTGTTCAGTTAAAAAATTATTCTTAAAAACAAGAGGAAGTTAGATTCCAGAAAATTAATTAATACTACTAAAAATATTGTACAGAGCTAAACAAAGTATTCTCAACTGAGGAATATCAAATGACTGACAAGCAAGTAAAGAATAATTCAGCATCCCTAGCAATCAGAGAAATGCAAATCAAAACAATCCTGAGATTCTACCTCATACCAGTCAGAATGGCTAAGTTCAAAACTCATGTGACAGCAGATGCTGACACTGATATTAAGAATGAGGAACTCTCCTCCACTTGTGTTGGGATTGTTAATTGGTACAACCACTGTGAAAATAAGTCTGGCAGTTCCTCAGAAAAACAAACATAATATTTCCTTAAGACCCAGATATTTCACTCCAGGTCATGTACCACAAAGATGCTGCAACTTATAGCTAAGATACATGCACTACAATGTTCATAGCAACCTTATTTATAATAGCCAGAAGCTGGAATGAAACCAGATATTCTTCAACCGAGAAATGGATACAAAAATTGTGGTACATATACACAATGAAGTACTACTCAGCTTTTAAAAACAATGAGTTCATTTAATTTCTTGGCAAATGAATGGAACTTGGAGCTATCCTCCTGAGTGAGGTAACCCAGTCAAAAGAACACTCATGGTGTATACATACAAGCCCCAAAGGTTCAGAATACACAAGAAACAGTTCACAGAACTTATGCACCTCAAAGATTAGGAAGTCCAGAACGTAGATTCTTCAGACCTTCTTAGAAGGAAGAACATAACACCCATGGGAGAAAATAAAGGGACAAATTGAGGAGCAGAGATTGGAGAAAGATCATCCAGAGACTGTCTCATCTGGGGATCCACCTCATTTATAGCCACTAATCCCAAGCCATATTGCTAATGCTAAATTGTGCTTACTGGCAGGAACCTGATATTGATGCCTGCTTAGAGTCTCTGCTAAAGCCACACTGATACACAGCAGATGCTTGCAGGTATCCATCAGACTGAGCACAGGAACCCCAGTGAAGGGGATAACGGACTGAAGGAGCTGAAAAAGTCTGCAGTCACATAGGAAGAAGAAAATGATCAATTAACCAAACCCACCACAGCTCCCAGGGACTAAAACACCAACCAATGTGTTTGCACAGAGAGACCCATGGCCCCTGGTACCTGTGCAGCAGAGGATAGTATTTTGTGGCATCAATGGGAGGACAGGCCTTTGGTCCATTGAAGGTTAACTTTTCCAGTGTAGGGGAAAGCCAAGTTGCTGAGGTGGGAAAGGGTTGTTGGGAGAGGGAGCACCTTCATGAAGTCAATGTGAGTGGGAGGAGAGATAAGATTGGGGGTAGGGGATAAAACTCCAATGTAGATGTACAGAATATCCAATTAAAAAAAATAATCACCTGAAAAAAATGTGGATGATGAGGTAGGAGTGGGTGATTCGGTGTGAAATCATCTTCATGGAAGCAATGGAATGGTGAAGAGGGGATAAGAGAGGGAGAAAACAAGGTAACATTTAAAATGTAAATACATAAAATATCCAATAAAAAAATAAAAAATGTAGAACAGAACTGAGCAGAGAATCAGAAAAGAAGGAATCACCAATGTCTACAAAGCATTTAAAGGAATTCTCAACATCAGAAAATGCAA
The DNA here is from genome assembly GCF_963924665.1 of Micromys minutus. Taxonomy (NCBI): domain Eukaryota; kingdom Metazoa; phylum Chordata; class Mammalia; order Rodentia; family Muridae; genus Micromys; species Micromys minutus. The sequence goes on along the minus strand of NC_137972.1, from coordinate 97,242,303 downwards.
ATCAAAACAACACTGAAATTCTAACTTACACCAAAAAAATTGCTAATATCAAAAACCCAAGTATATGCTAGCAAGCATGTGGAGAACAGAGAACACTCCTCCATTGCTGGTGGGAATACAGACTTCTACAATCTCCCTGGAAATCAATCAGGTAATTTCTCAGAAATTTCAAATAGTTCCTCCTGAAAACCCAGCTATTGTATTTCTGGGAAATATTTATAGAGGGAAAGGTAGTGATGGAACAGGCTAGGAAAGGGTGGGGGAAGAGGAATGGGGAAGCAGGATATGGTGTGAAAATAGAGAGAAGAAAGGCCTAAAGGGCGAGGAGAATGAATGGAAATCTGCAACTGCCTGGGTTGGGGAAGAGGTGAATCCTTAGGAACTACTAAAGACTTGGGATAAGGTAGGCTTCCAGGAGTCAAGGTGGTCAAATTGATGCCTAATAATAGGGACCTAGAACCAGAAGAGGTCACCTTCTGTGGTCAGGCTAGACTGCCAGTGTAAGATTATGGACACCTTTATACCCACAAAACTTTCAACCCAAAATTTGTCTAGTCTAAAAGAAATGCAATCAGAGACAAAAGGCAAACCAATACCAATTCAAAACATAATTGATGGGCAAGCAAAAATCACTAACAGTAGAAACAATAACTGGTGATGCTTACAGACAGCATAAGTATACTTTGGGTGGTGCTAGCACTGAAACAGCCAACTGAAATAATGTAAATACCCACAACCAAACATTAGATGTAGGTAAGAAATATTTTTGGAAGGGCTAGGGGAAGGATTGAAGGTGCTGAACGATATAACAACCCTACAGCAACACCAACCTAAGTGCCAATGATCTATTTCTGTCATACTAAGAGTTTGAGCTCAAAAAGACAGGCAAAAAACAACACAAGAAACAGATCAAAACAAACAAACAAAGAATTACAATTATGCAGTCATTCAAAGGTTCACCAGTTGAACCATTTTTTAAACAAATAGGGGCTGTTTTCTCACAAATAAACCCAGGTATAAATAAATAAAACAAATAAACCCAGGTACCTAGAACCTACCAGAATCTCCATAACAGTCAGATTGCCGTTTCATTTTGGTCTGTCCACTCTGACTTCTATCTCAACTCCTAAAATTTCTCGACATTTTGTGCTGTTTCTAACCAATCTCTTGGCCTCCAATATATCAGAAAGTTCTTAGGGTTTCTTACCCCTGTGGTAAAACCTAAGAATTGAAACATTGCCAATGTATCCTCAGATACCAGGCCTCTCGGAGTTTTCTGTTATTCTCACCAGGACATTCCCAGCGTCCCAAGGAACATAAGAAAAAGAACTGGTAACTCCGTCCTAACATGGATATAACCAAAATAGAACATGTGATCTACTCTATGCCTTGCTTTTTGTTGATAAGAAGAAAATGTTGAATATCATAAGACAAAATTTTTCTTTACTATAAATAGATTTTAAACCTAAGATGTAGGAATGCTGGTTCATCACTTTTTGTATGAGGAGTATTCATAGACATATCCTCAGAAACATGTCTGCTTTTTGCCATCCTGCTCCACAATATGATAATAATGAACTTTAGAATGTGGTTAGTTCCAAATTTGATGGAGATAATGACTGTCATAAATAAATAAGAATGTCATAAATAAGAAATAAAGCAGAACATTTGTAGTAAATGTTCCAAAGAATCAGAGTATGCTTTTATAACTTATATACCCTATTATGTCAAATGTTTAACACATTAAGGAGACATCTTAACAGTATGTTATGTCTTTGAAAAGCCTTTCTGAAACAAACAGTAAATAGTCAAATGTGCTTTCATTAGTTTAAGAAGCAAATAGGGCAAATAGCTAGACATTCTGTATCCTCTAATCTTCTTGGCAAGGCACTTGTCTGGGGCCCATCTTACCTTCCTGTAGGAGGAAGATTGGTGATGTTAAGACAGGAGTAAAAGACCACTAATCCAAATAACCATATAGGAACAAGCTTTTTTATTGTACACAACAAAATATATCTAGCCAAGCAGGTACATCTCCTAATATAGGTTTCAGTGGTTGGCACTGGATATATAGTAGATAGATAAATAGATAGATAGATAGATAGATAGATAGATAGATAGATAGATAGATAGACAGACAGATAGATAATGTGACACACACACACACACACACACACACACACACACAAACATTAGTAGAGTGTTCCCAGAACATGAGTGTAACAAGTGGGTCATAAAACCTTAAACAGAGGTATGAGTGTAAGGTGGTCATAAAATCCTGGAGGAAAAATGGAATGACTCTATTTTCTGGAGCAGGCAGTATATAACTATTTGTAGGTACATTTTCAGGTGAGACAAAGCACAATACTTGAGAAGTGAAAATTTAATCATAAATATGACAGAATTTAGTTTCTCTTTATTAAATGATAGCTTTTAATCCCAAGTCAATGGCTGACTAAGTCATTAGCAATGGCATTTATGATTAACAATGTTATAGAAACCATTGTGGTAAGATTTACTGATAGAGCTAGAGGCAAGAGGATCATCAGTTCAAGGCCAGCCTGGGCTACACACTTCTGTTCCTAGAAGCATTGTAGATGTGACATCTCTATTACATGTAGGTGTTAGAGAAGTCAGAGGATAGTTTTATGCCAAGTGTTCTGACCTGCGATTATGACTAGTGATCCTACGTCTTCTAAAAAAAAAAAAAAAAAAAAAAGAGAAAGACAGTTGTGTGCCAAGATGAAGTGCAAGTTTCTAGTTGGGCCCTGCTGATGCAGACTCATGTGGTGTTTTGCTGTGGTTGACTCATGTGTTGATTTGCTAAGGCAAGACGCATGGGAAGATGTTGGGAGTCGTGTCCATCCCCTCTTAAGAGTTAATTGAATGGCCCCCTTATATGCCTAGACTTTGGAAATTAGACAAGTCTACCATTCAAGTTTAGATGTGTCCAGTCACAAGCTGATCCACACCTGCATTTCGGTTGTCTTTACTGCCACAGGTTACAGACTCACCCCAGGTGGTGTTGTTTCCACCTAGAAGCTAGGGAATTTGCATGCTGCCTTTGTAGCTGTGTGTCTTGAGAGCTGGACAGAGAGTAAAACAAGATATTCTGATAACATGAGTAATCGAGTCATGACTTCCTTTCAAGCCAGCAGGCTTTTGCCAGATTCTGCGTAGCTGGATGGTACTTTATGTTTGAGGAAAGTATGAATAGAACTCCATGAGTAGTGATAGTGTACCTGCACGCCTGGCTTTACAACACTTCCTTGATCCCTGTCCTTTTCTTTTTCTTTCCTAAACTTTCCTTCATTTAGAGAAGCACAGAAAGAACTTCTCCTAGCTTCCAGGCCCTGGTTGATCATGCTCTTTTATACTAATTTGGTGGAGGCCTGGAAGTTTCTGCTAGATCATGCAACCACTGCTGGCTTGTATTTATTATCCTGGTATGATGGAACTGGACTGGCATCCTAAAAAATGGAGGTTGGAATCACCCAAATGAAGTAAACTACTTCTAAACAGGTCCATATCCCCTTGTCCTTTTTATCATCTTTTTCTCATCATGTTTGGATGGTACGATAGAAGTAGAGTTGAAACATTTGAGAACCCTTATGAAAGGTAGGTTTTAGAATATCTAATTCTACAACAAACTGTTTGGGCAGGGATTTACCTTGAGAGGACCACTAGTTTGGTGCTGCATAGGCCTAGTGAGGCAGACTATGCCCAAAATGACCCCTGCCTTATGCCATAATGCACAGATGTTAAATATCACTCTTCAGACCACTCCTAAAATGATCCCATGCCCCACTAAGAAGATCAATGAAGTGGTAGAGAAATTGAAGCAAAAAAGAAACAAAAAGAACGCAGGCATAATGAACATAGGCAGAAGTGGAGACTTCAGGGTAGTAAGGAAGAGTCTGAAATGAGTAGCCAGTGATGCTATCTGCAACAATAATGGGGTACTGGCATATGCTGCCACTAGGGGTAATGACTAGATCTGAGGGTCATGTAGCAACTAAAGGCCAGATGATGGTTGCTGGTCTGGGCTGCCACCAGGGCACGCATTGATGTCTAAAGGCTATGCAGAACTTTAAGCCTCACCTGAGAATAATGAGAGAGCTGGCCCTGGAGCATGACCGCAGAAGAGTTTACTTCATCCCTAGCCAGCTGCCAAGCACAAGAGAGTAGCTACCATACATTGTTATCACTGTAGGTGGAAAGAGAAGCACGAAAAAAGATGGACCTGCTACTAGTCTCCCTGTTAGTGTCATGGACAAGGAAGAAATGCACCCTTCTTTTGTCATCCCTTACCACCTACAACATATAAGAGACATGCCTCTGAGGTCATGAGAGCAGGAGCTGGACCTACCCAGGCTCTTTGCATTACCAGAGCAGTTCAGAAGATCTGATCTTGATGTGGTTTAGAGGTGTCTGAGTAAGCTGACTTATAGTGTAAGCATGGCAGAACTGTCCCTGCAAACAGATTGGTTTTATGCACCAAAGCAAAGAAGAGATATGCGCAACTACCTTCATCCATTGCTACCTATGGGAGGTAGAAGAATTGGCCTTGTAGACCTCAGACCAGAACTGTCACTGTCAATCCTCACTGCCGTACTTGAAAAAATGGGTCTTGGACTTCACTTGGGAGGCACAGTAGGCTAGACCTTGCATGTGAGCATTGCAGGTGAGCTAGCCTGCCTTTTATCTGGTGATAGGGATGAGAAAGAAATAACCTTTTTATTGCATTGTTTCTTACCACTTATAAAAAAGAAACAGGAGAGTGGCTCTTTAAAGCCTCTAAAAATTTCTCTATAAATTCTCTACTGCCCACCCAAGAGGAAAAAATGACCCAGCCTGCCCCACCCTGCCTTGTGCTAAGGGAATTTCTTGAGTAAACAATTATCAGGAGAATCATAAAATGTGCTGACTGATAGCCATCTGACCCTCTAGAGAGTCCGAGTTAAGGTCCTGACACATATGCTCACTAACCAATAGGTTTAAATGTCAGTATGCTTAGCCAATAAATTTAAATTATAATCTTGTTGATGTAACCTGGACCCCTAGAAAGTATAAAAACTATTTGCAAGAGTCTTCCGGGTTGCCTCTCCTCTGGATATCTGGCACCCCAGTGCAGTGGATGAATAAACATTTTGCATTTGCATCGATCCCTGATCTCTTATCTCATTCATGGGATTCTTAAATAGATAAGACTCAGTTTAGGTAGTACAACACAAACTCACACTAACTATTGTGGGAAATAAAATAAGGAGTTACTAGACATTAGAAGACAGCAATAGGTGTTGGCTATACATTTTTATTTAAAACAATTCCAAATATTTAAGCATAAAATATACATATTATTATACATTCATGATTTAAGAAGATGAAAATATGCTTGCTCACACACACACACACACACACACACATATAACAACAACAACAAAGAAAAAGCACATGGACTTGAGAGTTGAAAGAATGGCATCAAAGATTTTTAAACAAGGTAGTGATATAATTATTTCACAGTGTTGAAAATTAAAAGAAATAGAAGTGAAAAATGAATGAACAAAACAAGAAATCCAGCAACAATAAATGAGCACTAAGTGGAGATCAAGGGCAGAGTGAGACACTGGATTTTTGTTGCTGCTATCACAGAGCTGGTCATGTTTGCCATAGTTACTTGCTTACTTTGGTAGTTACTACATAGATAGCATGTTAGTTACTCTTTTCATTGCTATGACAAACTACTCTATAGTGGCAGTTTGAGGAAGAAACTATTTCCTGGGTCTCACAGTTTGAATGTATGGTAGAAATCAGGACAAAAAAGCCTGAAGCTAAGAATCAGTTTTATCCACATAATGAATGCTGGTATTAAGTTCACTTTCCCTTTTATCCTAACAAACTCTTAACACATTATGTATAGTACATGTGACCAATTAACTGACACCAAAGTAGAAAAGCAGAACCAGATTAGAAAGTAAAAGAAGCACTTAAAAAACAAAGAGCAAGTTGTTATATGTAGCTCAAATGAATCAATAATTTCATTAGATGAAAATGTGATGAATCTTAAACACTAGAGACAGGAGATAATATGGCAAAAATTAATAAAAGAAAACGTAGCTATAGGCAACAAGAACCATGTTTAAATGTATGCAGAGAGAAACAGGGTGAGTTATGCAGCATAAAATCTTATATATATAAAAAAATAAACTCATGGTCTTTAAAGCATGAAGAGTTATCAGAATGTGCTCTTGTGTAAGTATGAAATTGCTAACAGTAAAAGAAACTGCCAATGCAAATTGCTTACATGGCTAATAAAATTTCATAGTACTATATAACTCAGAGTTCTCTCTATATAGAAATGTAATAAAAACTTATAGTTCTACATATGCCTACAAAATGCTTCGAGCATTTAAGATATGTCTTTCAGTATTTGATAGAGCATATAAAAATGGAAGACCAGAATTATTGATGAATAAATGGTGAGCAATGAAAAATGTGATTTCAATATTTTGCAAATTCTCTTAATTACAAAGTTACAGAATATTTCAAAACTGTTCATTTCTTGCTTCCAAAAAAAATTCCAACAATATTATTGGAAACTACACAATAACTTTTCTTTTCCATACTAGAATTAGTACATAAATAGCTTTGCAAATAAAAAATAATAAATCTCAACTCTTTGCCAATATGCAACAATTCTGGGTGTGTGTCTGCGTGTTGTGGCATATAAAACTGTATAGTATAAAGGCTTACATAAATTTTTTAAATAATTTAAAGTCATAAAGCCATGCAGTAGCCAAATAAAGTATGGAAAATGTTGGAAATATTCAAAGAATTCAGATGATGGTGATGACCTGCTGGGACTTTATTTAACATTTGTTTGGCCTCATTGATACATTAGAATTGCTACATCTACAAGAAAATGACAAGATTCCAGGGTTAGGGGCAACCCAACAGAAAACCAGGTTCATGACTCATATAAAAACAGGCAGAGCAAGGCAGGAAGTGATTGGATACAGGCATTATGATGAAAAAGTAATATATTGAAAAGTAGAATGTGTGGAGAGAGAGAGATGAGAGGGTAGGGCAGAGGAGGGTGTTAAGGAAAAATAATTAACTTTAAGTGGATTTTTAAAAAGCCTTATTGAACCTTGGTGTGACTCTAACTAAGCAAGTGAAGGACCTCTATGACAAGAACTTCAAACCTCTAAAGAAGAAAATCAAGGAAGATCTCAGAAAATGGAAAGATCTCCCATGCTCATGAATTGGAAGGATCAACATTTTAAAAATGGCCATATACAAAGAACTCAAAAAAGATAGACACCAGAGAATCAAATAACCCTATTAAAAATGGGGTACAGAGCTAAACAAAGCGTTCTCCGTTGAGGAATATGGAATGGCCGAGAAACATCTAAGGAAGTGCTCAACATCCTTAGCCATCAGAGAAATGCAAAGCAAAACAACTCTGAGATTTCACCTCACACCAGTCAGATTGGCCAAGATCCAAAACTCAGATGACAACAGATGCTGGCGAGGTTGTGGAGAAAGAGGAACACTTCTTCACTGTTGGTGGGGTTGTATACTGATACAACGACTCTGAAATCAGTCTGGCGATTCCTCAGAAAATTAGAGATAGTACTACCTGAAGACCCAGCTATTCCACTTCTGGGCATATACCCCAGAGACACTTTAATATACAACAAAGATACATGCACCACAATGTTCATAGCAGCTCTATTTATAATAGCCAGAAGCTGGAAAGAACCCAGATGTCCTTCAGTAGATGAATGGATACAAAAATTGTGGTACATTTACACAATGGAATACTACTCAGCCATCAGAAACAATGACTTAACCAAATTCTTAAGAAAATGGTTGCATCTAGGGAATATCATCCTGAGTGAGATAACCCAGTCACAAAAGAAAAGACATAATATGCAGTCACTGATAGTGGGATGCTAACCCCAGAGGCTCAGACTGCCCCACAAACAACTCACAGACAGTGTGAAGTTCAAGAAAAAAAGAAAAGAAAACAAAACAAAACAAAAAAAAGTCATGCTCAATCCTTATACACCAAGAAAATGTTGACTAATTCCCAGTTACATCCTGTTTTACATGTACTTTTTGCTCATTGTAACTAGTAAGACCTTAACGCAGAGTATCAAACTTAAAAAAAAAGAAAAACAAAAAAAATCTAAGCACTGACACAATTGTATTTGTATACATTTATGTAAAAATGTTTACAATTTTTTCTTTTATCTTTGTTTTTTAAAATAAAATTAAAAAAAAAACCCTTATTGAAATCTAATATTTTGTTATAACTTCATATAACTAATACTTATAAAATAATAAAAAGTATAATAATATATTTGTATTACTTAGATGACTACAGTCATAGAATTGAAATAAAACAGTTTAATTGGTGTTACTCTGGAAAGGAAATTATGCTCATATCAGAAAGCCATACGCTGTCAAATTAAAAAGCCCAATTAAATGTGTGGAATATCTTCCCACAAAACAAAGTTCATATCAAAAATTGGGCTGTTGCTATGATGAACCTGATCGTGTTGATTTTTTGATAAATGTGAAACTCTTTGGAACACTGAACTAAAAAGTCATTTCAAAGCTATAAATAGAGTACCCTGGGCTACTCTAAGCAAGAATGTGAAAGATAGTAGAGACAAGTAACATATGTGGAGTGGAAGGCAGGCTTATGACATTTGAGGTGAGGAAACAATAAACATTCAAAAGTAAGCTAGACACCATCTTGTGATATTTTGTCAAAGAGAAAGAAATACAAAATGTCCAGCTTTAGGCAGCATGTAAAACTGGTGGCACCTTCACCACCAACAGCTACTCAGAATTGAGCCAAGGTCTGAGGATTTGAAAGGGAGACATGATTCATTCGATTACTTGTGTTACTAGAATATCCTGCTTTACTCTGTCTCTCTGTTCAGCTCTCAAGACAAAATGCTGCAAAGGCAGTATGCAATTCCCTGATGTCTAGGTGGAAGCCACACCCCCTGGGGTGAGTCTGTAACCTGTGGTAGTAAAGACAACAGGAACTCATGTGTGGATCAGCTTGTGACTGGGCACATTTAAACTTGAATGGATGGCGTGTCCTATTTCTAGTGTCTAGCCATACAAGCTGGCAGTTCGCCTAACCCTTGAGGGAAGATGGCCATTGCTCCCAACACAAAAGCAATATTAAAAAGACTCAATTTAAGGTCTAGGTATTTGTTCAAAAGGAAGATCTAACCATTCAGGAGATTAGCACCATGCAGGCAGGAATTTCTGTTCTTCACTGAGACAGGCTTCCAACATAAAGAGAAAATCCTAAGAAGCTGTTTGTTTCTTTAACAATTGTTTCTACATACAAAACGGATGCTCAATAATCAAAATTATCAAGAATTCTGCCTAAGCTCACAATTTAATTTGGCTCCACAATCCACATGATGCTGGCTTAAATGGCATGGATAATGCAATCGTATACAAATCAATGATTCTTCCTCCATAAATTCAGAGAGTCACTGAGATCAGGTGATAGGTGAGAATTCTAGGGTCACTTCAAATAGAAAATCCTTGAGAGCCCAGGAACAACTGAGAATCCAGAGTGATCTGAGGAGTCAGTTGTATGAAGCTATGAAAATGTCTATGTTGTAAAGGATACACCTCAATATTTGTGATTCTAAAGCCATGATACACCTTCCACAAAGAACTGTGTGCATAGAGTGGGATGAGCCAAAAACCAAAATATATATTACAGACAGCAAATCCAGTAGGGAATACAATGTGTTCACTGATGGATTTCAGTCTTTCTGTTGTTGTTGTTGTTCTGTTTTGTTCCAGTATTTCTTTGCTTATTAAACCTCCATTATGTCCTTTTGAAATGGGCATACATACTCTGTATATAGTCTCTTGTAATTATGTAACTTTGTTTTCATTCTCCAACGTGTTAGAGTATAATGAGTCAGAAGAGAGTTTGCATGGTACAAGCAGTAAAATTAGGAAACACTCTGGGTACTTTTAAGATTAAATTGTATGAATTTTGCATGATGATATGACCATGAGCTGATAGGTGTCATTAGCATAATATAGTAGTTTGAATGAGGAGTAATCCCAAGTGTCTCATAGTTAGCACACTGAATCCTCATTGATGACACTGAGAATGCTATGGAACACAGGGAAGAAGCCTTACTATATAAAAGACATCATTAGTGGAAGTATTTGATCTGAGAGTGTATATCTTCAGCTCATCTTCGATTCACTTTTTCCACTACTTGTTTGTGTTTGAAGATTCAATCACTCAGCACCTGTAACTAGTCACTTGCTGCCATGCCTCCCCTGCTATTATTGACTGTTCTTTGAAAACCTCAAACTAAAATAAACCCTCTTCTATTATTGCTTTTGGTCATAGGATTCAATTGTAGCCACTCAAATTAACTACAGAATAGCTCTTGGTGGGATGACTGCATGCCAGTGAATGTAACCACATCCAGAAGTATAACTAAACATTTCTAATGTTGTGTATATATACATATGGGTACTCATACAATAATGATGACATATTTTCTAACACATTTATTAGGCCAAAATAATGTTGATTTAAACATTGTAACAAGGTCATAAGGCAGCAAATTAGCAGATAATTAGAATTATCATGAATGTAGGGAAAATGCATTTCAACCACAGAAAAATGTCAACATTAAAATAAAGTGAAATTGTTTTCTGTGGGTTTACAGCTAAGCTTCATCCAAACATGACACGTTTTCTTGGAAGTGATTAAAATAGTTAGAGACTGTGGGAAAGATATAATATACACTGAAACTCTCTAACAAGCCAACAAAGGAGAACATTCACCTAAAGGCAACCCCCATAGGAAGATTAATAGTTTACGTAATTCTCAGGGTACAAATAGAGGGTTAAAATTTGTTATTCGTAGTTGTTAGAACATACAAACATCATTACACCCTCACTGTCTTCACTTGGTAAGAGCCTCGAGAACTGAAAGGGGGGTTTAAGTGTATGTACCATTTGATGTTCTATAGTTACCAACTAGCATGCCATTCTTCAAAAGTACTTATGACTCTAGACTTAAAATAATAAGTATAATTAATTAAATTAACAGAAAAAGTAAAAACAAAGCATAACAATTACTGGGAAATATTACTACTATTTTATAACTAAAATATTCACAAACAATAAAAAAAACTTTAACAGAAATTAGAATCTTAATTATAATATAAAAGAGCTAATCTTTTTTTACATAATTTTACCAAATGTACATTGCTATTTTTTTTTTGTAAAAATCAATTTTTTTAGAATCTACTGATACTTAAAATATACATAGCCTCTGCCTTAGAAATTTTACCTCCAACAATCTAAGAGAAAAGTGGAATTAATCAAAATTATTCACAGCATTTTTATTCTTATTGGTTACAAATTGCTAGCCTGATGAATAATAATCTAAGGATTGAGAAAGCATACAGCAGTGGGGAACAGAATGTGGTTTACTAAATTCCATTGTCAGGCCCATTGCTCTGCCTTCCACCCCAGGAGTCCTGCTTGCTCCTCAGGAGCATTAGCAATCACAAGGGAAAAAAGAGAAGGCTAATGGCCTGTAGGCCAAGGTTCCCTAATTGCCTTTTGGTTGGGTAAATAAAGAAGGAAGAAGTGAATTGGTGGCAGAAAATATAGAGGCAGGTTTTCCATGTCCAAGGAGGAAGAGGAAGATACAAGATAAAGAAAGGGCTTTTCAGCCTGGCTGTAGAGCAAATAGATTTCTACCCTAGCACACGTGTCATCAGGCTGATTTTTGTTTACTTATGTTCAAGTTGTGTTCCTCTTTTATTTATTGAATATTTTATTTATTTGCATTTCAAATATTATCTCTTTTTCCCAGTTTCCCTTCTGGAAACTCCCTTTCACTTCCTTCCTCTCCCTGCTTCTATGAGGGTGCTCCCCCACAAACCCACATACTCCTGCCTCCTGGCCCTAGCATTTCCCTACTCTAGATTTTCCAGTAAAAAGGCCCTCTCTTACCACTGATGTAAGACAAAGCTATCCTCAACTACCTATGAGGCTAGTGTAAGGAAAAGATGACAGGGCACCAATGAAAGGAAAAGTCACAGGGCACCAATGTTATGAAAAGATAATGATCCGAGTCACAGCACCAATGTTAGGGGAGGGATGAAGAGAGTGGGGGGCATATGGCCCATGAAGTGCGACCTGAAAACAAGGGAGATGCCTCTGAGGGGCCCATGTTGGGAATCCCTTTCCCCTGAGGGACCAGCCACACAATGGTAAAGTACAGAATAGAGTTTTTTCAGGTCATGGGAGAGTTAAGAGTGTGGTAGAGGTAGAGAGAGAGAGAGAGAGAGAGAGAGAGAGAGAGAGAGAGAGAGAGAGGGAAGTAGAGGAGTAGAGGCTGGCCATGAGCACGTGGGAGGGGGGAAGGGAAAGGGAAGTGGAGGGGTAGGAGTAGGAGAGCAAGGCTGCAAGAGCACAAGGGCAAGAGAGAGAGGAGGGGTCAAGCAGCTCCTTTTATAGTGTCAGGTCACTGGGGAGGAGCATACCTGGCCACTGCTGGGTAATTGAGGGGTGGGGTGTACCTGGCTGTTGCTAGGTAACTGAGGGATGGGGTTTACAGAATCCTAACAGCTAGAGCCACTGGTCCCTCGTGTATACTCTTTGGTTGGTGGTTTAGTCTCTGGGAAATCTGGGGGGGGGGGGATTGTTGATATTGTTTTTTGTGGAGTCCGACATGGGGCCTCCATTGTGGTGCCCAGATCACAAACAGCTATTCCAAACTGGGTGAAGGCTTAAGGGTTTGAAAGAAAGACACAAGTTCATTATTTGTGTTACCAGAAATGCTTTTTACTACATCTTGGACTGCAGTCTCTAGACTCTAGTCTCAGTAATATACACTCAGGTAATTACAGGGGAGGTGTGCAAATTCCCTAGCTGCTGGGTGGAGGAGTCACCCCCTAGGGTGAAGTCTTTATCCTAAGGCAACTGGACACAGGAAAGCCAGGTGTGGGAGTAGACATGTGGCTGGGCCAATTAGCATAATAAATGGGGCTGTGTATCTATCCCTGAGTTGAGGCATGCATGCAGGCAGTATAGCTAACCCTAAGAGCATGGGGGTGGCATGGTTATCTTAACAGTTTTTCTTCCTATAGGTTGCAAACCTCTTCAGCTATTTCAATCCTTTCTCTAACTCCTCTACTGGGGACCCTGTTCTCAGTCCAGTGGTTTGCTGCAGGCATCCACATTTGTATTTATCAGGTTTTGGCAGAGTGTTTCAGGAGACAGCTATATCAGACTCCTGTAAGCAAGCAATTCTTGGCATCTGCAATAGTGTTTGGAATTGGTGCCTATATTGGAGGGATCCCCAGGTGGGGCAGAAATTTAACTCTAGAGAGCCAAATAACCCTGTAAAAAACAGGGTACAGAGCTATATAAATTACCAACTGAGGAATATAAAATTGCTGAGACGTACCTAAATAAATATTCAACATCCTTAGTCATCAAGGAAATACAAATCAAAACAACTCTGAGATTCCATCTCACACAAGTCAGGATGGCTAAGATCAAAACCTCAGGTGGCAGCAGATGCTGGTGAGGATATGAATAAAGAGGAATACAAGGAATACTCTTCCATTGTTGGTGGGATTGCAAGCAGGTACTAATACTCTGGAAATCAGTCTGGTGGTTTCTCAGAAAATTGGACATATTGTTACCTGAGGACCCAGCTATACCGTTCCTGGAAATAAACTCAAAATATTCTCCAATATATAACAAGGATATGTTTATAGCAGCCTTATTTATAATAGGCAGAAGCTGTTAAAAAATGAAAGAAAGAAAAAAGAAAAAGAAAGGAAGAAAAAAAAAACAAACAAACAAAAGAAAAAGCAAGCAAACAAACAAAAAACCAGTATCCTTCAACAGAAGAATGGGTACAGAAAATGTGGTACATTTACACAATGAAGTACTACTCAGCTATTAAAAACAATGACCTCATGAAATTCTTAGGCATATGGGTGGAATTAGAAAATGTTGTCCTCCCATCCACCTGGCCACCTGCCCTGCTCTGCTGGGACAGAATGCTAGCTTGTCTACTCATTATAAAAGGCTGTATCCAGAGTCATACCCAGTGGGCTGCTGCACTCAGCATTTAGTAAGAACTCTCCTCCCCAAGTTCCACAGCTGCTGCTAGGAGCCTACAATCCCCACCACCCAGCCCTCTCACTCAACCCACTGATTACCACTCCCCTTCCAGATATCCCTTTCTTCTGGGAGAGACTGCTAGCTAGTCAGCTCCCTGGAATAGGCTATATACTGAGTCACACCAGAAGATTGGATGCACTCAGAGTATTTCATACCACATTCTGAGGCATCCAGGGAGATCTCTTGCACTCAGCGCATTTGACACCACAGGAGACATCCCAGGAGATCCACTGAACCCAGGACACCACAGATAGAAGGAATCCAAGAAATATTTCTGTATACAGGACAATTGGGCAATGGCACCACAGTCTGAAGACCTTCCAGGGTCCCTGTGACATTCACAACAACTCACCCAAAAGACTAAAAGCCTTGCTGAAGTTTATCTGCAAAAAGGAAACAGAAACTACAATTCATAGGCCTCGCTGGAGAACTGATTCACACAGGACAACAGTTTGGCTGCTCCTCTGAGGACCCAACAGTCTGAAGACCTCACAGGAGATCTACTGCAGCCAGGACAACAAGTTAACAGCTTCTCTGCCCCTGTGAAGAATCTCTACCTTGAAGGCCCTACAGGAGATCTGTTATAGCAGCAAGCCTATCAGGAGACTGGTAGTGATCCAGAAACAAAAGAAGAGATTCCAGACAGAGTCATCCAGACCAGTAAACAGCAGTAAAATTCAGATGGCAATAGGAAAATGCAACACCATAAGCAAGAGAGGCCTAGTTCTTCCACTATAGCAAGCCCTGAATATACCAATACATCTGAAAGTCTGAAAGTTAAACTAAAATCCTATCTTATAAGGATAATAGACTCCTTTAAGGAGGATATATGTAACTCACTGAAAGAAATACAGAAAAACAGAGGTAAATGGAAAAGACCTAAAACTGGAAGTAGGAACAATAAAGAAAACATAAATTGAGTCAAACCTGGAAATTGAAAACCTAGGAAAGGTGTCAGCAATTAAAGATGTATCACCAACAGAATACAAGAGATAGAAGAGAGAATCTCTAATGTAGAAGATGCATTAAAAGAGATTGACAAAACTGTCGAAAACAATTCAATACATAGAAACCTCTAATCCAAAACATTTAGAAAATTCAGAACCTAGTGAAAAGACCAAATTTAAGAAGAACTCGAATTGAGGGGAATGAAGATTCCAGCTCCCAAGACCTGAAAATGTCTTCAACTAAATCATAGACGCTAAATCATTTTTCACAAACATAAAGAAAGAGATGGCAATAAAGGTACAAGAAGCCCACAGAACACCAAAAAAAAAAAAAGAAAAAAAAAAAAAAAAGAAAAGACTCTTGCTAATAATTAAAACACTAAACCCACAGATCAAAGCAAGAATTTTAAAAGCTGCAAGGGAAAAGAGCCAAGTAACATACAAAGGTAGACCTAATAGAATTACACCAGACTTCTCAACATAGACTATGAAAGTCAGAAGAGAAGTACATGGTAAGGGGTCATGCAAACTCTAAGAGAACACATAGGCTAGCCCAGGCTACTATATCCAGTAAAACTCTCAATCAACATAGATGGAGAAACTAAAATATTCCAGGAAAAAAAAAAAAAAAAAACCCAAATTCAAACAGTACCTATCTACCAATCCAGCCTTACATAGGATCCAAGAAGGAAAACTCTAACACAAAAAAGGTACCTACAGCAAAGAAAACACAAGATATTATGATGCCCAATGATGCTACCGAGGCATATGCTCCTCTGTGCTCATAGTGACCTTATTTGTGATAGCCATAAACTGGAAAAAATCTCAGATGTCCCACAAAAAAGAATGGATACAGAAAATGTGGTTCATTTACATAATAAATACTACACAGCCATTAAGAACAAGGATATCCTGAGTTTTGGAGGCAAATGGGTGGAACTAGAAAATATTATCTTGAGTGAGGTAACTCAGATCCAAAAGCACATGCACCGTATCGACTCCCTAATAAGTGGATATTACAGCCCCCCAAAAAAGTACAGAATACCCAAGATACAGTCTATAGAACTTAAAAAGTTCAACAAGAAGGGACCAAATGAGGATGCCTCAGTCCCACTTGGAAGTAGTAAGAAAGCAACTACAAGGTGGAGGGGAAGGGGGGACTCTAGAAAGATAAGGAACAGGTAGCGAAGAACATGAGCTGGTATTGGGTGGGGAAAAGGACTGAAGCCCTGGGAGGCAAAAGAAAGAATGGAAATGGACAACCTAGGGAGATAGGATATTAGGAGAACCTTCCAGAATATTCCAGAAACAAGGGAGCTGAGACACCCTCAGTACTCAAAGGGTTTGAACCCTAGATGAATGCCCTACAGTGGGGAGAAGGAACTTGTAGAGCCCAATTCCAGCAAAAAAACAGGGAATCAGGTGAGGGATGAGGTTGCTCTCCCATAGTCTAAACAATGACCCATAATTGAACTTGTCTGACAGAACTACAGAGATGAAAATGGAGAAGAGCCTGAGAAAAAGAAGGTCCAGGGAAAGGCACAAAATGGAGTAAAACTAAGGGGAGGTCCCAAGGCCCAACACCATTACTGAGGCTATGGAGTACTCAACAAAAGGGAACTATCATAATGGTCCTCTAAAAAACCCATCAAGCAGTTGAAAGAATCAGATATCTGTACTCAACCTACCAACAAAAGCTGCTGACCCTTGTAGTTAAATTAGGAAAAAGATGGAGGAAGCTGAAGAGGATTGTGACCCTGTAAGTGAATCAGAAGTTTCAATTAACATAGACTCCTGGTATCTCTAAGATACTGAATTACCAACCAGGCAATATACACCAGCTGATATGAGGCCCCCAACACATATACAACAAAGGACTCTTGAGTCTGGGTTCAGTCAAAGAAGATGCACTTAACCCTCAAGAGTTTAGAGGTTGGCAAGGGTAGGTGGGAAGTGGACATCATGGTGGAGTCAGGGAGGGCAGGAAGGAGGTATGGGATGTGGAATATTAAGAGAGTGGACAAGGAGGAGAATAAAATCTTGAGTGTAAAAATAAAATAAAACAAAATTTAAAAAGTAAAGAAAGATATTATCGTCCTTAGTGAGGTAGCCCAGTCACAAAATAACACTCATGGTGTGTACTCACTGATGAATGGATATCAGCCCAAAATCTCAGAATACCCATGATACAATTCACATACCACATGAAGCTTGAGAATAATGAAGATCAAAGCGTGGATACTTCAGTCTTTTTAAGAAGATGAAACAGAATACTCAAGGCAGGAAATGTGGAGAGAAAGTGTGGAGCACAGTGTGGATGATTACAAAATACTAAGAGTATCTGGTGTTTTCAAGGTTGTCATTGGCAGTTGGCAGTGCCTTGGTAGCAGGGTAAGACAATTGTAGGCACTGGTCAAGGAGAAATGGGTAATGCTCTTGGTATGGCAGGCTGTGGCTGGTCTCAGAGCATAGACAGGATCTCAGACAAGTGTTAGCTAGATGTGGTGGCTGAGTAATTGGTAAGTAAGAGCATGCTAGTACCAGAGCCTAGCCAGAGCAAGCATGTTTTTAAAATCATATGCAACAAAGATCAGCTTAAAAAACAATCATCCAGACCAAGGAAAATATTGTATTACCAGAGCCCAGCTATCAGACAACAAAAAGCCCTGGATACATTAATACTGCCAACAGGCAATAAGATGATCTTCAATCCAATCTTATAAAGATTTTAGAGACCTTTAAAGAAGACATAAATAATTCCATGAAATGAATATAAGAAAATATAATCGGCACAGGTCCGGGGAGTTCGGAAGAGCTGCAGGAACACTTTCCATCCTAAGTGAAAGGGCAAGTTAACTTCTTCTGTCCACTTTTTTTTTAAACGACTTTATTTTGCAAAACAAAGATAAATGTACAGATTTTATACATATTTTGCTTAAAATTATACATTTTTGTCAGTAGTGTTTTTTCAGATATTAAAATAATTTTTACATAAAACTATGTGAATATATTTTTTAGTCAGTACTTGATTTTTTTCAAGGGCTTGACAGTATGCATTGAAAACCTAATAGTTACAATGAGCATAAAGTACATGTAAAACCAAACGCAACATGGAAATTGTCAAAGTCTTCTTGTTTTGTAAATATATATATATATATATATATATATATATATATATATATATATATATATATTGTTTTCTTTATTTCCTGGACTTCATACAGTCTGTATCTGGGGGAGTGCAAGCCTCTGGGGTTAGCATCCCAATATCAGTGACTGCATATTATGTCTGTTCTTTTGTGACTGGGTTATCTCACTCAGGATGATATTCTCTAGATGCAGCCATTTTCTTAAGAATTTGGTTAAGTCATTGTTTCTGGTGGCTGAGTAGTATTCCATTGTGTAAATGTATCATAATTTTTGTATCCATTCATCTTCTGAAGGACATCTGGGTTCTTTCCAGCTTCTGGCTATTATAAATAGAGCCGCTATCAACATTGTGGTGCATATATCTTTGTTGTGTATTAAAGTGTCTCTGGGGTATATGCCCAGAAGTGGAATAGCTGGGTCTTCAGGTAGTACTATATCCAATTTTCTGAGGTATCGCCAGACTGATTTCCAGAGTGGTTGTATTAGATCTTTACCAACACCACATCAGATAGAGGCCTAATATCTAAGGTATACAAGGAACTCAAAAAGCTAGACACCAGAGAATCAAATAACCCTATTAAAAAATGGGGTACAGAGCTAAACAAAACGTTCTCAGTTAAGGAACACCGAATGGCCACAAAACATCTGAGGAAGTGCTAGACATCCTTAGCCATCAGGGAAATGCAAATCAAAACAACCCTGAGATTCCACCTCACACCAGTCAGATTGGCCAAGATCCAAAACTCAGATGACAGCAGATGCTGGCGAGGCTGCGGAGAAAGAGGAACACTTCTCTATTGTTGGTGGGGTTTCAAACTTCTGTCCACTTTTTATCCCGGGAAAGGGTGCCCAGAACTCTCAAGGTTCAAGCAGTTGAGCTGCCTGGAGGTACACACTTCTAAACACAAGGAGAAAAACTACACTCTCGAAAAAGCAAGAAAACAACTGAGCAAGAAAACCAAAAGAAGAAAGACTCACAAACATAATTCCACCTCTAACAACAAAAATAACAAAAAACAAATATCACTATTCAATAATTTCTCTTAACATCAATGGAATCAATTCCCCAATAAAATAATATAGACTATCGGACTGGATATGTAAAGAGGATCCAGCATTTTGCTGCATACAGTAAACGCATTTCAGAGATATTTCAGAGACACTACCTTAGAGTAAAGGGCTGAGGGAAACATACCTCTAAGCAAACGGGCCAAGGAAACAAGCTGGAATAGCTATTATAATATCAAATGCCATAAATTTTCAAGCAAAAGTTATCAAAAATGATAATGAGGGACACTTTATACACACCACAGGAAAAATCTATCAAGATTAACATTCAATCTTGAACATCTATGCTCCAAGTACAAGGGCATTGATATTTATAAAAAAAATCCCAATAAAGTTCAAAGCATATATTCCATGACACATAATAATAGTGGGAGATTTTAACACCACACTCTCATCAATGAATAGATCATGGAGAAAGAAACTGAACAAATGGACGAGGTTATTAACCCATGGGAATTAACAGATATCTATAAGACATTTCATCCAAAAACAAAAGAATATACTTTCTTCACAGCACCTCACAGTACCTTCTCCAACACTGACCATATAATAGGTGATAAAAGAGTCCTCAACGGATACAAGAAGATTGAAATACTCCCATGCATCCTATCAGATCACCATGGACTAAGGCTTGACTTTAATTTAAAGCATTTCACAGTATCCAACACCACTTTATGTTAAAAGACTTGGAAAGAGCAAGAATCCAAGGCCCACACCTAAACATAGTAAAAGCAATATACAGCAAACCTGTAGCCAACATTAAATTAGATGGAGAGGAACTTGAAGCTATTCCATTAAAATCTGGGAATAGACAATGCTATACACTGGCCCCCTACCTATTCACTATAGTACGAGAAGTTTTTGCCAGAGCAATTAGACAATAAAAGGAAATCAAAGGAAAACAAATTGGAAAGAAATAAGTCAAAATATCACTATTTGCAGATAATATGATAGTATACTTAAGTGACCCCAAAAATTTTACCAGAGAACTTTCACAAGTAATAAACAACTTCACCAAACTAGCTGGCATTAAAATTAACTCAAACAAATCAGTAGCTTTCCTCTCCTCAAAGGATAAGCATGCTGAGAAAGAAATTAGAGAATCAACACCCTTCACAATAGTCACAAAGACTATAAAATACCTTGGTGTGACCCTAACCAAGCAAGTGAAGGATCTGTATGACAAGAACTTCAAGACTCTGAAGAAGGAAATTTAAGGAGATCTCAGAAGATTAAAAGATCTCCCATGCTCATCGATTGAAAGGATCAACATTGTAAAAATGGCCATCTTGCCAAATGTAATCTACAGATTCAATGCAATTCCCATCAAAATTCCAACTCAATTCTTCATAGAGATGCAAAATGTAATTTGCAAATGCATCTGGAATAACAAAAAACCTAGAATAGCGTAATCTGTTCTTAAGAATAAAAACACTCTTGCGGGAATCAAATCCTTGATCTCAAGCTATATTAGAAAGCAAATGTAAAAAAAAAAAAAAAAAAAAAAAGAAAGAAAGAAAGAAGAAAGAAAGAAAATTGCATGCTATTGGTATAGACATAGAGAGGTAGATTAATGGTACAGAATTGAGCATCTAGAAATGAACCCACACACCTATGGTCACTTGATCTTTGACAAAAGAGCTAAAAATATTCAATTGAAAAAGGACAGCCTCTTTATCAAATGGTGGTGGTTCAACTGGCAGTCAGCATGCAGAAGAATGCAAATCAATCCTTTCCTATTTTCTTGTACAAAGCTCAAGTACAGGTGGATCAAAGATCTCCATATAAAACCAGGTAAAGTGAAATAATTAGAAGAGAAAGTGGGAAAAAGCTTAGAACACATAGGAACACAGGAAAAATTCCTGAACTGAACCGCCCTGGCTTATGCACTAACATCAAGAATCAACAAGTGTGACCTCACAATATTGCAAATCTTCTCTAATTCTAAGGACACCATTAAGAAGACAAAATGGCAGCCTACAGATTGGGAAAGGATCTTTACCAATTCTACATCTGATAGAGGGCTAGTATCCACTATACACAAAGAATATAATAATCCTATTAAAATTGGGGTACAGATCTAAAATACAAAAGAATTCTCAGCTGAGGAATATCAGATGGCTGAGAAGCACCTAAAGAAATGTTCAACATCTCTAGTCATCAGAAAAATGCAAATCCAAACAACCCTGAGATTCCACCTCACACCAATCAGAATGCCTAAGAACAAAAACACAGGTGACAGCAGATGCTGGCAAGGATATGGAGAAAGAGGAACATTCCTCCATTATTGTTGGTACTGTACACTGGTAAAATTACTCTGAAAATAAGTCCGGCAGTTCCTCAGAATATTGGATGTAGTACTACCTGAAAACCCAGCTATTCCCCTCCTGGGCATATACCCCAAAGTTACTCCAACATATAACAAGAACTCGTGCTCCACCACGTTTATAGCTGCTTTATTTATAATAGCCAGAAGCTAGAAAGAACCCACATGTCCATCAACAAATGAATGGATACAGAAAGTGTGGTACATTTCCACAATGGAGCTATTAGAAAAAAAAAGATTTCATGAAATTCATGGCAAATGGTTGGAACTAGAGAATATCTTTCTGAGTATTGTAAGCTACTAAAGAACACACATGGTATGCACTCACTGATAAGCAGATACTAGCCCCAGAAAGCTCTGAATACCCAATACCCAAGAAACAATTCACAGACATTATGAAGTTCAAAAAGGAGGAAGGCCAAAATGAGGATGCCTCAGTCCTTCTTATGAAGTCCAAGAAATAAAGAAAACAAAACAAAACAAAACAAAAAAATCTCTATACAACAAGAAAACTTTGACTATTTCCATGTTACATTTTGTTTTACATGTACTTTATGCTCATTGTAACTATTAACTTTTCAATGCATACTATCAAACCTTTAAAAAAATCAAGTACTGACTAAAACATATATTCATACAGTTTTATGTAAAAATATTTTAAAATCTGAAAAAAAAGTACTGACAAAAGTGTATTGTATAATTTTATGCAAAAAATGCTTAAAATCTGTACATTTATCTTTGTTTTGTAAAATAAAGTTGTTAAAAAAAAAGAAAAGAGAACAAAACTCTCAAAAGAGGAAATTCTAGGCCAAATAGAGGTGTAGGGTTTGAAGAAAAGATCACTCAGAAGTTGCCTCATCTGGGAATCCATCACATATGTAGTCACCAAATCTAAGCACTATAGCTGATTCCTAAAAGCACTTATTGGCAGGAATCAGAAAGAGATGCCCGCTCAGGGACTATGCTAGAATCACATAGATACAGGTGAGCATGCTTGCAGCTAACCATTTGTCTGAACTCAGGGATCCCAATGAGGTTGCTAAAGAAAGGACCTAAGGAGCTGAAAGGGGTTGCAACCTCATGGGAAGATAACAACATTATCAACCAACCAAACCCTCCAAAATTCCCACGGAGTAAAACACCAACCTTTGTGTGCACTTTGAGAGACCTATTGATCCAGTTGTGTATGTAGCTGAAGATAGCAGTGTCTGGCATCAATGTGAGAAGAGGTTTTTGTTGCAGAGAGGGCATGTTTTCCCACTGTAGGGGAATCCAGAGGCAGTGGGTGGAGACAGGGATCAGAAGGAAATGTACCTTTGTGAAGGCAAATGAAGGGGGGAGGGGGGATGAAAGTGAGGCCTAGTAAAGGGATAACATCTCAAATGTAAATACAGATTATCTAATTAAAAAATACAATCAAGAAAGTAAAGGTAATGAATAAATCTGTATAAGACCTTAAAATAGAAATAAAAGAAAACACAAACTGAGAAAACCATGGAGATAGCAAAGTAGAAAAGAGCAGGACAGATGCAAATGTCACCAAGAGAATATAAGAGATTGAAGAGAGAACCTTAGGCACAAAAGACTCATTGATCAAAGAAAATGCTAAATATCCCATTTCATCCAGCTTTTCATATGAATCCAGTCAGAAATTCAGATTAACTCTGAAATTTCTAAGCATACAGAGATTGGATAACAATTTCTAACCATTTTTTTTCTGATGTTCCTACCTTTTCCCATTCCTTAAGAAATATTAAGTGCCCCAATTTAGCAGGAAGGAGTTATGGAGAGTTGTCAACAAAATTTCTTGTGTTTGGGTGTTGGATATAATGGGGAGGGGGCTTGTCTGCTCTGCTACAGGTCTCTGGCCACTGGGGGTGGTAGTGTTAGGGGAAGGATGAAGGGGGGGCATATGGCCCATGAAGGTTCCTTGAGGCCTGGGGGTAAGGAAGATGCCTCTGGGGGGTCCGTGTTGGGAATCCCTTTCCCCTGAGGTACCAGCCACACAATGGTATAGTACAGAATAGAGTTTATTCAGGTCATGGGGGAGTTAAGAGGGTGGTAAAGGTAGAGAGAGAGAGAGAGAGAGAGAGAGAGAGAGAGAGAGACAGAGAGAGAGAGAGACAGAGAGACAGAGAGACAGAGAGAGAGACAGACAGACAGAGAGAGAGAGAGAGAGAGAGAGAGAGAGAGAGAGAGAGAGAGAGAGAGAGAGAGAGGAATAGAGGAGTAGAGGCCGGCCATGAGCATGTGAAGGGATAGGGGGGAAGGGAAAGGGAACAGGAAGGATAGGGGTGGGAGAGCAACAGAGCCAGGAGGCAAGAGGGTTCAAGAGAAAAAGTAGGGGGCAAGCAGCCCCTTTTATAGTGTCAGGTCACTGGGGCGGAGCATACCTGGCTACTGCCAGGTAATTGAGGGGTGGGGTTTACAGAATCCCAATAGCTGGGACACAGAAGTTGGACCTTGCTTACTCCACTGGGTGGGTGTCTGGCCTTGGGAAGCTTCCCATGGAGAAGCGGAGTGTGAGGGACAGGATGGGAAAGCTTGGGCTGGCTCAGGTGTCCCAGGCTCATGGATACCCAGGTGCCCCTGGATGTTGCAGAAGAGCTGAGAGCATGATCTATCTAGTCTGGGGCCGAGGGGGAAGAAGGAGGAGCTCCAGCTGGTCCTGCTTGGATCCTTCTCTGATGGCAGTTGGCTGTAAGCTTGAGCTTGGGGTTAATACTGGCCGCAGCTATCAGGTGGGTCCAGATGAAAAGAAACAGTGCATGAGTTCAACGCATTTATTGTTATGGTGGAAGTGGATGAGTAAAGCCATACTCCTGTTTCTCAGGGTGGGTCTACGAATAAATATCTTTTATAGGGAGGAGCATCGTGGAAAGAAAGGATATTGACTAAGCTTCCAGGCCTTTGGGTTACTCATTATAATGAAGATCTGCTTTGAGCCTGTGGTCACATCCTCACTTGTGGAGGAAGGGCTTGGGGCATTGCCCTAGGTGACTGATAACAAAGAAGCTATGGAGGGATACAGCCAGTACAGCAGCCTAGTTACCTTAGATATTAGGGAATACCCTACTGTACCTTAGGGTCCTTCACCCTCTCTTGACCAGGACCCGGGGACCTTTCACAGCCCACAGTTCCACACTTGGGTGTCTCGTTACATTCTTGTTTTTTATAAATTGTAGATAGGTGGACATTTTAGGGATAATTTATAAATGTTCATAATTTTGGACAGGGAAAACACCAAATAGGGAACTTAAACTCAGGGATTTCTATTTTTACCTCTTGTTTCTCTATTATTTCTTAGTTAAAGTGAAGGGGTTGAAGAGAAAAAGAGGGTTTAGAAACAATTTAAGAAATTAGATAAATGGGGAAGGATTGCTAAATTTACTCTTAAACAAATAATTTTATAGCCATAATTTTACATTGGTGGAAATCTTTACATTTTGATGCAGAGTTGAAGTTTTATTTTCTTACATTGGTACAGAATCTTGAATATTCACACAAAATTTAAAATTAATGTCTTTACTCATAGATAGTCATTGTGTCTATAAGACTTATTTAAGAATACAAGGCTTAGTCCCAGTCCTTCTAGTAGGTTTTCTTGCAAACTGTTTAGGATTTTTAAATAATGCAAATTAAAGGTCAGATAGTAAACTCATGATAATATTAGGTCCTGATGTAATTACCATAAAGTGTTTGCAAGATTATTCAAATAGGAAACAGCTAAGAGTAATCAATATTTAACAAGTAAATTGGCCTTGAAAGCATCAGAGACCCACAGAATACAGCATTTAAAATCATTTTATTATTAATAGATCTTTTGACTGGGGAGCATGTCTGATCCTGACAGAAACACACATCCCACTTCTAAGAAAATACTGAGCGTCATTACCTCCAGTTGGAATCAGTTCAATTGTGTTATGCTAGCTACTGGATAAAAAAAATCCCTTAACTTCATTTCCAGACAAAATACCGTCAAAAAAGACATACAGATCGGGAATATTCAATTACGAAGCTCTGCCAAGATGAGGGTAAGCTACTCCTTCATTAATCCCGATTCACTTAATGTCTGTCAGAGAGTTCTGGACAAGAAAGCTGAAGACAGATACTGCGACCTTATAAGAATCATTGGGGATTTTTCAGGCAGTCAACTGTCTCTACAAATTCAAGTTGTGGAAGCTATGTTTTTGGGCTTCCTACATATTCAGGTAATATTTAATTCCTTCTCAGATCTCTGACAGTGTTGGACTTAAGATATTTAACAGTACAGAAGAGGTTCTAGATTTGTAAGAATAGTTTTCAGATGGTATTGCAATTTAAAGTCAAACCTAATTGCAGTACAGAATTGTAACTCTCTATGTTAGGATAGATTATAGACTACTTTATCTATATCACCAAATATAATGGACAGGATGTTATAACTGTACTTCCTACCTTATAACTTTTTTAAATGTTACAATTATTTTCAAAGTATATCTGAGAGAAAAGAACATTTGTACTTTGATGATAAAGGGGAAATGTAGCTATTTGTTTATGTTCCCCAAAACCATGCTTACAAAACAGTGTGTCTGCATGTAGCTTCTGGAAATATGACAATAGCTGTGGAGGACAGAGAGGTTGCATTTTAGGATTCCTTGGGCTTGGGATGCCAAGCTTGGAAGGAGTAGATCCACCATTCAGGAAGAATTTGGAGGAGATGATAGACATCATGCCTGAGAACATGGGCTATGGAGGAAAGAGAGGCTTAGCGACCATGTAAAGAAGCCAGGAGAACATGGCCCAGAGGGCTGGCTAAATGGGTCTAGAGCAGCCAAGATAGAATATAGCATTTAGTAGGCAATAACATGGGATTATCAATGGAAGGCAGACTAAAATCATGGATGTTAGGCAGTGGCCTCACTATTGTGCTGTTTAAGGCACAATAAAATACAAAGGCTGTGTGTGTGTGTGTGTGTGTGTGTGTGTGTGTGTGTGTGTGTGTACCTGTCTGTCTGTGTCATTCAATCAAGAATGTAAACCATTGTGGCAAGTAGCAAACCTGCAATGGGATTTATTAATATATCAAGGAGATAATCACCAACCAAAGATCAAAAAAAAAAAAAAAAAAAAAAAAAAAAAAAAAAAACTTCAACAAAATATTAAAAGAAAATTTCTCTAAACTAAAGAAAAACATGGTTGTGAATGAAAAGAAGTTTACAAAACTCCCAATAGATTGAACCAAAAAAATGCAAAAATCATCCCACTATATAATCATCAATATGCTGAACATACAAAACACAGAAAAATATTAAAAGCTTTAAGGGAAAAAGGCCAAGTATCATATAAAGGAAGACCTATCAAAATTACAAGTACTTTTTCAGCAGGGAATTAAAAACTAAAAGGGCCGAAACAGTTGTCTTTATGGACCCAAATAGACAACAGATGTCAGTTTATACAACTATACCCACCAAAATTTTCAATTACTGCAGACAAAGATACCAAGGTACATAATGACAAAACCAAATTTATACATTATATTGCCACTAATCCAGACCTAGAGAGGATAGTAGAAGGGGGATTCTAACACAGCGATGGTAACTGGACCCAAGAACACAAAAGATAAATAATTTTACACCATTAAAATTTAAAGAATCTAAATACATACCACAGCCACCACACACTATCACCATCAACATCAAAATAACAGGAATAAATAATCATTGGTCATTAATAACTCTCAATATCAATAGACTCAATTCACCAATAAAAGGACAGAGTATAACAGAGTGAATTCTTTAAATATGATCCATTGTTCTGCTGTATAAAAGAAACATACCTTAGCAAAGAGATGGACACTATCTTAAAGCAAAGGGCTAGAAGAAAGTTTTATAAACAACCAGACCCAAAAATATGCTGGAGTAGCCATTCTAACATCTAATAAAAGAGACTTTCAATCCAAATATATGAAAAGAGACAGGGAAGGACACCAAGCTTATCAAAGCTTATCTATACCCAACAAGAAATCTGTTTCCATGTTTTGTTCTGTCCTACATGTACTTCATGCTGATGGTAATTAGTGGGATTTCTATGCATGCTATCAAACTTCTAAAATAATTAAGTACTGACAAAATTATTCATATAATGTTATGCCAAAATGCCTTTAAAAATCTGTAAATGTATTCCTCCTTTTTTAAAAAAATAAAGCAGTAAGGAATTAAAAAAAAAAACTGACATCTTCTCAAATCACTATGCATAAAATCTAGATTTCAACAGCAGAAATGACAAAAAAACTACATACTCATAGAAACTGAAAAGCTCTCAACTCAATGACCATTGGGTCAAACAGAAATTAAGAAAGAAGTTAAAAAAATTTCTAGAATTCGGTGAAAATGAAGGCACAACATACTGAAACTCCTGGGGCACAATGAAAGCAGTAGTAATAGTAGTAACTACCTTCATAAGGAAATTGGGGATATCTCATACTAGCAACTTAATTGTACACCTAAAAACTCTAGAACAAAAAAGCAAGCACAACTATGATTAGAATGAATGATTAGAGTAGAATGAATAAATAATCAAATGTAGGGCTGAAATAAATGGATTAGAAATAAAAGTACAAAGAATAAACAATACCAAGATTTAGCTCTTTGAGAAAATCAATAAGATAGACCAACTTTTAGCCAATTTAACTAAAATGTGGGGAAACAATATGAAACTTAGCAAAATCAGTCAAAAGTTGGGAGCTTTTTACAAGACATAGCAAATACTGAGGAAAACCAAATAATTATTACTTCTTACTTCAGAAGCCTGTTTTCCACAAAATTGGAAAATCTAAATGAAATGAACAATATTCTGAGTAAAGTATAATTGCCAATGTTAAATCAAGATCAGGTAAACAATCTAAATCATTGTATGAGCTCTAAGGAAATAAAAGCAGTCATCAACATTCTCCAAACAATGAAAGCACAGGAACATATGGTTTTAACAGACAATACTACTGGTCTTTTGAAGAAGAGCTAATACCAGTACTCCTCAAACTATTCCACAAAATAGAAATAAAATAAATATTGCCAAGCATATACTATTAGACCATAGTCACCTTAATTTTAAACTACACAAAGATAAACAAGGAAAGAGAATTTTAGACAAATTATTAACATTGATGTTAAAAATTCTCAACCAAATACTTGCAAACTGAATCTGAGAATACATCAAAATATCACCCACCTTGATCAAGTACAGCTTATTACAGAGATGCAGGGATGATTCATTGTATAAAAATTCATCAGTGTAATCCACTATATAAACAAACTGAAAAAAAAAAAAACATTAGACATGGAGAAAGCCTTTGACAAAAGCCAGCATCCTTTCATGTTAAAAACCTCAAACATCAGGAATACAAGCCACATACCTAAACATAATCAAGACAATATAAAGCAAATCTATTAACAACATGTTATTAAAGGGATAGCCTTAAAGCAATTCTACTAATCTCCAGAAAAATACAAGTTTATTCATTCTGTTCCTATGTATATCTTAAATATAGTGCTTGAGGTTCAATCAGAAGAATATGACAAGTAAAGGAGACCAGGGGGTATACAATTGGACAAGATTTCAAAATGTTGCTATTTGTAGATGACATACAAAAGTAATCCCTCAAATTTGATCACAGAATTCCTACACCTTCTAAACAAACATCAGCAGCAGATTTTCTGATAAAAAACCAACTTGAAAAAAATCAGTTAACCCTTCTATGTTCAAACAATAAATGGGATGAGAGCGAAATTATAAAAACAAACAAACAAACAAACAAACAAAAAACCCAAAAAAACCCCCAAAAAAGCACCCTTCACAATAGCCATAAATAAATTAAAATATCTTTGTTTAACTATAACAAAGAGAGTGAAAGACTTGTAAGACAAGAATTTCTAGTCTCTGAAGAAAAAAATTGATTTTTCATGCTTTTGGGTCAGTTGTACTAACAGAACAAATGGCCATCTTAGCAAAGCAATCTACAGATTCAGTGCAATTTCCATCAATATTTCAACTTCATACTTTAATAAGCCCCAAAAGAAAAAACATTCAACTTCATATGAAAAAACAAGTAAGTCAACATAGCTAATAACCTTCTTGTACAATAGAAGAGCTTCTGGTTTTGCATTTCCCTGATGATTTTGAAAGTTGAACATTTCTTTAGATGCTTCTCAGACATTCTGTATTCCTCAGTTGAGAACTCTTTGTTTAGCTCTGTACTCAATTTTTAATAGGATTATTTGATTCTCTGGAATCTAACTTCTTGAACTGTTTATGTATATTTGATATTATCCTTCTGTGGGATGTGGGATTGGTAAAGATCTTTTCCTTATTTCTTGGTTGCCATTCTATCCTGTGGACAGTGTCCTTTGTCTTACAGAAGCTATATGATTTTATGAGGTCCCATTTGTGTATTCTTGATCTTAGAGCATGTGCCATTGGTATTCTGTTCAGGAAATTTTCCCCTGTGCCTATATGTTCTAAGCCCACTTTTATATGAAGTTCTTCGATTGACTTTTCTTTGAGTTTTGTAGAAGAAGATAAAAATGGGTTGATTTGCATTTTAATAAACGATTCTTATTCACAAGGAATAGATTTAATATGAAATGTACAAATGTAATAAATAAAATTAGTAAAAACAGTTAGCTAGCCAGTGGTCTTTCATATACATTTACAATTATATTTGTGTTTACATAATGACTGCATGGAAGGCTCCATCCCATAAACATTTTCAGGAGGTTTATATATATTTAGCCACATTGACAACTAAATCAGAAATTTTAAATACATTTAAATTTACATGTAATATAATTCAGAAATTAAAATTATAAGTGTACAGCCTAGAGATGCTCAGAAAAATATACCCAGGAAAAATTTTAAATATTTGCTCAGAAAACATTAGTTAAAATGATAAAATATGGAATCTTACATGAAATATGCCCAGGTGTAATAAGCTGAATGAATAAAATTGTATTTTATCATAGACAAAAATCAGAAGCTGTGCCCATCTGTGCAATTATGAACATTCCTAAAGTAGTGTTAAATAAAATGTCAAGTTGGAAAATTAATTGATAAGATAATCATTATTTTTATCTCATTTTTTGTCTTTGATAATATATGGATATGGAAAAGAAATATATTTTAAATGATAATGCATGATTTTCTAAATCATTATTCATTTTTTTTTAATTTGAGGAACAGAACAAAGAGCTAGAGAGATACTTAGCAGTTTTTAAAATGTTTTGCTATAGCAGAGGACATGGGTTTCAATCTCAGCTTTCACATACTCATTTACAATCTGCAACTCCAGTTCCAGGGAATCGAGTACTCTCTTGTGGCCTCTGCAGGCACTATGTTACAGAAGTTTATATGCACACAAAACACTTTTAAAAATTATTTTATTTATTTATTTATGTATTTATGTATTTATTTATTTCTTTGTTTCTTCATTCATTCATTCATTCATTCATTTATTCATTCTCTTTACAAATCAATATTATCCCTTTCATTCCTACCAGTATCTCCTCATGCAAGTCCTCCCTGCATTCTATCTTTCCCTTCTCTTAACTGCCCTCTGGGTATTATCCCCCACACACTAAAACCACCACTTCAATCGCCCCCACTGCCAGTACAAGTCTCTGCAGGACTAGGCACATCCTTGTCCACTGAGGCCAGAACAGGAGGTACATATAGGGGTGCAGGATCCACAGACCAGCAGGAAACAGGCTCAGGGACAGCCCCTACTTGTTGTTAAGGACCCGCATGAAGACTAAGGTGTTATTTTGCCACATATGTGCAGGGAACCTAGGTCTAGCCTATGCTTACACTGGTGAGTCAGTCTGCGGTTAATACTCTTGGTTGTCCTGTGGAGTCATTGTCCTCTTTGGGTTCCTTAATCCTTCTGCCAACTCTTTGATAAGACTTCCCAATCTCCATATATTTGGGGTGAATCTCTGCATTTACTTCCATTGGAGCATCTCAGAGGACAGTTATGATAGGTTACTCTCCACAAGCACAACAGAGTATAATTAATAGTGTCAGGGATTGGGTATTACCCCTGGGAATGGATATCAATTTGTGGTAGGTTACATGAAGTGGCTACTTCAGGCTCCATTTTGCCTAGTGGTAGGATTCTCAGCTATAGTCACCCCATAGGCCACTGAGACCTTCCCAAAGCCAGGTCTCTGAAGGGTCCTGGAGATTGTTCCATCTCTATTGCAAAGCTCTATTCTCTGTCCCTTGCTCCCCTTACGTATTATCCCCCCCTCCCTCTAGTCCTCACTCTTCCACCTCTTCCACTCAAGTTTCTCCATCCATCAATATCTGATGTCTATTTTGTTTCCCCTCCTAAGAAACATTCAGTCATGGGCCTTCTGTGGTATTTTACTTCATTGGTTCTGTTGATTATAGCATGGTTATCCTGCACTTTATAGCTAATATCCAGTTATAAATGAGCACATGTCATGAGTGTTCTTTTTTGTATTGGGTTATCTTATTCAGTATATTATTTTCTAGTTCCATTCTTTCCCTGAAAAATTCATGATTTTCTTGTTTTTCATGACTAATCAGTATTCCACTACTGTGTAAATTAAAAAAAAAATCTTTATCCATTCTTCAGTTTAGGGACATCTGTAAGGTTGCCTTGGAGGCTCTGTCTTAGGGTTTTACTGCTGTGAACAGACACCATGACAAAGGCAACTCTTATAAAGAACATTTAATTGGGGATGGCTTAAAGGTCCAGAGGCTTATCATCAAGGCAGGATCGTGGCAGTTTCTGGTCATGCATGATGCAGGAGAAGCTGAGAGTTCTACATCTTTATCTACAGGCTGCTAGCTCTCTGCTACCTCAACTCTTACAGACCAAAAATCACAGTCTTTTATTTACATATATTTTCAATGCTTTAACATAGATTCCTTTTGATTATCAGATGAATCTGCATTTCATGACCCTAGAGCCTTAATACTTAGAAAAAGACAGTAAGTATATTAGAAAACAACAGCAGCAACAACAACAACAACAACAACAACAACAACAAACCCACCACCACCAATAGCAACAAAAAAACCACCAACAACAACCAAAAAAACCTGGCAATAAATTCAGAGTTCTGCCTTCTTTTGTCAGCACAGACAACAAACTAGCTGGGTGGAATCCCGGTCTGAGATCACCATTCTCTTCTCCCTACCCCCACCACAACTGGACCTAAACAAACTATTTCAGGGTGACCTTGAACTCAGAAAGTTGCCTGCCTTTGTAATCAATAACAGTAAACTTAACTCGATGAATCTTGCCCTGTGATCATCATTCCTCAGATATCTTTATTCCTTATTTTAAATATGTTTCTTACAAGCTGGCTCATATTGCAGCTGCCTCTGTTTTCTAGATATATGAAGCCCTTCATATAATTTATATGGCATTGGT
The DNA here is from genome assembly GCF_963924665.1 of Micromys minutus. NCBI lineage: Eukaryota > Metazoa > Chordata > Mammalia > Rodentia > Muridae > Micromys > Micromys minutus. Next base: position 97,209,146 of record NC_137972.1, on the reverse strand, counting down.
ACATTTTGCATAGCTGAAAAATCCTGCTTACATATTTTTAAATTCTAGTGTTTAGAGTTCCTTTCTATAAATTTAAAGGTTGTTCTAAAACTCAGGATATCTACCATTCTATCTAGGACATTGGACAAAGCCTTTCCTGCTGGACTCTTTCTTCTTGCCTTTAATTATCATGGAGTCATTAACCTTGGCAGAGAGAACATTCCCTGAAGGAGAAACATAAAGTAAGTTATGTACATTATTATACAAACAAGTCTTATAGCATAGCAATCACCAATACTCATGGCAATCCACACTCTCTTGTCTCTGCTCCATGGGCAGGGACTTTGGCTTATTGCACTTTCTACCGCAGCCATGCAGGACTAGGGAGGCAATGAAGAAACAATTGTTTCCTGTTTCAGTCCCAACAAGCAGCAAATATATATATATATTTAGAGTCAAGGACTGAAGAAAAGGTTATGGAATTTCCCTCTGTGACTAAGAAAAGACTATGAGGTCTGGTGTGTGGGAGGGTTGGTTCTGTGTAGAGGGCCAGAGATGCCATTGTATGAAGCTGTGAAAGAGAAACATGTATTGCCTTGAAGAATACAAGATGGGAAAAACTGCCCAAGAAAAAAAGTGTGTAATATTTAACAAAGCTGAAAGGAGTTATATATCTGAAGAGCACTTTGACATCAAATATGGAGAAACAGAGTTTGGAGTTAACCAGTTTTTTTTCTGTGTGTGTGTGTGTGTGTGTGTGTGTGTGTGTGTGTGTGTGTGTGTGTTGCTTTGGGTCTATATTTCCTCACTATGCTTCATTTCCTACCTTTTGGACTGGTAATGTATATTCTGTGCAATTATATGTTGAAAGTATGTGATCTGTTTTGTACTTAGATGTTACAGAGGATTACAATAAACATTGTATGAATCTTGTAGAGACTTGGAACTTTTTATTGTTCAACAGGGTTCAGACAGTGAATGTCTATGGATAAATTTAAAGTTGAACTGAATGCATTTCTGCAGTATGGTATGGCTACAAGCCTATAGGTGACAGTGAGTCAATGCAATGCTTTAACTAGGAATGGCCCTAAAAGACTCATGTTTGAATGCTGGAGCCATAGCAAGTGAAAGTATAAGGAAGCATAGCTTTGTTAGAGTGTGTCACTATGAGGACAGAATTTTTTTGTTTTCACTTACCAGCTATGACAAGTATGACACATAGTCTCCTGCTAGATTCGATCAAGACAAAAAAGTCTCAGCTACTCCATAACCATGTTTCTTTGCATATGACCTCATTTCCCTCCATGATGATAATGAACTAAACTTCTGATATTGTAAGCCACCCTCAATTTGATGATTTCCACAATAAGAGTTATTTAAAACACAGTGTGGCAATAAAACCCTGAGTCAGAGGACCTTTGCAGGTGGTCTGCTGCAGATATAGCCATGAAATTGGGATATTAGAATGAGAGAGGGTAAGAGACAGGTGAAGATGTTCAGTGAAGAGTGGCCTGGAAATTTCTTGGGGTGAAGGACTTAGCAAGTGCCTCTCTGGCCAGAGTAGCCTCTCTTTTCTTGTCCTTCTACACATAATTTATAGCTCAGATAAAATTACCATATACACTATCATACACCTTAATATTTTTTAAATAATGAAGTATCCTTAATTTCAAATCACTTTATTATAGAACATCTACTATCCACAAGTATTTTTATATTATCTTTAAAAGAAATTCCTTTTATTTTGTAACATTTTAAATTATTTCATTGTATTTTATGTGGCATTAAAGAGAAAGCTCTTGTCAGTGTGATATAGGTAGTCTTTTCTTAAGAAAGGAATTTCTGGAAATCAGAAAAGCTAAGGAAAACTCAGGAACATACTCCACTCCTGCTTTCAGGTTTCCTTACTTAACCTTTGCGAAGTCTCATAAATTTTTCACTGTTTGGTTTAGTGTAATCTTAGTTGTCTTTGTTTAGATCATTTTGGGGCAGGTAGTTTAGTGCTTATCTTTCAGCCTTACAAACAAATATAAAAATAATATTATATGTACCAAACAGATAATATATCTATGAAGTAGGGTAGTAAAGGCTATATTGAAGGATGAAAATAAAGAGGTGAATATTGTAATGATATTATAATCACAAGAATAAGAATCTAACTCTCTAGAGACATTAACTAGCTCTCCTCTTCAAAGGCATGACAGTGTATTCAATAATTATTATTGCATGAATATATGTGGTCATATTGATTTCTAAATATAACCAGCTACTTACTGAACCACATAAATGCCATGTAAATAAATCATGAGTTTTATCTTCTAAGATAACACCTTTATTGATTATTTGGAAGTTTTACATCATACAACCCAATCACACTCACTTCCCCATCTACCCTGGTTCACTCCCACACTTGTGTGCCCCCTCCAACACACTCATAATAAAGAAAATGAAAAAATGTCCTATATGTATTGCCCATATACTCACTTGAACAGAGTCAAATTCCAAGTGTCCAGGTCTCGAAAGAAAACTTAGTCATTCCCAACCCACAACCCCACCAGAAGCCAACCACTTCTACTCTTTATCACTCTTACCATGACAGTTAGGGTTTTATTGCAGGCTTCTTACCTAGGAAGTTACTGTTTGGGGTGGAGGGGAACAAGACTTCTTAAGAAAGACCATAAATGGTTTTGCCTCACTCCTGTATCTCCATGCTTTCTGGTTTCTAGACAAGGACATGCAGTTCTTTCATTATTATTATTATTATTATTATTATTATTATTATTATTATTATTATTATTATTATTATTATTGGATAATCTCTGTATTTACATTTCAAACGTTATTCCCCTCCCCTCCCTCCCCTCCCTCTTCCTCATTAACTTGTTTCCATAAAGGTGCTCCCTCTCCCATCAATTTCTCCACCTCAGTGCCTTGGGTGATGTTGATGTTCTTCCCATGAGGGTGCAAAGCTTTCATCTATTTCAGTCGTTTCTCTAGCTTTTTCATTGGGATCCCCATGTTCAGTCTGATGTTTAGCTGCAAACATCCTCATCTGTATCTTTATGACTCTGGGAGAGCCTCAGAGAAGACATCCTTGTCTGGATTCTGCCACTAAACACTTCTTAGCATCAGCAATAGTACTTGGGTTTTGTGGCTGCATATGTGGTGGTTCTCCAGGTGAGGCACTCTCTGTAGACATTTTCTTCAATTTCTCCTCCTCTATTTGGCCTTGTATCTCCTCCCCTGTTCTTTTGTACATTTTAAAAAGAACTGGGACATCCAGATTCTGGTCTTTCTTCTTTTCGAGCTTTATAAGTTCTGTGGATGGTTGTTTGGGTATTCCAAGCTCTTTAGGGGGGATAGTTTCCCCTTATAAGTGAATAAATTCCATGTTTTCTTTTGTGACTGGGTTACCACACTCAGGATGATAGCTTTAAGTTCATCCACCTGCCTAGGAATTTCATGAACTCATTTTTAATAGCTGAGTAGTATTCTATTTTGTATACATACCACAATTTCTGAATTCATTACTCTGTTAAGGGACATCTGGGTTTTTTTCCAGATTCTGGATACCATAAATAAGGCTGCTATGAACATTGTTGAATATGTGTTCTTGTTAGATGTTGGAGCTACATTTGGGTATATACCCAATAGTGGTATAACTGGGTCTTCAGGTAGTACTATGTACAATTTTCTGAGGAACTGCCAGACTGATTTCCACAGTGGTTGTACTAGCATACAACCCCAACAACAGTGGAGAAGTGTTCCTCTTTCTCCACATCCTCGACAGCATCTGCTGCCATCTGAATTATTGATCTTAGCCATCTGACAGGTATGAGGTAGAATCTCAGGGTTGTTTTGATTTGCATTTCTCTATGACTAGGGATGTCTAGCATTTCTTTAGTTGCTTCTCAGCCATTTGATATTCCTAAACTGAGAATTTTTTGTTTAGCTCTGAACTCCATTTTTTATTAGGATTGTTTGAGTCTCTGGAGTCTAACTTCTTGAGTATCTTGTGTATATTGAAAATTAGACATCTATCAGATGTGGGGTTGGTAGAGATCTATTTCCAGTCTGTTGGCTGCCAATTTGTTTTCTTGACAGTGTCTTTAACCTTACAGAAATTTTGCAATCTCATTGAGTCCCATTTATTAATTCTTTATCTTAGAGCAAAAGCCATGGGTGTCCTGTTCAGGAATTTTTCCTTTGCCTATGTGTTCTAAGATTTTCCCTACTTTCTCTTCTGATAGATTCGGTGTACCTGGTTTTATGTGGAGATCTTTGATCTACTTGAACTTGAGCTTTGCACCAGGAGATAAGAAAGGATCTATTTTCATTCTTATGCATGCTGACTGCTAGTTGAGCCAACACCATTTATTGAAGAGCCTATCCCCTTTCCATTGAATGTTTTCAGCTCCTTTGTTAAAAATCAAGTGACCATATCTGTGAGAGTTCATTTCGGGATCTTCTGTTCCATTGATCTACATACCTATTCCTGTACCTGTAAAGGCAATTTTTTAAAACTAATGCTTTGTAATATAGTTTAAAGTCAGGAATGGCTAGTCCCAAAGAAGTTTTCTTGTTGTTGGGAATAAATTTTGATATTCTAGTTTTTTGGGTTTGTTTTTTTTTTTTTTTTTTTTTTTTGTTATTCCAGATGAATCTGCCAATTGCTCTTTCCAACTCTATGAAGAATTGAGTTGGAATTTTGATGGGAATTGCACTGAATATGTAGATTGGTTTTAGTAAAATGGCCATTTTTACAATGCTGATATTTCCAATCCATGAGCATGGGAGATCTTTCCATCTTCTGAGATCTTCTTCAATTTCCTTCTTCAGAGATTTGAACTTCTTGTCATACAGGTCATTCACTTGCTTAAAGAGGGTCACACCAAGGTATTTCATATTGTTTGTGACTATTGTGAAGGGTAGCTTTTTCGTAATTATTTCTCAGTGTGTGTGTCCTTTGAGGAGGGGAAGGATACTGATTTGTTTGAGTTAATTTTATATCCAGCCATTTTGCTGAAGTTGTTTATTAGCTGTAATAGTTCTCTGGTGGAAACTTTTAGGTCACTTAAGTATACTATCATGTCATCTGCAAATAGTAATATTTTCATTTCTTCCATTCCAATTTGTATCCCTTTGATTTTCTTATGCTGTCTAATTACTCTGGCAAGCACTTCTAGTACTAAGTTGAATAGGTAGGGGGAGAGTGGGTAGCCTTGTCTCATCCCTGATTTTAGTGGGATTGCCTCAAGTTTCTTACTGTTTAGTTTGAAGTATATTACTTTTATTATGTTTAGGTATGGGCCTTGCATTCCTGTTCTTTCCAAGATTTTTAACATGAAGGGGTTTTGAATTTTGTCAAATGCTTTCTCAGCATCTAGTGAGATGACCATACATATTTTTTCCCTTTGAGTTTGTTTATATGGTGGATTACGTTGATGGATTTCTGTATATTAAAAGATGCCTGCATCCCAGGGATGAAACCTACTTGATCATGGTGAATGATTGTTTTGATGTGTTCTTGGATGTGCTTTGCAAAAATTGTATTGAGTATTTTGCATCAATGTTCATAAAGAAGATTGGTCTGAAGTTCTATTTCCTCATAGGGTCTTTGTGTTGTTTGGGACTGAGTGTATTGTGTCTTCAAAGAATGAGTTTGGTAGAGTTCCATCTGACTCTATTTTGTGGAATTGTTTGGAGAGTATTTATATTAGTTTGTTAATAAATGTCTGAAAGAATATTGCATTGAACCCATCTGGTCATGACCCTTTTCTTTTCTTTTTTTTTTTTTTTTTTTTTTGGAGGCTTTTGATGACTGCTTCTATTTCTTTAGGTTCTGTGGTATTGTTTGGAAGATTTATCTGGTCCTGATTTAACTTTGGTATCTGGTATCTGAATAGAAATGTATCCATTTTCTCCAGATATTCCAGTTTTGTTGAGTATAGGCTTTTATAGCAGGATCTGATGATTTCTTCAATTTTTTAGGTTTTTGTTTTTAAGTCTCTCAATTCATTTTGATTTTGTTATTTTGGATACTCTCTTTTTCCCCTCTAGTTAGTCTGGCTAAGGGTTTATCAATCTTGTTAATTTTCTCAAAGAACCAGCTTCTGTTTTTGTTGATTCTTTGTATAGTTCTATTTGTTTCTACTTGGTTATTTCTGCTCTAAATTTGAATATTACCTGCCATCTACTTCTCTTGGGTATATCTACTTCGTTTTGTTCTAGAACTTTCAACTGTGCTGTCAGGTTTTTAGTGTGTGCTCTTTTCATTTTCTTTTTGGAGGCACTCAGAGCTATGAGTTTTTCTCTTAGTACAGCTTTCATTGCATCATATATATATATATATATATATATATATATATATATATATATATATATATATATTCTCAATTTCTTTTTTTTTTCTTCTTTGACCATGCTATTGTTGAGCAGAGGATTGTTCACCATTCATGTGTTAATGGGCTTTTTGTTGTCTTTGTTGTTATTAGAGACCAGCCTTAGTCCATGTTGATCTGATAGAATGCATGGGAGTATTTCAATCTTCTTTTATCTATTGAGGCTTCTTTTGTTACCAACTATATGGTCAGTTTTGGAGAAGGTTCTGTGAGGTGCTGAGAAGAAGGTGTATTCTTTTGTTTTAGTATGAAATGTTCTGTAGATGTCTGTTTATTCCAATTGCTTTATAACCTCTGCTAGTTTCACTACGTCTCTCTTAAGTTTCTGATTCCATGATCTTTTCATTGATGATAGTGGGGTGTTGAGGTCTACCATTATTATTGTGTGTGGTGCAATGTATGTGTTGAGCTTTAGTGGGGTTTTTTTATGAATATGAGTGTTCTTTTATTTGTAGCGTATATGTTTAGGATTGAGAATTTATTTTCATAACTTTTTTCTCTAATGAGTAAAAAGTGTCCTTCCTTATCTTTTTTGATAACTATTGGTTGTAAAATCTACTTTATTCATTTTTAAAATGGGTACTCCAGCTTGTTTTTTGGGGGCCATTTTCTTGGGAGATTTTTTCCCAGCCTTTTACTCTAAGATAATATCTATCTTTGTCTCTGAAATGAGTTTCCTGTATGCAGCAAAATGCTGAATCCTGTTTATGTATCTAGTTGTATACTCTATGTCTCTTTATTGGGTTATTGAGTCCATTTATGATAACAGGTATTAAGGAATAGTGATTGTTGTTTCGTGCTCTTTTCGCTGTTAGAGGTAGAATTATATGTGTGTGTCTTTATTTATTTATTTATTTATTTATTTATTTATTTATGTTTTCTTGCTTAGTTGTTTTTGTTGCTTTTACTAGGGTGTAGTTTCCCTCTTTTTGTTGGGTTTCCCATCTATTATTCTTTTTAAGGACGGATATTTTTTCTGATATTGTGTAAATTTAGTTTTGTCCTAGAATATCTTTGTCTCTCCATCTATTGTAATTGAGATTTTTGCTAGATATTGTAACCTGGGCTGACATTTTTTGTTCTCTTAGAGTCTGTATTATGGCTGTTCAGGATCTTCTAGCTTTCATAGTCTCTATTGAGAAGTTGGGTGTGATTCTAATTGGTCTGTCTTTATATGTTACATGACCTTTTTCCTTTACTGCTTTTAGTATTCATTTTTTGTTTTGAACATTTGCAGTTTTGACTATTATGTGTCCGGAGAAATTTCTTTTGTGGTCCACTCTATTTGGAGTTCTGTAGGCTTCTTTTATGCTCATGGTCACCTCATTCTTAAAGGTACAGAAGGTTTTCTCTATGATTTTGTTGAAGATATTTACTGTGACTTTTAGTTGGTATTCTTTGCCCTCTTCTCTTCCTATTATCCTTAGGTTTGATCCTTTCATTGTGTCTTAGATCTCCTGGACATTTTGGTTAAAGAGATTTTTGCATATTATCTGACTGTTTTAACTATGGTTTCTATGTTGTCTTTGGCCCATGAGATTCTCTCTTACATCTCTTGTAGTCATTTTGTGATGCTTACATCTGGGACTCTTGATTTCTTTTTTAGGTTTTCAACCTCCAAGGTGGTCTCCTTTTGTGGTTTCCTTATTGTTTTTTTTTTTTTTTTTTTTTTTTTTTTTTTTTTTTTTTTTTTTTTCTATTTTCAATTCCTTCATCTGTCTGGTTGTGTTTTCCTGTGGTTCTTTGAATGATTTTTATGTTTCTTCTTTAAGAGCTTCTATTTGTTTATGTGTGTTCTCCTGTTATTGTTTAGGAGACTTATTCATCTGCTTTTCCAAGATCTCCATCATCATTGTTAAGTACTCTGGGTACTCAAGGTGCAACCGAACCAGGCCTATGTCCCAGGTTCTCTGCTCATCCAGGTGCCAAATAGCCTGAGCGTCTGTTCTGCAAGCACATCCTTTCTGGGAAAATCTCAATTCTCTCTGACAGAAACTTTGCCCTTACTGTGGGCCGGAAAAATTTTTTTTTTCCACAAGCATCACCAAGCACTCTCTACCCTCTGGTTACGTATGGTTCAACCTCACCAGGCCTGTGCCCTAGGTTCTCTGCTGGTCCAGGTGGCTTTCTCTGACTTTTGTGTCAATGATTTTAATGTTATCTTCTGCTCCTGAGGTTCCCTCCTCCATCTCTTGTATTCTATTGACTCCAGATTTGTCTCTGCTAAGTTTTCCAACTTCAGGGTGGTCTTCTTTAATTTTTTAATTTTTTTTTTATTTTTGATTTTTGTTTTCAGTTCCTTAACCTGGTTGTTTGTGATTTTTTTTTCTCTCTTTAAGTGATTTTTGTGTTCCCTCTTTAAGAGCTTCAACTGATTTACATGTATTCTCCCGTTTTTTTTTTTTTTTTTTTTTTTTTTTTTTGTACTTCTTTAAGTTCGTTATTTATGAGATTTGCAAAGATCTCCATCATCATTGTGAAGTATGACTTGAGGACTAAATTTTGTTTTTCTGGGGGAGTTCGGATAGCCACTATTTGTGGTGGTGGGAAAACAGGGTTCTAATGTGGCCAGGTTGTCTTGGTTTCCGATTCTTAGAGTCTTGTGCTTGCCTCTTGCCATCTTGTTACTGGTGATTTTGTTGTTTCTTCCTAGAGCTTGTTTCTCTTGTGGGTCTATTTGCCAGTGGTCTCCAGAAGAATATTTTTCTAGGTGTTTCTGTTTCAAGGTGGGTTGTTAATTCTGATGGCAGAGTCCAGTCCTGACATACCTGGCCTGGGTTTGGCCTTGGGTCAGAATTGTGTACTTCCAGGCAGTACCTCTTTCTGTGTCTCGAGAGTTGAGGGTGGCCACAAGTTGAATCACCCTTGTGCTTAAGATAAAAAGCACTTCTGCAGTTCTTCTGAGCTCCCAGGGACTTGTGGGCTTTCTGTTTGCAGGTTGTGATGAAACTGGGCAGAGTCTTAAAGTGCAGTTTATTTATTTATTGATTGATTGATTGATTGATTGATTGGTTGACTATGACCCCATGGTGGACTCTAAGCTCATTATGGGCAGAGAACATAAATTCTAATCCTTTATCAGCCCTTTAAGTAACAAATAATATACCATGTATAAAGGAACCATGTGAAAGAAGTAATAATATTGTTGCTGTTATACACCCTTTACCTCACCCACCCTGACTCACACACACTAAAGAAGTTTTCTTGTTTAAGCAAAGTTATAAAAACTTTATATGTCATAGCAAGCAAACTTCTATAGATATTTTTTTTAAAGTTTCTGTATGGGAAAACCCAGACAGTTAAGTCTGTCCATGTACTTGTTTTATAGATGAAAAGAGCCTTGAAATCATTATTCTTCAGTCTGTGCCTCCAAATTTTCAGGACTGGGAGCAGGTACCATCTGTCCCTTGTATGAGACGCTGTGAATTCAATCGAGGTATTTGTATGTCCTAAATAAGCATTCTGTTAAGAAATCTATATTTCAACTGATAGAATTAGTTTTGTACACACTTAGATTTTTTAAAATACACTAATTTTGGTATTTTTATTTTTTAAGCTATTTCCATAAAATACAATCCAATGACAACTTACCCTTCCTCCTCTCCCCCCTCAATTTTTTCTCTCACCTCACATATTCACCCTTATCAACCTCCTCCCCTTAGGGAAAGGGATGTTTTCCATATATATCATCCAGCCGTGGTGTAATAAGTTTCTGTAACACTAGACACATTGAGTATTGAGGCATGAAAGGCAGCAATTAGGGGAAAAGGATTCAAAGGCAGGCAATATAGTCAAGGATACCCCTAGAAAACCTGTCAAAATCCACTAACCTGGGCCCATAAGGGCTCATAGAGAATGAAATGCGAAGTAGAGTGCATGAGTGGAGCTAATCTAAACCTCTGAACATACTTAGCAGTTGTGGAACTGGGTCTTTTTGTTGGACTTCTGAAGTGAAAACATAGTATGTCTTTTACTACATATAGTTAATTCTTATAGTTCACCCCAGTTTTAAAGTTTATGTCATTTACAATTGATGTTGACACTACATCTTTTATCACTTACAACAATTTCTTTCTTACATTCTCACAGTCCTGGCTGTCATGTATCAACTTGCTTACTTCATTATTTATAGTAAGTAGAAAATAGAAAAGAAAAATATGAGATATTAAAATTACTGTTTTCTCTGCTAGCTATGTAATAGAGTTTTGTAATAGTTTCTGCCACTCAGAAAAGGTAAAATGTATATTAAGAAAAAAATATGGTTAAATGATGACTGGTCATTTCAGTTTGCTACTGATGACTATCATCTCTGTGTTTTTAAAATTATAAATATTGGGGATACATAGTATAAAAGAGCTTTTCAATAAATTACCAGTAGGGTATTCTAGGAATTTTATAAATGGCTATTTTATGAATTTAGACCTAATAACAGAGAAACCTAATTGGGATAAAAATTTGGCCACAAATGAGATGTTTGAGAAAACATAAACAATCCCATATCTGACAATAACTCCAAATTATCAGATAAACTATCTTAACTCTTAATTATTATCATAACATAAAATTAATCTTTCTGACACGTTTATGCTTTCAAATTTTACAGGTATGATGCCTTCAAGATGTGTTCGTACAAATAATATTTCATCTTCTCTTAGTTGTTAACAACTTGCAAATAATTAATCTCAAAATGTTGAACTGCTAAGTTTTCTATAATTTGAAATGTCTTTGTATGCATGGTTTCAGCTTAATGTCTCTAATAAATAATTTCTCATGTCTGTTGGTGACCAAGAAACACGGTTGTATTTTTATTTTAAATAGCTTAAGTAGCTTAGAAAACAAATAAATGCATGTTCTGCAGGTTTGCTGAATCAAGTTCTTGTTTGTAACCTCTAGAAGAGTATTGACTTCTCATGATAGAAATGACTAGCGGGTAAAAGTATAAAGTAGAGATTCGATTAATAGACTGGTCCTAACTGAACTTGTCATGAAACTAGTGAATTTTCTAGAAAGATATTGTCTTTTGCAATGTGTTTTGAGATCGTCAGATAAAATACATTCCTCTATAAATAGCAGTAATAAAAATCTTTAATAACTGTTTTATGCCATAAATTAGACAAACCACGTAATATGGAACTTTGTAATAAAAAATGTATACACACACACACAAAGAGAGAGAGAGAGAGAGAGAGAGAGAGAGAGAGAGAGAGACAGAGACAGAGACAGAGACAGAGACAGAGACAGAGAGACAGAGAGACAGAGAGAGACAGAGAGAGAAATAGAGAAAGGGAAAGTACTATGTTAAAAAGAGATAGTGTGAAATATTTTGACTTTCATGAAAATTAAGGAGTTTTATAATGCTTGAAATTTAACATGAAAAAAAAAACATTTAATTCTTTAAAATCTGTCTGCCAAACCTTTACTTCTTTTTTCATTTTTTTATTCTAATACTTGTTCTCTGTAACCATAAGAAATTTTACTGTGTTAAAATGTGCAGTTTGAATTGTTTCAGTACACCTTGTGACATGAGTAGAATTAGTGTCCTTCCTTAGGAACAGGCAGTCTCTCCTAGAAGCAGAGTTTTCATGTTGTAGAAATCTGGTATCAGCTGAACATTCATCCCACCTGCACTGAACCAATTAATACAAAAGGGGACCATGGCAACAGGCTCTAAATCTAATAACATGAATTTCTAAATTTTGCAATTTTTTAAACTATGAAAATTTTATGTATATTTAGATTAAATTAAAATTATATATGTATATATATATAATTTTCATTATTCCAAAATTGCACAAACAACAATACTAAGGTATATACTAACATATATGTTTCATACTCTGCAAAACTTGAATAGACCATTGAAACTTAAGGTGAGACAGAGTCTTCTCATTTACAATAGAGAAGTGTGGGTCTTAGGTTATTAAAAGCCAGATATTATATTGAAACCACTAGTTCTTATGTTCATGGAAGAAAATATAGGGACAATGAGTGAAGCAGAGACTATAGGAAAGGCCATCCAGAGACTGCCCCACAAGGGGACTTATCCCATATGTAGCCACCAAACCAAGTCAGTATTGCTGATGCCAGAAATGCTTGCTTACAGGAGCCTGATGTGGATGTTTTCTGTGAGGCTCTGCCAGAGCTTAACAAATAAAGAGGCAGATGCTTTCAGTCAACTGAGAATGGGATCCCCAATAGAGGAGTTAAAGAAAGAACTGATGGAGAAGAAGGGGTTTTCAACCCCGTAGGAAGAACAACAATATTAACCAACCAGACCCCTGAGAGTACCGACCAACAAAAGAATACACATGGAGGTACCCATGGCTCCAGCTGCATATGTAGCAGAGGATGACCTTGCCTGGCATTAATGGGAGGAGAGGTTCTTGGTCCTGTGAATGCTTGATGTCCCAGTGTAGGGGAATGCCAGGGAGGGGAGGTCGGAAGGAGTGGGTGGGTGGGTAAGGGAGTACCCATACAGAAGCAGGGGGAATGAGATAGGGGTTTATTTTGGGACAACGGAATAGGGGATATTTGAAATGTAAATAAAGAAAACATTCAATAAAAGAAAAGAAAAAAAGTTTAAAAAAAAGTAAACATAAAATGCCCTATAGCACACTGATATTATCTTGATAGAGAAAGTTATTTATCTAACAGATAAACTGATTATATGTTTATTACTTAGATAGTTTTCTGGGCAACTATTTTACCAGGTAAGTTAAGGAGCAACCCACACTAAAAAGCAGAATGGGTTAAACATGAATGCATGTAAAATTCCCTTTTTTTTACTTGTAGATTCAATGGATTGAGCTATTTTGAGAGTGTCCTCATTGGCCAGAAATTTAGCTCATTAGACCAACTCACAAAATGACATTTTAAAAGACAGCATTTCCAATATATTTGTTCAAGTTCCATGCTGCTAAGAATGGTGCTATTTCAAAGTGAGTATAATAATTTTGTATGATGTACAGCAGGTATCATTTTAAACATAATACATGGGATTTTTGCCTTCAAGCTTTGTTTGTAAGGCACTTGGCTTTCATTATTCTAGTTTTGAATTAAAGATACATTTTTTTTTCTGCAGAGTTTTTATTTTTAAGCCATTTCAATAGTCATATTTAAGCTCAAATACTTCCTACTTTTAGGTCATAATAATATACTAGAGTTTGCTTTAAATTAGTGTTCACACGTTAACTTTAGTACTACAAGTTCACACCTTATATTATTAGTCTAACTTTTCATTTGGCTGTGCAGTTAACAAAAACGTGTATTTAACACACCATGTATAATTTCCTGTTGAATGTGGGCTTACTCTATTTTAAATAGCAATTATTAGAAACTACTTAGAGTATGTTCACATGAGTTAAAACGGACTACACGAAAGTATTATTATATGAATTAGCCAGCTGTGGTGGAACACACCTTTAGTCTCAATACTTGAGTGGAAGAGGCAGACAGATCTCTATGAGTTTGAGGCCAACCTGGTCCTAAATTGAGTACCAGGATAGTCAAGGTTGTTATACAAAGAAACACTGTCTCAGAAACAACCCAAAACAACAAAACGACAAAAGATTATATAAATTTTAAAACATGAATGTTTATTAGAAAAATAAAATCAAGATTTTATGGAGCCACTTCATGATTCTGATTTCAAAATATTTTGGAAAATGGGGATAGATCATATTGTTGGCCTGTTGAGCCCATGGAATAGCATTTGGATGACTCATTGAGATAGCCTTGCATAAGGGCAATAATGGTACCATAAAAATTACTGATGCAGTTCAACACCGACACTATGTACTGGAAGATAAGCCTGGCTAAACTTTGTAACCTCATGCTTGAACAGATAATGAAAGGCAACTAATGTATTTGTATAAAATATTAAGTTTATTTAACATGTATAACATTAATTTTTGTTCTATCAGACCCCAACATGCAGTCTTTTTAGCACTGCAACAAAACAGCTGCAATTTTTGCTAACCATGTCTCTCTTATGGATTAAACAGACAATTCCCTCCTAATATCTTACCTTGGGCTCATCACTGTGTCCCAGCTCCCAACTCCGTCATGTATCCCTGCTAAATCACAAGACATTTCTGCCAGAAGGTCAAGTAGGCTGCTTGCAGAAATGCTTCTTTTTCTCTCCCTTTACCTGAGACGCAGTCTTATCCCTAGCTTTGCAGCAAAACAACAGCTGTAGCCTTCTTTTCACTGTGTTCACATCTTCTCTGGCTCTCACAGGTCATCCACTTCTACATTTCATCCATCTATTATATACTTTGTCTCAGACCAGAACTATACCAAGCAGCCTCTGATATTCCAGTAGCCTATAGCAGCAATAGTATCCTAGAGCAGCAAATAAGCTAAAAACAGACCCACACCTCTTTACTGTTTCTGAGATCCAATCCATAAATCTCATCCTCAGCTCAGTAGCAGTAAACCTTTCCTCTCTGAACCCATCTGCAAGGTGTCACAAAGGCCTTCTTTTCCAGCATTTTATTTGTCACCTAACCTCAGTATTCCAGCCTCTAACACAAAAAGGCATTTGCTCTGGTACCAATTCAACAGGCCTAAAACACAGACAATGCCCAGTCATAAAAGTCTATGAAAATTCACATGGGAAACTGAGAAACAAAGCGCCCATTAAGAAATGACAAATATAGTATTCAGCATCTAGAACTATAAACATCCCAAACCTAGATTCTCAGGCCCAAGCTTAAAAATCATAACCAATAATAGTCGGTGCAATATGGCTCCACTAGCCAAGATATTCTACCTAAGCATGTGTAGATTGTCCTAAACTTGTTAGTATTTTAATGTTAATTCCACTTCCCCAAGAAGGGCTGCCTAGTCACATGATTCCAACAGAACCCATTTTAGTTAGTAAAATTAAAGAAAGCCAGTGACTGGGTGGTGCAAGAGCAGTAGAGAGAGCAGAGAGGTCAGAGGAGGTCAGAGGAGGTCAGAGGAGGTCAAACAACATATGGGGAAGATTGTGGTAACTTGGAGCTTCCCAAGGACCAGCTAAACCCAGGTGGGATTGATTGGTCTTAAAAGGCTATGAACATTAAAGATTTTACAGGTCTAATATCTTGTATAGAAGGACAGTTTGTATCTTTGCCTATTTGATGCAATCTTGTTGTGTAGAGGGTTTGTGGATTGAGAGTTGAATATATAAACCTGTATGAAAAGTTATCAGGCTGCAGAGTTGTGTTTGTGGGATTTGGGGGTAGAGAAACACCCCAGGACAGAGGTGGAGAACAGGTAGTAGTAATCCAAGGGAAGAGAGTTGTGCAAACGGAGTGAGATCCTGGCGATGGGTCAGACCTGGCACCAGAAGTTCACATGGCTCTGTATGAGGGTTGGGCATAAGGAGTGAGATCTCAGGGCTGGAAAAGAGATGAACCATTTTTTATTTTTTAATATTTACTGCAACACGCATGCTTTGAATATTCCAACATAGCTGCATCTCTCTCTCTCTCTCTCTCTCTCTCTCTCTCTCTCTCTCTCTCTCTCTCTCTCTATCACACACACACATACACACAAAGAAACTGCAAAAGATTTGAAACTGTTTTATGAATGTGATAGACATATTTGAACAGGAAATGAACAAATTTATTGAAGAACATACAAAACAAACTAACGGCAAGGAAATAAACAAAAAATCTTAAAGACTTGAAATTGGAAACAGAATCAATAGAGAAACATCAAAATAAAAATTTCCAAAATTCTGGAAATGAAAAATATAGGCATTTGAACAGAAACTACAGAGACGTGTCACCAAAAGAATAACAGAGATGGAAAAGAATCTCAGACCCTGAAAATACAACAAATAAATAAATACATTGGTCTAAAAATGTTTAATCTAAAACACTCCTGATACAAAATATTCAGAAACTTTGGGCATTATGAAAAGAACAAGAAATAAGACTAATGTGTATAGAAACAGGAAAAGAAACCCAGCTCAAAAGCACAAGATGTGTTTCAACAAATTAAAAAAAAATACCCTTAATTTTAAAAAATGCCAGGAACATATAGAAGCATAAATAAAAAGGAATAATGAATAAATTGCACCAGAAAATGAAGTCCCCTTACTACATAATAATCAAAATATTAGGTTCAGAGAACAAAGAGTATTAAAGTCTGCAAATGAAAAAGGCCAAATAACATTTAAAGGTAAATCAATTCAATTTTACCTAATTTCTTAACAGAGACACAGAAAGTCAAAAGGGCCTGGACATTCTGGTGTGCTGCAGATAGTAAGAGAGTGCAGATGCCAGCCCAGATTAATATATGCAGCAAAACATTAAATTAACATAGAGAGACAAAATAAAATATTCCATGATAGACTTAAATATATGCAATATCTTTCTATAAATCCAGTTCTTGAAAAGGTAATAGAAGGAGAACTTCAACTTCAGGAGACTAAGTGCCCCCATGAAAACAAGAATATAATAATCTAACCCTAGCAAAATCAAAAGGCTATAAGTGTGCTTGTGTGCATGCATGTGTATACACACACACACACACACACACACACACACACACACACACACAAGCACCATTACCATCACAAACTCAACAAAAATCATCAATTATTGGCCATTGCTATATCTCAATAAAAATGGACTGATGCCCCCCAACAAGGATACAAATCAGGATCTACCATTCTGCTTTAGCCATCGAGCATACCTCAAAATCAGGGATAAACATTACCCCAGAAATGAAAAAGCTATTCCATGCAAATGTACCCATAAAGTAAAGTGGGTATATCAATTTAATATGTAACAAAATATATTTCAAACCAAAACTAATCCAAAAAGAAGGGAAGGACACTGCAAAATCATCAAGGAAAACAAATCCACCAAAATGACATTTCAATTTATAATGTTTATGACCCAAATGTAATAGTACTCAAGTTTGCAAAAGAAAATATGTTATAGCTTAAATCACAAGCTCAGACACTGGTGGTGGAAAAATTTAAAACACAAAAACTACACAGAGAAATGCAGGAGGACCTAACAAACATTATTAACAAAAGGTGTAGCTACCAGAAATTTAGAGAACATTTAACCCAATATATGTGTATGCATATATTCATATATCTTCTAGTCTTCGCCTAATGAAACTTCCTCCAAAATCATCCATATACTTGGACACAATGCTTGTCACAACAGATTCAAGAAAATTGAAATATTTCCTGGAATACTTTCAGATCACCATTTATTAAAGCTAGAATATCAACAACAAAAGAAAGCTTACAAACTTATGAAGACTGAACAACTATCCACTGAATGAAACATGAATCAAGGCATAATAAATTTAAAGTTTCTACTATTCAATGAACATGAATACATAGCACACCCAAACATCCGAGGAAAGATCAGAGCCATTAGTGCTACTTCAAAAATCGGACAGATCACATACTGCCAACTTAAAACCACACCCGAAAGTTAAAAAATAAGAAAGAGAGAAAGAAAGAGAGAAAAGAAGAAAAGAAAAAGAAGCACATCCAGAAAAAGTGAATACATCAAAGATTTAATCAAACTGAGAGCTGAAATTTATTTTAAAAAATTCAAATAAAGTTGGTTCCATATAATATTGAATTGACTTGTGTTTGAACTTACATCTTTCATTCTTTTCTGAGATGACTTTAAAGAGATGGAAATGTTCAGATTCATATTTACATTTTTGTAACCATGTGATTTTTCTATTGTCTTCCTCTCATACTACATCTAATTTTACAGTACTTTTTGACAGTATTAAATACAACCAACAGAGAGCATGTGTCCAAATTAGACAGCTCTTGATTGACTTCCTTATATCTCAGAACCAAGCCTTGCAGTATCTTCAGCCGTAGCGTGTTATTCTTGAGTTTGCCTATATAACTAAGAAAGATGAAAGAAGTATTATTTTGAAAGCTCTGGGTCTTAAGTACCCAAAAATTCATGAGGAAAACAAATCAAACAAATATGAATACAGTATGCAAGAGGAATATTTGATACTCAATTAATTTAAGTATTTAGAATATAAAATAATCCATAAAGCAATTAGCAGTATGATGCTTTGAAATACTACAAAAGATCATCAATGTATACATTTTCTATTGTAACAAGGTTAAATATTTCAATAAATAATGTTGAATACAAAGCTATATATTGTTTTTAGGAATTTCCTATAATGAGGTTGCACGTTTGTTTTGTTTATAAAATCACTGGTTATCTGACAAGTTTTCAAACCCAATTAGGATATGGTTATATTCTGATGCTTACTTTGTCTGGGACTAATAAATAAAAATAAATTACTGGAACTAAAATTTAAAATATTTGACTAAAATTTATCTAGTTCATGAAATTACTTGAGAAGTACATGCATGAATATACCCATGTCTGAAAGCAGCCTGAGCCAGAGTTGTTTTCTGTCTTTTAGTAGATTTATTCTTGAGACAGATCCATGATGTAAACATCCACTTCTCATAAAATTTAGAGACCTCATATATACAAGTAATTTCTCAGCAATATTGTTAATTTTTTAAAAAACATCAGAAAAGATAAAAGTGTAACTTCTCTTTTTCTGGGATTAAATTTTCATTATTTTCCACATTTAATAACTGTCATTAGTTTGTTTGTTCATTTTTTTCTTCTGAGAATGACTAGCACTTTACTAGCTTCAGCTTGGAGAAGGGTTTGGAGAGAAGAATGCCCTGAACTAGCAAAAGAATTATTGAAAGTCAAATTACGGATACAAGCTGACAACTAGTGTTCTACTTGCTATTCTTTGAGATCTCTCCATGTCCTGTTTGTGGGGGGGGGGGTGGCATGTGTGTCTATCTGTCTGTCCTCTAAACAGTTTTCTTTTTATTCTAAAAATTTCTCAGGATAGCTCATCTCCTGGCTTAAAAAAAAATCCCAGTATTTTATTTTAGATATCAATCCAGTTTTTGTTCTAGGTTTCCTTTTGATTTTCTTCTATGTCAACATCCGTAGACCTTTGATTCTTGAGAGACAGCATGCACACATTTTTTATGTCTTTAACATTGCAAAAAGAATTCAGAGATCTGTCTGCCTTGGTTAAGCACAAAAAATAACTTGGGTGGAACTCTTCCTTAAAATTACATTTTCAACTACACTTGGCCTTTGTCCTAGGCTGACCTTGAACTCAGGAGTCTGTCTGCTTTTGTGTCTTCCTGCTTTTGTATCTGTCTGAGAATCTGGCTCACTAATGCATCTGCCTTTGTTCTTTTAGATTTATGAAGACACTCCTAATTTGCATTGCTTCCTTAAATTCTTGCATAGTTGAAAAATTATGTATTTTCATACTAAGATATTTTGCAGAAACATTAGCCACACGATCAGCTCCTGGACTCATTCTGTCTGATTATCAGGGTCTTTAACAGGGAGGACATGTATTGGAGGAATGTGAAAATAAGTGTATTATTACACAAACAAGACTTATGGCCTTAACGGCTGTCAACACCTATCGAGGCTCACACGTAGGGGCAGGAACCATGCCACACCTATCGAGGCTCACCTGTTGCAGGGGCAGGAACCATGCCACACTTTCCCCCACAAGAACCACACCAGGGGCCAGCACCTCACCCTCTTTTATGTTTTTTTTTTCTTTTAAACAACCTTCTCATCCTCCAGATTCTGTTAAAAATGAACTTTTGTATTCACTAATAGGTTTTAGCCAAATTCATACTCTTTCTTCCTAAGTCTCCATAGAAACTGCATCTAAAGCAACTTGGATTATTCTTTTTCTTTTACCTGATTGCTAGAAAATTAGTGATAAAATTTTTCCCTTACTGTATTATATGCCTTAAATATCTATATCTATATCTATATCTATATCTATATCTATATCTATATCTATATCTATATCTATATCTATATCTATATCTATATCTATATAGATAGATAGATATCTTGTTATATTGATGGCATTTTATGCTAGTCTATTAACTGATTTAATACCTGTCTTCAATCTACTAAGATATAAATTTCATTTTAAATTTTATATAATGATCAAATGTGCTGGGAACAGCATACTATGGAAGGGTTTGCCAGCAGGAGGCCAGGATGGAAACACCTCAGAATCCTGCAACAGCTCCTTGTAAAATAGAATGGCATCTGGGACCCTGAGAAGCAGAAGATACATTTCTCCAGGGGCCCCATCATCTAAAATAAGGGACTGCCTGCAGTAGGCCAGGATGGAGACATCTCAGTAACCTGTAGCAGCTCTTTGTAAAAACAACAATTTTCCTACTTCTCCTAACCTTAGCCCCGGACAACAGCTGTATAGATTACATTTGTGTGTGACACTTTTTCAGTTGTCCTTGGTGTGCACAATGTTTTTTTTATTATATCTGACATCCCTACTTCTTTCTCCTTATGCTCTGGTAAATTCTTTGAAACTAGATATCCCATAATGTAATGACTCATAAGCAATTAAAAATTGAGCCATAGGGGCACAGCACAGCATAGGCTTAATGGCCCAGGTGCATGCTGTGTGTTCTTTGTTGGAAACAATGTAATAACTGCACAATGGTAGTTCCAGATTAATGCTTGATTTACAAATAAAGTATGAAGAAATTACTAGCAAATGAACTAGAGCCAACATTGGAACCCCAAGGGGCAAAAAAACTTATGAAGTTCTGAAATAAGTTTTGCACAGCATTTGAAAGTGGTTTTTGAATAAGCAAATATAGAATACATAAAATCTTATACTAGTAAAACTAAGTCAAAATACTGGGACAATGGGGAGAGTCATTGTGTGCAATTCTCAGAAGCAGAAAGCTACTGGAAGTACTCAGTTAAGGGTTAACATGATTACTTCTGGCTAATGCCTGGCAGCTTTGGCCATGTGATTGATGATCAGATCCTCAGTGAAAAATGCAAGTCGCTGACATCAGAGCTCTGAGCTCTGAATTATAATAAGTCAAAAGTTAAAATTAAAATAATGAAAAGTTTGCAAATATTATTGCAACAGGCCTGGGGTTAGGAAAAGCTTGAAACTTTGGGGGGAAAATGTATCTTTTAATTTTTCGTGGGATGTGCCTATACCTTTGAATTTGATTTGGCAAGGATTATACAATGTCTTTTTTTCTTCCTGCTTTTGGAGTACTGATAAAAGACTGAGAAAAGAGAAAGACTAGATCACATGTGTGAGCATGTGAAGAGCAAGGGGAGAGTGAGTGGAGAGAGAGAGAGAAGGAGGAAGGGAGGGAGGGAAGGGGAGAGGGAGAGTGAGAGGGAAAGGGAGAGAGACAGTTGCCCATAAAATGTGTGTGTGTGTGTGTGTGTGTGTGTGTGTGTGTGAAACAAAGAGAGGGGAGCATGAGCAGAGCATGTGAAGAGTGAGTGAAGGAAGAACATAAGATTTTTATGGAGAATTTGTATGTGTGAATGAAAGGAGAGTTCATGTGGTATGTGTGAGGTGTGTATAAAGTTTGTGAGTGAGAGTGAAAGGGGAATGCAGAGATGTGTAGGAATTTGGGAGTTTGAGAATAGAAAAGCACATAGGAGCAAACCAGAGTGCACAAGATAATGCAGAGTGTGTGTAGCTTGAAGCTGTGAGTGAATGAAAAAGTTCAGAGAGAGAGAGAGAGAGAGAGAGAGAGGGAGGGAGGGAGGGAGGGAGGGAGGGAGGGAGGGAGGGAGAGAGAGAGAGAGAGAGAGAGAGAGAGAGAGAGAGAGAGAGAGAGAGAGAGAGAGAGAGGAGAGCCTTGAAGTATTGCCTGTCAGTTTGTACCTGAAAAGTAGTTTGTGTTGTTGATGTTGATAGGTAGCTAAGGGCAGGCACAAGATAAGGCAAGTTCTATAATATGACAGTGAAAAAGACAGGTGGAAACAGAGTTTTGGAAAGGTGGAGGAAGCAAATGGAAAAGGGCAAGCCAAGATGGAGGAGGAAGAGGATGGTCCATCTCCATGTGCCTTTGCATAGCCACATGTGGCTATAAATGAGTTATTGGTGATGAAATATTATAGGACAATGTGTCTTGTCTAGGTTGGCAGACTGTATGACATTAATTGGTTCTGAGCTTATTTTATAGACATTTTGTAGAGTGAGAATTTACTGTTAAATCTGATTGATGTGTCACAAACCTCTAGAGTCTTGATTTAATTAGATAGCTGGGAATGTAAGCAGAATCTGCCATGCCAGGGAAAGAGAATACCAGGGGGTAGCATGGTGTGGTACCATGGACCATTTTTCCATATTTTTATTATTTAATACAATACTGTGTTTATTTATTATGTATCTTCCAGATATCCCTGTTTTCAGTTGAAAATTCTGATCCTGTATCGAGGCTGGACCACGACACAAATGGACTTAGAAAAACATACTCATAATACAAATAAAATAACATCTGTAAAAACATAAATAAAAAGTTTCCACATTCCAGAGGTAGAATTTGAAAATACATGCCTGACCTTAGTTTATTTAATTATGTATTACATTATTTTGTCTTCCATAGTCTAATTGTCTTTGATCTGTCTGTCTTTCCTCTCATCTTGTCTCATCTGTCCTCTTTTTATCTTCACATTTTATTTTTCCGTCTTTTCCCACTCTAGTACAATTATTATCCTTATATAATACATAAATTGAAAGATGTCAAGTATATGGATGTTAGCAAAAACTAGTAGCATATCTTTACCTTAAGACTTTAGGTATGTTTCCATTGTTTTGGAAGGAATGTAAATTTACTGACCAGTTTTAACACAAATTTCACTGTCGGTACATGCTTTTTCTAGAATTAAAGTGAATAAAATCCATTGTCAACAGCTAATGTACTGTCATACATGTACTAACTTATATACTCAAATTTTGATTTTACTTTTTAAATATTTTTGTTGCAAGTAAATAAAAATGACTATTATTCATTTTATTTTTATATTAAATAACAATAAATAACAACTCAATCTTTGCCTATGAGGCAAATTCCCAATGATTTTTATTAACACTTGATTAGTAAGTGTCCATATACACAGGTTACTGTCTTAGTGCTGGTTGATACAATTATCTTAACTATAGAGAAGATATCAATTTTTGTGGTTTCAAAGCCAGACAATATTTAATCAATATCATAGTTTTAATTACAAATATAAAGTATTTATTTTTAAACAGAACATTGTATACAGCTCTTGTGTTTGATTTTTCAGTTATCTGTCTTCTTCTGTGTTTTCACATGATAAAGACCATAAAAGAAATCCCCTCTATTCACGAGGAAGCCAATTCTAAACATGTAAGCTTTACTCTCATTATCTACTTAGGTCTCAATAGTCTATCTCCAAATACTTTCATTTTAGAAATTACTTATTTCTTATCTTTTTGTGAAGAAAATGGCCTTTGAAGATAAGTATTGTCAGTAACCTTTCAATGTCTGTAGATCAAGATGTAGAACTCTCA
This sequence comes from Micromys minutus, assembly GCF_963924665.1. NCBI lineage: Eukaryota > Metazoa > Chordata > Mammalia > Rodentia > Muridae > Micromys > Micromys minutus. The sequence continues at coordinate 97,185,363 of NC_137972.1, read as the reverse complement.
GCTCTATCTTTAGCAGGATATCTGCACTGATGCTTCCAATTTTGCCACCACGATGACAGAAAGGTCCATGCTTCACCAAAGAATGATACTCAAGATTCAAATAGTATACAACAGCAAATAGCGTTGTATTCTACAGAAATCCAGCATGCTGGGGTCTACCATTTACCAAGATGAAGAACCTTAAGTAGGCTCAAAGGTACAATTTAAAGCATATTAGGGAAATTCCAGGGAGGAGTAAGTGACCTTTATCTTAATTGGCTGGACCTATATCTAGAAACATTCTAGAAACCTTGATGGTGGCTAGGAGAACTGGAAATTTTTGCTGGAGAAGTATGAAAACTATTGCTGACACATTGTCCTTGCCTCAGACCAGATGGTGGAGCAGCTTCTGATAGTGCTGCAGTTTCTGATTGGATGCCCAAAGGCTGGTATTTTCCTAGTAACTGACTTGCCTGGACTTGCCCAGTTCTAGGAAACAAATATCTAGGACTCGTCTCCTGAATTGCCAATTGGAAGCCTGTTATAAGTTCAGCCTGTCTCAGTTCTCTCATTTCACCTTTAGATGTTTCTGTGGGTTAGTATTATTGTGTATCATTAATTGAACAGAGGAAATCTGTCCCTTAGCAAATGTAACTAAAGCATTGATTATTCATAGAATGGAATCAAGCCCAGCATCACTAGAATAAGAACAGTTTGAGCATTATGAGGAGATATGGGACTGGAGGTGCCAGTTGTGAGTAACCAATCCTACCACCTGAGTCCATGATGAAGTCTTAACTAATGCCACAGCAAAAGGCCTTGTCTGTGTCCACGACCATTCAGCAACAGGGGTCAGTGTTTATGTCATTGGCTCATAGAGACCATGAAGATATTCCTTGTCTCGGAAATTGCCTGTGACTATGGTCATTGTCCAAAGGCTATGTATGCAGAACTGGACCCACTCTTTACTGCCTGCTACAGACAGCTGACCCTACCTCTCAGTTTAGAACAAGCCTGTGAGGAAGCACATGCAAAACGTTGTTTAATACCCCTTCTCCACACTGCTGCCACTTTCCAAATCAAGAATTTGGAAGACCTAACTGGAGGGTCATTAGAGTGAAAGAGGTGACCATGCCCCCAGTTGGGAGATAGTCCTATATCACCCCTGAGAGATGCTAGTGGCAGGGCCACGAATGAACTTGCTATGGAGGCTTAAATACTAGAAAGCTGGTTCTAACACTCTTGGTGGTTGAGGTAGCATGGGTAGGCGGACGGTCAGAATGACTTTTTCTGCCCACTTACTCTTGAACATCTGGCTGTCAGGATATCTGGATTTGGGATCATGAGAGCTGATGAGATTTCTGTGTCCCTCTCTGGCTGCAGCACTCTGCAGAGGGGCCATCTGCTTCAATGGAGCAATACGGTGGAGCTAACCTTGATGGCCAAGGCAGTGGTGAGCCAGTCTCAAATGTATGGGAGTGAGAGAGCTGTCCCTGCTTCCTGTAGATTGTGACATTGAATAGCCTAGCCAGAACAGTGTTGGGGAGCTCTCTCTGGTGGTGCAGATAAGAGAGAGCCAGCATATTGATGAGCTCAGCTATCACCCAGGTCCAGATCTACAGCTTTGAATTGATCCAACCCAAAATTTACATCATCCGTGAGCTTTTGTGAAGCATGGAAGTGCCCACCCTACTGATCCAAAGCTGGAGAATCTCCATGACTAAAGGCAACAACAGAAAGACTGGGAAGAATTTTGCTATAGCTATAGTATTGATGATGTCACAGAAACCAGAGACCTTGAATCCAAACAATCATTCATTTCAATGGGCATTTACACATGTAGATATTTGATCAGAGTGTATATTGTAGGACATAGTGTGACATACTGCAGCTTCCATAATAAGATATTTTTTATAATTTATTTTATTTATTTATTTTTTGCTTGTATGGTTTTCTGGGGGATTGGGAGAATGCAGGGTGGTAAGTAGATATGAGGAGATGGGGGGATGGGTGGGATTTGGCTGCATAATGAGAAAATATCAGAAAATCAAGAGAAAAAAATTTATAGTAATTATACATATGGAAAATACAAATTTAAAATTTTTAATTAATTTAAAGTTTATCTGACAAGGAATAATTATCAGTACAATATATTTTGTGCATGAGTTATAGTTTATTCTCATTTTCCCCTTCCCCCACTGCCACTTTGTGCCCTTTGGTCCCATCTGGATTGTTTTATACTCAGTCAAACTTTATGTTCTTAGGTTGTACATATTCTAATACCTTCTCTGACTTCTTTCCATTTTTAGTAAATATTAATTTTATTTTAATGCAGTGAATCTAACAAGACCATTTGAAATTTTAGAATAAAGACATGTCTGTGAGTAGGGTTTTGATTTGAGGTAGGGATTACATGATTAGGTTGGCAGAACACAGTTGGTTACAGCCATTTACACAAGGGTGAAATGGAGTTGTGCTACTACCTAGTCTATAGGCAGAAATCACTCAAATGAACAAGCCCTGGCAGCACTCACTCTAGCCACCTGTACAATACAGCATAAGTCAAGCACCCAAGTGGTTTGAAAAGTTGAATTCAAGATGATGGATTAGATGAGTATGAAAAGGTTCTATTAATGAGGAGCACATATTTTAGATAATGATACAACATAGTCTGGAGTCAAAGGTATTCTATAGTCTGCAGCTGAATGGACCCCTTTTTCCATTCATCTCCACGGAGAAACAGACACATTGCAGTAAGTATGACATCAAATTTCAATGATTTACATCCTCCAAAACTAAATCTTGAGTTCAGGCATTTATGCAGCATTTAATCTTAAATGGCCCATTAACAAGTAGGAGAAACAAATGAGTATAAATTTAAAGGGGAAATTTAACTATAGTAACTTGGAAAAATTACCAAGAGGCAGCTTGGAAATTTCATAATTCTAATGCTCAGGGGTAGCAGAACGTATAGAAGAACATCAATAAAATGAAACGGATCTTGGAATGTGAGGTTGGCTGTTATATCCAGGTATAGACTTTCATAATTCAATAAAAATAAGAAAGATCAATTTGAAGTCCAAGATTTGATAGAAATACAATTTATAGCTTGAGGAATAAGCAGTCTAATTTTCATATTTAAGAGGTTATATATAGTTTCTGTATGGGGCAGATGGCTCAGTAGACTTTATTTAGTAATGAGGATCACAATTCAAAATCCAGACACAACTCTCAAGATATTTTTGATGCCCTATCATCCTGAATCTTAATTGGACCCAGAATTTAAATCTGTTGATCAATCTGTAGATGATATGACCATATCTTTGGAACCATATAGTGAAAGAGCACCATATGTTCACCATTTAACTAACATGTGTATGTTTCTTTTCTATTAAAGTACTGGGATATGTTATCTAAGGTGAGAAAATCAACCTTCAACTTCTAGTACAGTTACCGAGTTACATGACAGGGAAAAGTCCACTGAACAGATTGCTTCAGATACATAATCATTGTACTAGGAGTTGTACTGCATACAATTTACATCAGAACTTTGAAATCAAGGGTAGATGGATATCTAAGATCCTGGTTTGCATAGAAATTCCCAAAGAAACTTGAATGATATAGGGAAACTCTGCATAAAATACACATACTTACATACATACATACTAAGTATATATACATATATATATTATATACATATATAGTTAATGTTCAATGATATTAGCATTTTACAACTAGTGGAAATATCACGTGTTTCAAAGAAGAGAAAGTTTCTTGTGGTTGTTTTCATAACATTTCTGTTTCAAAGCATAGATATTTTTAGAGTTTAATGGTATTTATTTCTATCCAGTTTTGTAAATTTGTTTGCATTGTTATTTAAGAATTACTTACATACAATGCATAATATATTAATATATCTTAAGTTTGTTTCTTATTTTTTTTCGTGTTGCAATAGTCAATGCTCTTGCTGTTGAGGATTAAATAATGTCCATTTGTATGTGCATATTAGCATTTTATTTCATAAGCTAGTGTATCAGTTGTAAATACATCTTAAGCAAACCTATACTGCCATTATAGTTACATGACCCTGAGAATAGCTGAGATTTTTCTTTAATCATAAAAAATCTACTTCTTGAATGTGGTAGTTTTGAAATGTATTTTAGATTCCCTTTCTTCTTAACTTTGAGACCTCCCTCATATGTAACCCTTGATGCAGGAATTTTCTATGTCCCAAGGATAACACTTTTTAATGAGGTTTTTCAAATATATGAGATAACAGGTGATATTTAAAAAAAATCTTTTCAATGATGACTATGTCTGTTAAACATAAATAGAAAACTAGTTAAAACTGTAAAGCTAAATGTAAAACTTATTGTATATAATGAAGTCAGCACTGACTACTAGTTCTACTTGATAGTTATATAGTAGTAAGAGGATTCTGAAGTGAATATGTATTTTAGGTAATGGATAGGATATTTGGTTCTCCAAGATGAGGAGGTATTACATTTGAAAGAATATCTGAGTCTAGAACAAGAAGATTTAAAAATGTGATTGGTTCATTAATACGTGAATTAAAGCAAATGCCATGATAATCTTATTTTCTCAATAAGTGTCTGGCAGCTACTGATAAATAACATGCATCCTCTTTGAAATTAAATATTTTTGCTTAATTTAGGGAGAATTTACACATGCATTAAGAGAGCTATAGTAATTCAAATGCATGCTTGTGTATGGAAATTATATATTATTTTTCAATTATTAGCACTAGGTTTACACTGATGCTGGTATACTCACTTTGGTATTTCCTCTCAGGTGGTGATGGTGACTCTGATGAGAGTAATTGATATTGGAGAATTATCATCAGAAGTCATCACTGATCACTAGCCAGTTCCAAATGTATGTGCTAATCCTTCTGCAAAATGTTCTAATGTAGAAAAGTTGAGGGGTACATAAAATAAATTACTGTATTATCTCATACATAGAGTATTTCATGTTCTATGTATCATTATTGAAGTACATCAGGGAGCACTTCTCAATGATGAGGATTCAGGATACAAAGAAGGGATATGAGCCAGGCTAGAGGAAGAACAAGGGTGTCCTACATAGAATTGCTTAGGTGAGGATACAACAGAAAGATAAAACACCCTAACTTGATAACACTGCATCTGATTTGATTTATGTATAATTCAGAGTACGAGGGGGGAAATCCAAAGTGTTCATGCTACAGGAGAAAAATTATAAAAGCTTTCATTTGTATCATTTTTAGTTTCACCATTTCCTCTGTTTCTTTCTACTTCCTTTTTTGACGTTTTTCTTCAATATATATGTATTTGTTTTTTGTTTTTTTTTTATTGTTGTTCTGCAGATTAACAAGTAACCCTACAAAACCCTAGCTTGAAGGCAAAGACTAAATTCTTTTGCTTTACATGATCTCAGGAAACCCTAATTAGTACAATCCTATCTCATTTTATTTTTTCCTCACATTTTTGTACTTTTGCCTAAATGTGATTTATATATAGCTAAGTAATTGAAAACTTTTCAGGTTTTGTCAAATTAAAAAGAGTTTATTCTGTATTTTAGAGCTATTCACAGCTGACCAATCTTCCTATATTACCAAGTTTTCAAGCCTCTTACTGAAATGGGATTAAGATCTGTTCTGAAACAGTGCACACTGGGTTTCTCATTTGCCCTTAAGCTCCTTGGCCCACTGACACACCACTTTAAGTTTAATCAGACAGAAAAATCACAAAAGCTCCCAGTCTCAAGTGACCACTTTGCCCTTTTGATTTCCCCTAAAAATGGAAAGAGATGAAATTTCTCTAGTTTTGCCTTCTGTCTTTGATTCGTTACATATCTGTATATGCTGTGTTTATTTCAAATGAAGTATGACCTAAGTTCACACTCCCAAAGCAAATACGAAAGCTAACAATATGTCTTGGTGCTACTATACACAATCATTTCTACAAGCTGCCTCCAAGAGGGAATGATTTCATCCAAGATTTTCAGAAGATATTCAAGGAAAGTATGAAAAAAAAAAAAAAAAAAACCTCAAAATGCATAGTAAGTTTTCTAATTTGCTTTCTGTTGCTTTGATAAAATCTCCTCAATGGGGGAGAAAATAATTGATTTCATATTGCATATAAGAGTCTGCTACTGAGGGAAGTCAGGGCAGGAACTGAGAAGCAGAGATCATGAAGGAACATTATTTTCTGTCTTGTGCCTTCCATACTCCCAACGGCTAGATGGGCTTGCTTTCTTTTTTCTTCTCTTTTCTTTTCTTCCCTCTTCTTTTCTTCTCTTTTCTTTCTTTTTTTCCTTTTTATTGGATATTTTCTTTATGTACATTTCAAATGTTATCCTCTTCCTGGTTTCCCCTCCATAAACCCCCAACCTATACTGCCCCCCAGTGCTTCTATGAGGGTGCTCCCTCCAGCCTACTCAACCCGGCATTTCCCTACAGTGGGACATTAAACCTTCACAGGACCAAGGACTTCTCCTTCCGTTGATACCTGAAAAGGCTGTCCTCTGTGACATATGCAGCTGGAGCCGTGGGTCACTCTGTGTGTGCTCTTTGGCTAGTGCTTTATTCCATAGGAGCCCTGGGGAGTCTGGGTGGTGGTATTGATGTTCTCTCTGTGGGGTTGCAAACCATTTCAGCTCCTTCAGTCCTTTCTCTAACTCTTCCACTGGGGAATCTGTTCTCTGTTCAGTCGGTGGCTGCAAGTATCCACCTCTGTATTTCCCCCTGTGAGTATTTTGTTCCCCCTTCTAAGATGGACTGAAGAGTCCACACGTTGGTCTTCCTTCTTCTTGAGCTTCATATGGTCTGAGAATTTTATCTTGCATATTGCAAGCTTGGGAGCTAATATCCACTCATCAGTGTTTTCTTGATATCATCTGTTGGTAGCCATTTGTGCTGCACCCAAAGATGGCGCCGGCTTCCTGCCGATGATTCAGCAAACAGAGCTGTTGTCCAGCCCGAGGGACATAGTGCGCATGTACCACACACATCACAGCCCGCTCTCGGGCCATGCTAATGAGGTACTGGAGGGCGCAACAATCAGGTAGGGACACGAGTCCCCTGGGCATATATAAGCAGTGCACTTTTCTTCCACGTGGTCCCCTGCTCAACAGTACTGTACAATAAAGGTTGATCGCAGAAGAATCCTGTTGCCGCGTGCCGTTCTTGCTGGTGAGACGTTAGGCGCGCGAAAATAATCAGTGAGGATCTTCTGATTCAATCTTCCCATATTAAATACAAACAAAACTTCCTGTAGGAAAAATCATGTCCTATCATTAAGAGCACCATATAATCAGAGGGCCAAGTTGTTATTAATATAAAAGAGCTGGGTTCTGATGTTGCCAGGTTGTCTTGGTTTTCGTTGCTTAAATTCTTTCGTTTTCTTTTCCCACCTTGATCTCTGTGATTGTAGGTGATCTTGTTGGCAGTCATTGGTGCTTGTCTCTTTCGTGGATCTGAGGGCCCATGGGCTCAGGAAAAAAATGCTTCTGAATTTTTGGCTTTTTGTGGCACACAGTGAGTTCTCACGGCAATGACTCAGTTCTGTCTTTGTGGGCTCATGTGTTGGAGCTCATGTGAGCCTGTTCTGGGAGATCAGCCCTCTACCCACAGTTTCTGAGTCCTACATGCAAAGAGCTGGCTCTTTCTCTAGGTCAAAGAGGACCCTGTTCCAGAGAGCACAGCACTCTCTTCTCTCTGAAAACTGTCATGGTGACCTTCCTGGGCCTATGCATCAGGCTCACCTCTGGTCCAGGTATTAAAGCATCTGTGGAGCTGATCCTCCAGCACTGCCTTTCCTAGGTAGATCCCGAGATCGAATGACCGGGGCCAGGCCCTCATTGTGGGCAGGAAAGGACCCTTTTTCAGACAGCACAGCACTCTGCATTCTGAGAACTTCAGGTGCAACCTCACTGGGCCTGTGCCCTAGGCTCTCTGCTGCTCCAGGAGGAAAATAACCTGTGCATACTGTCTACAAGCACAGCTTTTCAGGTAAGATCCTGATTCCAGCCGACAGAGGCCTGGCCTTTGTTGTGGGCCACGATGGAGCCTTTTCCACAAGCACTGAAAAGCACTCTCTGTGCTCCACATCCTCACTGTGCAACCATGCCAGGTCTGTGCTCCAGGCTCTACGCTGGTCCAGGTGGAAAAGAGCCTGTGCACCCAGTCCACAAGCACAGCATTTTGAGGCAGATCCCGATTCCAGTTTTTCACCAATCTTTAAAAATCTGTTTTTAACAACCGATAATTGTTAAAGTTATGTGTAGCAGTCAGGGTCCCATTTATCATTTATATTTGGAAGAGCTAAGGACTTGAAATAAATTTTAGCTACAGAGAAAGAAACATGTTGGACACAAAGTTAAATGATTTCAGTTTTTGTGTCAAGGTAAAGTATAGTGTTCAGACATTTCCAGGACAGTAGTAGAAGCAAAGCCATGGTAAGCAAAAGTTAATAACAACATGGCCCTCTGATTATATGGTACTCTGAATGATAGGACTTGATTTTTCCTACAGGAAGTTTTGTTGTATTTAATATGGGAAGATTCAATCAGAAGATCCTCGTTGATTATACTCCCTCCCCCTCTCTCTCTGTTCATGTGTGTGTGTGTGTGTGTGTGTGTGTGTGTGTGTGTGTGGTGTGTGAATAGACACATAGACAGAAATAGAGAAAGAGAATGAGAGAAAGTGGGGAACTATGATATGTGTGTTTATTGGATATATAATTATATATTCTGATGAAATTTGTGAACAAAATATAAAATAGAATACAAGAGATACTTGGTGTTTGAGGTTCATAATTGTTATTCAAAAATATATATAACCTCTTTTCTCTGTGTCTCTGTGTCTGTCTGTCTGTCTTTCTGTCTGTTTCTTTCTCTGTCTCTGTCTCTCTTTCTCTGTCTCTGACTCTATTGAAAGCATACCTTTATACAGGCAGACAGACACATACACACAGAAACACAGACACACACACACTTACACACACACATACACACACACACACACACACACACACACAATTTCTTGATTTTTATGACACATAATGAACTTGCTCCAATATAAGTGTACCCACTGAAGAAATTTAAAATAATAAAACAACTTCTTTTCTATGTTTTCTCAGAAATGCTTTCCCAACATTCACAAATGTATTTTCTTTACACTGAGTGTCCTGGTTTGTATATTTTACCCAGGGAATGCCATTATTAGAATTTATGGCCCTGTTTGAATAGGTATGGCCTTTTGGAGTAAGCATGTCACTTTAAGTGTGTGCTTTAAGACTCAGCCTAGCTGCCTGAAAGAAGTATCAAGCAGCCTTTTGATGCAAATGGACAACTCTCAGCTCCTCCTGAGTCATGCCTGCCTGGATTCTGCCATGTTTCTGCCTTGGTCATAATCGACTGAACTTCTAACCTCTAAGCCAGTCCCAGTTAAAGATTGTCTTTATAAGAGTTTCCTTGTTCATGGTGTCTGTTCACAGTAGTAAAACCCTAACTAAGATAGAAGTTGATACCAGGAGTGGGCTATTGCTCTAGTAGGCCTGACCATGCTTTTGTTTGGAAGAATGTGGATTAGGGAAGATTGGATTTGGAAAGCATCTGAGTGTTTTAAATCAGGCATAATGGGCTATCATAGTAGAAATATGGAAGACTCTGTTACTGAGAGTGATTTGAGTTGTGTAGACTTGACCCAAGAGGTTTTAGTGGAGAATTTCAATATGTGGACTAAAGACTGTTTTTGTGGTACTTTGGTGAAGAATGTAGCTACTTTTCACTCTTGTCTAAAGTGTCAGACTGAGGCTGAGGTGAAGAGACTCAAACTAATTACATTAACAGAAGGCCATCAGTGAAGGTGCAACATGATTTTCAGCTGGAAGGCTAGGACTGAAGGGGTCATGCAAAGAGTTGAAGCTTGTTATCATGGAGTAGAAAAACCTGAGCATAGAATGCTAAAGTTGGCAGAGCTAGAGAAATGACACCAGACTTCTGAAGGAGTCCATAAGAGCATTTGTGAATTTCAGATAACAAAATAAGAAGTTGTACATCTGAATTTCTATTAAAGGCTCAAAAATGCTTGAGATGCCAATGCCATGAGGTGCTGAGGAAAAAGATATTGGTTGCAGTCAGAAATGATGTAAAAGAACATGGAGATCTAAAGACTACTTTGTAATTACAAAAACAGGGAGATGCAAAGTTTAGAGTTTGACTAGCTAGTTTTCTGTCCTTGGGAATTACAGTTAAGTGGTTGGATGGATCTCAGAAGAGACTTTGAACTTTCGACATTTAGTATTGTCATGACTGCTATCAACTATGTGGATTTTTGAAGTTGAAAGTATTTTGCATTACACTATGTTTAGGCATGACCCCCCCCCCATAGAATCATATGTTTGAATAAGCCTATGTGTGACAGGGGGTGGAATGTTATTTTTTTCTCATGTCCAGCCCATGTACTGGAACCACAGGTATGACCCTGTTGGAATAAGTGTGGCCTTGTAGCTGTCACTTTGTGTATTGGAATTAACACCCTCACTCTAGCTCCCTGAAAGCAAGTACTTGGCTAGCAGCCTCCAGATGAAGATGTACAACTCTCAGCTCCTCCTGCATCATGCCTTCCTGGATGCTGCTTTATTTCTGCCTCAGTGAGAGTCAACTGAACCTGTAAGCCAGCCCCAATTAAATGCAGTCCTTATAAGAGTTGCCATTGTCATGGTGTCTGTTTGCAGCAGTAAAACCCTAACTAAGACACTGATAACTCATCTTGAATTGATTCATATTTTTCTGTGGGTAACCTAGCTTTTCTCCATTGCTCAACCATCTTTTCCTTATAGCCAGATAAAACACTGTGTAAAAATGAAAATGGGTTCAGTAGAGGTGATGGAATGGAAAGCACCTACTTTGACAGGCAGACAATCTAATGGGATGAAGGTCAAAGTTCAAGCTAACATGTCGCCTTTAGCAGGGTTTAGTGAGTACTTTAGAGTGAGATGTTCTCCAGAGCATTTTCCCACTTGATATTTGTTTAATTAAGTATATAAAAAGATTTTATTTTCAGAGCCCTATCTAAAACTTCTATTACACTACATACATTTGGAAAGACTTGAATGTCACTAGTGATTTATGAGCTGATCCTAATAGTCATACTTACTGAATGGACATCATTCACAGTGACTGATGAATGGAAAGGAAAAGGGAAGATGCTTAATGTGTATATTTATTTTGATGAGTCAAATTTAGTGACAATTGGAGTGAAGCAATATATAAAAGTTCAGATCATAACTTTAACTTAACTTCAGTGAACCTTCTTTATTTCTATGGGTATTATTTATTTTGTCTATATAATTATCCCATAGTTTCAACTTAACTAAATTCAATTCCAGCTTGAAAAGTATTTTCTTAAATAATTTCAGAAATATTTTCTTGCATTAGCCTAAAATTTGACATTTGGTTCTCTATTGCTTAGACATATAAGTGTGTGGAACATATCAAAATATAATTTTATTTAATATATTACAGTGCTTGAGATGCAGTAGACAGTTGAACATTCTAATTATCTATGAGAATATTCTACTTCTTAGTGCTAGTCATTAATCTTTATGAAGTGTATCACAGTAAGAATTTTGCTCCTGTGGACACCACAACCAAGGCAACTCTTATAAGGAAAACATTTAATTGTGGCTTACAGGTTCAAAGTTTCAGTCCATTATCAAGGTGGGAGCATGGTAGGATCCATGCAGGGATGGTGCCTGTAGAACTGAGAATTCTACATCTTCATCCGAAGGCTGCTAGCTGAATACTAACTTCCAAGCAGCTAGAAATAGGTATTAAAACATGCACATATACACAGTGACACACCTACTCCAAAAGGGCCACACCTAATAGTGTCACTCCCTAGCTCAAGCATATACAAACCATCACAAAATGATATATTAATCCATTGGCTAATAATTACATATCTTCCTTGGCTTGCTCTATTTATTTTCTTCTTCTTCCATCTTTAAACTACCTACTTAGATCTTCTGTTCATGTGTGTTACATAACATTTAGAACAAATTGCCCGAGAAATTACAAGATTTTCACAGAGTCAGAAAGTTATTTTCACCTTATACCTCACTCTTTGCTGACATTTGTTGTTTGATGTCTTGGTGACACCACCTTTCACTGAACTGAGATGGACTCTCTGTGTAGTTCTATGTCCATGTGGATGCATTGCAGCCATGTTTTTCCCTGTGAATTTATCCCTTAATAAAGCCTACTGAGCTCTGCTTCTCCTGTACTGACAAGCTGCTTAAAAGTTCAAAAAACTGTCCATCTAACAATGAAGTTAAATTCAAGGCAAATAAAATATTATTTTTGGCCACTAAGTTCTTGCATGAATCACACCACAATGCTAAAAATGCAATCAGTGGTATGACTGTGGCTTTTGTTTCAAAAGTAACAATCCAATAATGATGAAATTGAAAACAGGTGCTGTGTCTGCCTGCATGCTGTGCTAATAGCTCCTTTTCTGAATTTCACTTTAACATGATTGAATAAGAAGAAAAAATGTGCTTTACATATAAACACAGGAGAATTTTAATTACTAGATAGCTATGACAATTATCATAGTTGAATTTCATGTTTTAGTCCAAAAATATATTATTCAATGGATGAAATTAATCCTCCCTTTCTCTGTTTCTCTGTTTTACTCTGACTCTCTAATGAATACTCACACACATACACACATGTATACATACTTACTTGAATTTCAACTTTATATCATTTTATGGAAAATAGGTTTTATATATGAATAAAGAATAAATTCATTTATACAGGTAACTATGATAAACTACAAAGTTATGATCTGAGATGTACATCAATTTAAACACATACTTTGAAAAATGAAGATAAGCCAATGTGATTCCACAGGTGAAGTGGAAATGTCTGGCTTGGAAACACAGTTGCATCATGTGATGAATTTCAGGAAGCTGTCTTATGAGAGGATGTTTTGCTGAGGTAGGCACACAAAAAGATGTTTTACTAAAGAAGACACAGGAGAGGATATTTTGCTGAAGCAGAGGTTTCAAAAGGCACTAGATGTTAGAAAGAGTATAAGTAAAAAGAAGCTTGGAGACAGCATGAGGAAGTTCTTAAAACTTTTCACCTTGCAAAGCTTCACTGGTCTTCACTGACAATGCTATTGCATTGGTTTACCTTGCAATCTTTATTGCTAATTGTCACTGATTTTCCCTTGTCTTGACTTTGTAAAGAGAAACATCATCAAGGAACATCTTGTGATATTTCAGCTTCTCCTTGCAGCTTCCAAGAACTGGTGCTAATTCAGTGAGGCCTCACATTTGCATCAGAAACAAGCTGCTGTTACTGAGTCCTGTTTGGTCTTTGCTGATTGGACTGGACTGCCACTACTAATTCATGTTTGATATTTTCCTCTGGACTGCTGATATTCAGGCAACAAAGATTTCAATTGCCCCAAAGTAATATGTCTAAGCAGATCCACAGTTCCTGATAGCTTTTAACCTTTCTTTACTCCTACCTCTGGTTGGTGGGCTAGAAGGGAGGGTGAAGCAGCAGAGAATCCTAATTAAAGTGGGTTTTGAAAACTAAAACCTAGACACATGCCTCAGTTAATCTACTAAAGTAGCATCAGTTTATTTTCTTTTTTAAAATATAGAACAGATTGTACATTTTCATAAAGAAGATAAGTTCAAAAATCTTCTCTTCCCTAAATCTTTACTAAACTACTCTTTATTAGAGGTTCCTTCTGCTATATTCCTGATTCCAGTACAGGAACAAGACTTGCTTCCCCTGTTCAGGGTCATAGCCCATAACCCATTTCATCACAGAATGAGACTTTTTTTTTCTGTAATCCTTTTCTAATGTGGTAAGAGAAGCCATTCTTCTCAAATATGGATCACATTTTCTCCTCTTGAAACTGAAATGTAGAAATAGGGTTTTTCCTGACTTTGTATTTGGTGCAGCTTGGCTATAATTGACACACCTTGAATCCCAATATAAAAGAACTTCGGAAAGCTGCCTAACAGATAATTCACCCATTTTAATGAGTTGTGAGCTTTGATTTTATGGAATTAGCATAGATCACAATAAACATGATATGAGCATTCATATTTACCATTGCTCGGATATTGTTTTGCGTATAATTTCTCCTTCATTAATGTGGTCCCATGTGTGACCACCATGGGAAAAAGTAATAAAAATAAATATGCAAAATATATTAAATAAAAAGACTTCAAAAAACCATAAGCAGGTTGAGGACTACCAGTGGTGATTATTTCTTATTTTCCTTCCTTCCTTCTATTTTTCTTTCTTTTTTTAAAGGATATGTTACATGCAATTCAAATATGTAAGGATACCACAACTCACAATTTGCTTATTGTTAGATTTCTGTTAAAGACGATTTTACCTCAAAACAGCTTTAAATCCATCACATTAGGAAATGTCAGACTCTCTTCATTAATTTTCTTATAATTAAGTTGGCAAATGCTGAAATGCTCTATTATAATGTTTATTTACTGTAGTACACCCAATTTTTAGTCTATAGAAATATGAGCCAAAGCTGTTTGAGCTTCTTGTTTCAAGTATATTTGGTTTTCCATTCTTTGAAAACATCGAAAAATAGGACTTGTCAAAAATCTATAATAAAATTGATATTATATATGCAATTTTCTAATATTTTTGTTATGTGTATTGTCAGAGAACTCATCTTTTGAGTTTCATTCAGTTGCTCTAATTTTGTATTATCATTTTATTTTCTATACTGTTACTGTAATTAGTTTTTAATCACAAATTTATCAAAAATTCAAGCAGTAGAATATGTTATGTTCAAAAGTTTGTTTTCTTGAAAAAAATCAAACTACAATATATGATAACATACTGTGTGTTACACAATCACAATTTTCTTGATAGAGAAGATTCCACTATTTTTTTCTTTAAATACATTTTGTACAGTATTTGACATCATTTTAATGAAGAAAAATTATTACCTAGCTTATATGTTCAATTTTTACTGTTGAGAAAATGGGAAAAAATAGGTACATGAATCTAACACGTACTGCTACATTTCATTTTTAAAAAAATTTCCATATTGTGCCATGCTATAAAAATTATAGCCTAGAAACCAGTCAGATTCTACCCTCATTTATTTTAATAAATGTTCAGAGGAATCATATATAGAACTTGTCAAAGGGCAGTAAAATTGACTTATACTTTATCAGGTATAGCTCTGTATCCCTCACAGAGCAAGGAAATAATTGAAGCATTGTAGCAGTGGTTACAAATTGGTGAGTGCCTTATAGTTTTTTAAAAGTTGTGGAAACTTCATATTTCTCCCTCATCACTAGTTCACGACCAGAAGGAAAATTTAAAAAGCATTTAATCTTTAAATTTATAAATTATAGCCAGGCACCCAAGAAACTTGTAGCTGAAAAGGCCAAAAGAAGCTTTAAATTTAAAAGACAGAAAAATGGTTTACAAAAGCAGCTGCAAGCTGGACAACAGTATAGTGCTTTATTGTTTTGAATGGGCCTAATGAGAAGAAAAGTATTTGATAATTCCAGTTAAAGTGGCTTACAAACTTAGTCTTTAGAAGTCATTAAAGTACTAAAAACAAATATTGTCTTTCTGATTCATAAAGTATAATCTCTAATCAGAGAATTTAAATTAACATAACACAGAAATTAGTCTGAATTTTTTTCAGTCATAATGACAATTTTGCAATAGTTTCTATTAATAGCTTAAATATTACTTTGTGAATTCATTTAATTTAAATCATGGTTTCTAAATAACTGTAACTGTTTTTATTAGACTAACCTGAATATTTTTTAAACGACTTTATTTTATAAAACAAAGATAAATGTACAGATTTTAAACATTTTTTGCTTAAAATTATTTTTTAACAGTTTAAAATATATTTTAGATGACACTTAAGAACACACCAAATTTTCTTAAAACTATGTAGTGGCAAATATTAGAAAAAGGGAAATGGTTCCGTGGGAACTATTATGGGACACAATAAAAGCAGTGCTAAGAGAAAACTCATAGCTTTGGGCGCCTCCAAAAAGAAATTGGAGAGAACATACACTAGCAGCTTGACAGCACACCCAAAAGCTCTAGAACACAATGAAGCAAATAACCCAAGAGGAGTAAATAGCAGGAAATAATAAAACACGGGGCTGAAATTAACTAAATAGAAACAAAAAGACCTATACAAAGAACCAACAAACTCTGGAGTTGGTTCGTTGAAAAAATCAACAAGATAGAAAAACCCTTAGTCAGCGTAACCAGAGGGCACAGAACCATATTCAAATTAACAAAATCAGAAATGTAACAGGAGACATATCAAAAGAAACTGAAGAAATTAAAAATTCATCAAGTTTTACTACAAAAGCCTATATTTAACAAAACTGAAAAAGCTGGATAAAATGGACACTTTCTTAGAAAAGATAACAGGTACAAAAGGTAAGTCAGGATGAGATAAACTATCTAAACCCTAAACCATAGCCCCTAAAGAAATAGAAGCATCATCAAAAGCCTCCCAACCCACCCCAAAAATAGTCCAGGACCAGATGGTTTTGGTGCAGAATTTTATCATACTTCATTGAAAACCTAATACCAATACTCTCCAAACTCTTCCACAAAACAGGAAAAGAAAGAACACTATTCAATTTCTCCTAAGAAGACAAATTTATGCTTGTATGTAAAGCACACAAAGACCCAACAAAAAAGAAAATTTTAAACCAGTTACTCTTATACGGAAATACTCAATAAGAATTTTGCAAACTGAATCCAAGAACACATCAAAACGATCATTCATCATGATCAAATAGGCTAGTGCCAGGGAGGCAGGTATGGATCAATATAAGGAAATTCATTAACATAATCCACTATATAAGCAAACTCAAAGGAACAAAAAAAAAAAAAAAACACAAGATCATTTCATTAGATACTGAGAAAGCATTTGACAAAATTCAACACCCTTTCATGTTAATAGACTTGGAAAAGCAAGAATTCAGGGCCCATACCTAAACATAATAAAAGCAATAGAGAGCAAACTGGTAGTCAAAATCAAAAAACTACAACCTTTCATTAAAAAAAAAAAGATGCCATTTACAACAAATTGTGCCAGTCCAAGAGTACTCAGCATGCAGAAGAGTACAATTTGATTCATTCTTATTGCCTGTACTAAGCTCAAGTCCAACTGGATGAAGGACTTCCACACAAAACCAAATACAATAAAACTAATGGTAGAGGAAGTGAGGGGAAAAACTGTGAACACATTGGCACTGGATAAAATTTTGTGAACACAACACAAATGTCTTATGCTCTACAATCATGGAAAGACAAATTGACTGATTACAATGGTAAAGCTATGAGGCAATGGACTCTGTCATTAGGACAAAACTGTAGTCAACAGGACGGGAGAAGATCTTTACCAATCCTATATTTCATAGAGGGCTAATATCCCATACATGCAAAAAACTCAACAAATTAAATTCTAGAGTATCAAATAACCCTATTTTTTAAAAAAAATGAAGGACAGAGCTAAACAAAGAATTATCTCCTGAAGAATATTGAATGGCTGAGAAACACCTAAAGAAATGTTCAACATCCTTAGTCTTCATGTGCAAATCAAAACAACCCTGAGATTCTACATCACCACAGTCAAATGTCTAAGATAAAAAACTTAGATGACAGCAAATGCTAGAAAGGATATTGAAAAAGAGGAAAACTTCTTCATTTTGGGTGGGATTATAAGCTGTTACACTCAGTCTGGAAATTAGTCTGGAGATTTCTCAAAAAACTAGACATAGTAGTATCTAAGGACTAAGCTATACCACTCCTGGGTATATCCCCCCAAAATGCTCCAACTTCTAACAAGGACACATGTCCCACTATGTTTATAGCAGCCTTGTTTATAATAACCAGAAGCTGGAAAGAACACAGATGTCCTGCAACAAAGGAATGGATACCAAAAATTGTGGTACATGTATACAATGGAGTACTGATCTACTATTGAAATCAATAACTTTATAAAAGTTTTGGCAAATAGATGGAACTAGAAACTATCATCCTGAGTGAGGTAACCTAATCTCTTTCTCTCTCTCTCTCTCTCTCTCTCTCTCTCTCTCTCTCTCTCTCACACACACACACACACACACACACACACACACAACAACAACAACAACAACAACAACCACAACAACAAAAGTCACATATATGGTATACACTCTCTATTATACCAAAAGCTTGGCTATCCAAAATACAATTCATAGACCAAGAAGCTCAAGAAGAAGGAAGTCTAAATTGCAGAAGCTTCAGTCTTTCTCAGATGGGGGAAGAAAAATATTCACAGGAGGAAATACAGAGACAAATAATGGAGCTGAGACACTGAAGCAAATGCCATCTAGAAATTGCCCTACCATGAGATCCAGCCCATATATAGCCACCAAACCTAGACAATATTGCTGATGTCAAGAAGTATATGCTGAAAAGAGCCTGATATAGCTGTCCCCTGCAAGGCTCTTCCAGATTATAAAAAATATAAAGGAAGATGCTCAGATCCTACCATTGAACTGAGAATGGGGCCCCCAATTGCAGAGTCAGAGGAAGGACTAAAGAAGCTGAAGGGGTTTGCAAACTCATAAGAACAATAATACTAACCGACCAAAGCTTCCAGGGACTAAACCACTATCAAAAGAGTACAAATGGAGGGCCAATGGTTCCAGTTGAATTTGTAGCAGAGGATGGCCTTGTTGGGTATCAATGGGAAGAGAAGACTTTGTTCCTGCCAAGGCTTGATACTCTAGATTAGGGGAATGTCAGGGCAGGGATATGTGGGGGGGGGGGGTGGAGGTGCATCCTCATAGAAGCTGGGTGAGGGGTGATAAGATAGGAGCTTCATGGAGGGGAAACTGGGAAAGGGGATCACATTTGAAATGTAAATAAAATATGTCCAATAAGAAATCCAAAGTAAAGATAATAGAATTTAGGTACAAATAGAAAAGAATCATTTCAACCTCATATTATTTTACCTTCATTTACTGTAACAAATATGCAGTAGAAGGTAATAATAGAAAATCGTGAAGTTCAAATGAACTAAATTTTGGATAATATGTGGAAAATTCACTTCACAACAAATCTCATTGGCTCCTGCCATCAATACTTAACTCTCATAGATTCTGTTTCCATTATCTTCTCATCATGACTTCCAAGCATATACTTTATATCCTGTCATTTATATTTGTCATTTTTTAGACAGGAGAGTATAAAGGCTAACTTATAGTTTGGTATGTGTGGGTAATCATATTTTATTTTCATCAGTTATGAAAGAAGAGAGAAAGGCAGCAGCTCTAATTGGTATAAATAAAACTGAGATCAGGAGAAAAGGGGAAAGAGATAGATGCTGTAAAATTTAGAAGTTTTATTTTTATAATGTCTTAAAGTGATGCTTGTTTCCAAAGTAAAGTATAAACTGTGTATTTTCTATTTATTTATGCTTCACAACTTTCAACAAGAATTGTTGAACTTTATGGGACTCAACCTACTTGATGCTTCAAACCATCAATAGTTTTTCATGTTGAGACTACAACCCTAAAATTATTTCTTTGTTTCTTTTTAACATTAAGTTTTCAACTTTTGTGACTCTTAATATAAATATCTTATACATTGTTTTTTTTTACATTGTGACCCATAAGTAGAGAACCTATGCCTTAGGGCCTATCTGTCTCAAGATGTTCAATACATTTTGATTTTTCAGCTGTATCTGTTTACTAATGCTTTTACATATATAATATATACAGATGATTGAGTAATGCAATCATTAACTTTGTAGTTTAGCCGCCCAGGCATTATGGGACATACCTATAACCCCAGCAAAAACGAGGTCAGCAGAAAATGACTGAGAGTTGGTGGAGAGCCTGGGTTACAAAGCAAGAGGATGTCTCAAAATGCAACATAATAAAACTAAACAAAATCTAATTGGACTTCAATAATGTAATAATAAATTTATAATACCATCTCTTATTACTATCAAAAATATATTATTACAGTTCTACTAAAGGAATGTCAAATCTCCTTTGTATATTGTTTTTTTAAGTAATTTTCACATTTTATTATTGCATATAGCAATACAATTCTAACCTAGAAATTCAATTTTACCTAAGATTGTTCGTTATCTTAACAGTTTAACAAGCTGTGATTAAAGTTATGCAGAATGTTGATTCCAGACAAGCACATTTAAGACAAGCTTTTTCTTGTGTGACATTAGAAATCTTTTAATCTCCAGTAATTAACTTCATCGGGGTTAAAGGTGAGGAGTTCCATATAAAGATATAACTTTGTATGGTTAACTGTAGAAGACATTCAAGAGCTAAGGGATCATTGAATCTCCATAAACATCACAGGTCCATGTACTGGAAGTGAATTTTGGAGTGATTGCTGTGATCTTTGCTCACCTCATTATATCATTCATCTGGGCTTCATTCCACCAAACCATTTGTAAACAGAAACTACTGAAGATATATATATATATATATATATATATATATATATATATATACTGTTTGTAACTGTTTGTAACATACAGTCAGCTGAAAGCAATATAAAAGCATGTCAAACTGTGATTATTTAAGATCTCACTTGGCTCTTTCAAAAGGAATGTGCAGAGTGTATCAGAAATGCACATCTTGAAATTTATTCTTTCAACCATGTAGAAGTAATAGTCTTGTGGAATGTGCTTTCCACTGAAAAGATTAGCTCATCAAATACATCATTTGCCTCTATAGATTTACATATACTCAATTCCCATGCAATTCTATTCTCTTATATATTGAACATTCTTCTCTATGCTATAACAGTGTATTTGAAACATTGTAAATAAACATTTCCCCAATTGTCATCTTTAGCACTAAGAATTTAAGCATCGCCAGAAAGTATAGTTCTTAAACATGAAATAAGAGGGATTTTGTCAATATGATTCAGTGTGAATAAGATGATGTTATCCAAGTCACATGACCTAAATTCAATCCCCACAACACATGGTAGGAGAAAATGAAGCCAATTTATACAAGTGTTCCTTTAGTCTTCACATATGTTGTAGAACATAAAGGAGTAAGCCCATTTGCACAAACACACAAAAGCATATAGTAAATAAACAGATATTTAAAAATTTAGCAATAGTATTACAATATTCTGTGGACTGCATTGAAAGCTCTTGCACTGCAGGCATTATCAAACCTACTTTTGCTTAGCAGGGATTTTGGGCATCATAATTTCAACTTTCCCCTCAATATAATCCTATCAATCATTTTTATCACTATCCAATTAAAAAACCCTCAAATTTTTGTTATATTTTCTTGTCTTAAACTGTCTCTGTTAGCAATTGTTTATAATTTAAAAGCCTGATATCTGTCAAGATTCATAGAGATCAATTTTTAACATTAATCATAAGTTCCACTTAGCACTTAGAAAGTAATTGGCACTTTCCAAACCATGATGATTTGCATTTGCGTAGCTTTTGAACCTCTCACTTTGAATTCCTGAGCACATTTTAAAAACTTAAGTTGCAGAAGTATTGCTTCAATGAGTCAGGTCTCTAAAGATTAGATGCTTTTCGTAGGGAACCCATTACTGTAGCATGTTCTTCCTTTAGTTACTCATAGTTCCATGAAATGTTTCTTATAATTTTAGTCTTCTCAAATACACCATAAATTTTCCTACAGTGGATATTTTGACTCTTGAGTTCAGAGACATGAATCAAACACCATAAAGAGATTATTTGTCGCATGCTCTTCTTTCTACTCCTCCTTTCACACCTTAATTATTTTTTTTAGTAACTCTTCTTCCTTTTCAAGCTGCCATGCACAATGCTTTTATCTCTTTCTCCTTATGATGTTTTTCATTCTCTTCTCTTTTTATGCAGTGTCAAGTAACTTTCTTCAGACTTCATATATTTTAGTGTGGCTCTTCCATTTAAGTACCTACTCTCTCTTGTTTCCTCTAAATTTAATACAGTCTTTATATGTCTTATATACAAAAGTATATGACTGCATGGTAACATTTACATTGCACTATAATCATCATTAAACCTACTATAGATTACCAGGGATTATAAAGAAAATAAATATGAAAAGTTCTTTTTTTTTGTTTTTTTCTTACAACTTTATTTTTTAAAAAGAGGGATACATATGCAGATTTTTAAGGTATTTTGGCATAACACTATATGAATATTTTTGTCAGTACTTAATTCTTTTAGAGATTTGATAGCATGCATTGAAATCCCACTCATTACCATAAGCATAAAGTACATACAGGACAGAACATAAAATGAAAAAAAGATTTCTTGGTGAGGATAGATTAAGCATAATAATCTGTGAATACCAATAATTGCCACAAGCCTATAGTCTTAGCTCTTGGATTATTAATAATTTAAGATCCAGGAGTACCACAGTATGAGAGTGTGCTATACATTTATTTTTTTTTTCCTAAGACAGACTGAGGCTTTCATTCTTTGGCCTTTGTTTGCCTTTAGCTTCATATAGCCTGTGAGTTGTTTCTGGGGTATTCAGAACTTTCTGGGGTTAGTATACAATTATTAATGACTGCATATTATGTCTGTAATTTTGTGACTGGGTTACCTCATTCAGGATGATATTCTCTAGATGCATCCATTTTTTTTTAAGAATTTCATAAAGTCATTGTTTCTGATAGCTTATTATTACACAATTGTGTAAATATACCACAATTATTTTTGTATCCATACATCTACTGAAGGACATCTGAGTTCTTTCCAGCTTCTGGCTATTACAAATAGGGCTGCCTTGAACTTGTGTCTTTATTGTATGTTGGAGCATCTCTGGGGTAAATGCCCAGAAGTGGAATAATTGGGTCTTCAGGTAGTACTATGTCCAATTTTCTGAGGAACCGCCAGACTGATTTCCAGAGTGGCTGTATCAGTTTACAACCCCAGCAGCAGTGGAGGAGTGTTCCTCTTTCTCTGCATCCTCACCAGCATCCAATGTCATCTGAGTTTTTGATCTTAGCCATTCTGACTGGTGTGAGGTGGAATCTCAGGGTTGTTTTGATTTGCATTTCCCTGATTACTAAGGATGCTGAGCACTTCCTTAGATGCTTCTCAGCAATTCAATATTCATCAATTGAGATGTTTTTGTTAAGCTCTGTACCACATTTTTTAATGGGATTGTTTGATTCTCTGGTGTCTAACTTCTTGAGTTCTTTGTATACATTGGATATTAGACCTCTATCAGATGTGGGGTTGGTAAAGATCTTTTCCCAATCTGTTGGCTGCCATTTTGTTTTCTTGACAGTGTCATTAGCCTCACAGAAACTTTGCAATCTTATTTAGACCTTTCTTGATCCTTGGTCTTAGAGCACAAGCCATTGGTGTTCTGTTCAGGAACTTTCCCCCTGCTCCTATGTGTTCTAAGGTTTTCTCTACTTTCTCTTCTAATAGTTTCAGAGGACCTGGTTTAATGTGGTGATCCTGATCCACTTGCACTTGAGCTTTGTACAAGGAAATAAGTAAGGGTCTATTTTCATTCTTCTGCACGCTCTCTTCCAGTTGAACCAACACCATTTGTTGAAGAGGCTGTCCTTTTTCCATTGGATGTTTACAGCTACTTTGTCAAAAATCAAGTGACCATATGCTTGAGTGTTCATTTCTGGATCTTCTATTCTGTTCTCCTGATTAACATGCCTATCTCAGTCCCAGTACCATGCAGTTTTTAACAAAATTGCCTTGTAATATAGTTTGAGGTCAGGAATGGTGATTTTCACTGATGTTTTCTTATTGTTGAGGATGGATTTTGATATTCTAGGTTTTTTTGTTATTCCAGAGGAATTTGCATATTACTCTTTCCAACTCTATGAAGAATTGGGTTGTAATTATGATGGGGATTGCATTGAATCTGTAGATTGCTTTTGGTAAAATGGCCATTTTCACAATGATGATCCTTCCAATCCATGAGCATTTTCAATAAATGGTCTTTCTTCAACTTGAAGTCAGCATATTGAAGAATGCAAATTGACCTCTTCTCACCTCCTTACACAAAGCTCAAGTTCAAGTGGATCAAGGACCTCTAGCTAAAACCAGATACACTGCAACTAATAGAATGTAAAGTGGGAAAGAACCTCGAACACATTGGCACAGCAGAAAATTTACTGAACTGAACTCTAACAACTTATGCTTTAAGATGATAAATCAACCAATGAGATCTCATATAATTGAAAACCTTCTGTAAGGCAATGGACACTGTAAATAAGCAAATCAGCAACCAACAGCATGTGAAAGATCTTTACCAATCTTATATAGAATTAATATTCATTATATACAAAAAACTCAAGAAGTTAGACTCCAGAGAATCAAATATACTTAATAAAAATGGGCAACAGAGCTAAACAGAGAATTCTCTACTGAGGAATCTCGAATGACAGAGAAGTACCTGAAGAAATGTTCATCATCCTTAGTCACCAATGAAATGCAAATCAATACAGTCTTGTATCCAGTATTTTCTCTAAAAACAAAAATATAGTAGACTACAGTATCAATCAACCTGTCTTCCAAAGCTTCCAGGGACAAAACCACCAAACAAAAAGAACACAGGGTATATCCATGGCACCAGCTAGATATAGAGCAGAAGACTGCCTTATCTGGCATCACTGGTAGGTGAGTTCCTTGTTTCTGTGGAAACTTGAATAATGATGATAAGGGAATGATACAACACTGAGGAATTGGAGTTGGTTGGGACCTTCATAGAACCACGGGGGTGGGGAAGGGCTAGGGAGTTTATGGAGGGAAAACTGGGAAGGTAGATATCATTTGTAATGTAAACAAGAAAAAATAACCCATTAAAAATAAAAAATAATAATAACACTTTAATGGAGAAAACCTATCTCTAGGGCATCTTGCCCTTAGAATCTTTCTTCTTAACTAGTTACATACTTGGAAAGATGACAGAAAAACAAAGGAAGAAGACACTCTTCTATCTACAAAATATAATAAATATGGTGGTAAATTTAACATTGCACTGATTAGGCAGTTAATAATTTCATAAGCTATTAGACACATTTATTCTATAAATAATAGAATGATTTATTTGAAATGTGTATTTTTATAAGTTAAATATATTCTATTTATTTTTTTTATGAATTCGATTCAGAACACAGAATATGCTATTAAGAAGAGCAGTGGTCTGGATTCATGACCTGCCTACAGATTGCTGGGCACCCAGGAGAACCTGACAGGTGCTCTCTTTTGCAGTAAGTATTAAAAAATAAAAAAGGCTCATCTCCTTATCTGCCCCGAGGTCTCACTCCATGGGCCCGATTTTAGTGTGGAGTCAAGCATATCCCTGTTCCTTTCTCTGAGACGCCCCCATGGTCTCTCTTTTTCTGCACAACTCACTTCCCTTGGTGGTTTTACTCTGCCTGTAACTGCCTCTGTCCTGGGCTGTTTCATTACCCTAAAACTCAACACAAACACAACTCTATTGCCCAGTAGATTTTTATACAAGTTTATGTATTCAATTCTCAATTCACAAATCCTCTAAACAACAAGATTTCATCAAATAAACAAAGATACAAACTGCCCTTCTATGTGAGATATTAGACATAAAATTCTTAAATGTTTATAGGTATTTAATGACAATTAAGCACCCTTGGATTGAACTCATCATTATGGATCCCCATCTGGGTGTTTCTCCTCCCTCTCTTCCACCTTCCTCTGACCTCTCTCTCCCCTGCCTTATTATGCCCAGTCACTGGCTCTCCCTCTCCTTTATTTTATGAATTAAAATGGGAAGGTTCAGATGAAGTCACCTCATTAATATGAGACTAGGCAGCCCTTCTTGGGAAAGTGGAATTAACATTAAAATACAAAAAGCTGCAGAACAGTCTACATTTCTTCCTCATTTGTTCAGTTAAAAAGCTTTTTTCCCTCAACTATAAGATGAATACAACTATTACTATTTCACAATTTATAAAGTATAAGGCAGACTTAACACCCAGTCTGTCAATTTTATCTATTAAATAAAGCACATTTTTATCTATCTTAAAAGACTATAATTCTACACCTGACTTATGTCTCGGTTTTAGATTATATGTCGTCTGAAAACCATTTTTTTTAAATCTAAATTAACTTTCTAAGTGCTAAAGTGTTGGTTTGGCTATGAGGCTACCAGTCTTCAACAACATCAGAAATCTCAGAATGACTAATATTACCTGATTTATGAGAAGTACAAAACACACCTTCCAAAACTAGCAAATATACAGAGACTACTGATCACTAGGAGAGTCCCACATCTCTCAAAATGTTGGAGCATCAGTCCTCAGTCTTCTGGCCCAGGATCATACCTGACAGACCTTTTTAATGCAGAAATCTGAAGGGCTGATAATTTTGGCTTGGCAAAGATTATCAGTCAACTATTCCACAAAAGTGTCCCTTTCTGGACAGCATTGTTTGTAGATGAATGAGGCAATTTTTGCCTAATGGCTGTCTCGCCACAACTGGAGCAATATTACTGATGCTCAATTTCTTCTTAGAATCAAAACGAGGTGCTTTCAGGAGCAGACAGGTCTCCAGTGAAATGATATTTAAATTAAAAAAGGTCTAAATAAGTCATATTCTATGCATCTTTGATGTCTTTGAAGATGATCTGTCTACATAAAGCATCTTTGAACTATTGAGCCTTGACTAATCTTGGCCATCTTTAATTGAAATCATCTTTAAAAAAAAAACACCCTTTTAATGACTCAAAACAATGAGTTTGTTATCTAGCCCTAAACTAGTATTGTTTAATCAACTAAATATAATCTATAAATGTTAAGTCTGTAACAAATCAATTTTTAGTACTGTAAAGATTGTAACCTTACCTTTGTATCAATTAGAAAGATTCTTACCAATTAATATGACTTTAGCTGAATTACCAAAATAGGATTTTGACTGTATAAACAATTCTAGCTAATCCCTCCCTGAATGATTATGACCATTTCTAAATTCTTCATAAGAACAACCCAACAGTAACCACTTTCATCCCCAAAGTTCAGGGAATCGGGTGACTACTCTTCTTAGCTTCTGCAAGCTGAATATATGGGTATAAAAATTTAGAAGTGGGAAAGGAAGTGAAGAAGCTGGACAGGACTCAAGAGTGAATGCCACGTTGACGGTTGTTATAGTCTCCGGTGTTGGGAATCAAGTCCGTTCAGCATTCTCATGATAAGCTTAATCATAGAACTATATTCTGTAAAACATATAAAACTCAACAGAAACATTTTAGTGTCGGAAATATTTTGTTTGATCTTTTTGAATTTAGTTTCTCACGTGGTCTACCTCTATCAAATCTGATCCATATTACTCTGGAAGGCACACAAAGCTAAATCACAACTTTTAAAAACACAAAAACAAAACCTTACTCCCAACGTAGTGTGTTCTTTAGTTGGCAACTAGAATACCTTGTATCTTGTATTCTCCTCCAGATAATATAAACACGAAACTCAACATCATATTTCTTTTGAAGCAATGTAAACAATTAAAATTATTATTGCAATGTCTTGTTAGCCTGCATCTGATAAACCAAATCACCTTAGCAGGATAATTCACACACACACACACACACACACACACACACACACACACACACACCACCACCACCACCAACAACAACAACAACAACAACAACAACAACAACAACAAAAGAAAACAACTATCACTTACAGATCAATAGGTAAGTAATTTGTAAAACTAGGACTTTAGAGTATTTCAACCCATCTAGCTCTCAATATGGAGTGTCAGTTATTTAGTTATTAATAACTTCCCTAATATGTGTCTGTATATACTTCCTGTTGTGCACAGATCTCTATCAATGATAAACCTTTAACCTGCAAAAATCAACACTCTCTCTTGGAGTCTGTGACTAATTTTTTTATCAAATTTTGAACCAACTTTCATACATTTATTAAACAACTTTTTAAATCTAGAACCTTAACCCAAAGTATTTTGATCTGTCTTTCTCTCAGTTTGGAGAAACAGATCTTAATTATTAATATCTAGCATAATATCTATTTCTATTCACACTTCTGGTGTACAGATTTTATGTTATTTCCAAACCTCTGGTGAAAATTCCCAGGTGATTTGGATAAATTCTTTACTCTATTTTTCTAACTAGAAAAACATATTTGACTTGTATTTCAATTCCTTATACCATTTTAAAAAAATAATCTTTTTATTTTTGAAAACAACTTTTAAAAAATAATCATAACCTGTATAGAAATGAAATCAATCATCAAAAGCCTGCCAAACAAAAAGACAAACAAACAAACAAGAAAAAAACACAAGCTCAGGACCTGATGGCTTCAGTGCAGAATTCTATCAGACTTTCATAGAAGACTTCATACCAATATTTTTCAAAAATGTTGCACAAAATAGAAAAGGAGGAAACAACAACCAACTAATTTTTCAAAACCACAATTACGCTCATACATAAACAGATGAAACCCCTACAATGAAAGACAACTTCAGACCAATTTCCCTCATAAACTTTAATGAAAAAATAATAAAATTCTTGCAAACTGAATCCAAGATTATATCAAAATAATCATTCACCATAATCAAGTAGGCTTCATCTCAGGGATGCAAAGATAGTTCAATATATGAAAATCCAGCAATGTAATTCATTAAATAAAGAAGCTCAAAGGGAAAAATACACATGACCTTCTCACTAGTGTCTTGGAAGTCATTTGACAAAATTCAAAACTTCTTCATGTTAATGGTCTTGTAAAGATTAGCTATTAATGGCCCATACCTAAACATAATAGAACAATATACAGCAAACCAGTATCCAATATCAAAGTAAATGGGCATGTACTTGAAGCAATCTTACTAAAATCCAGGACTAGACGGGGCTACCCACTTTTATTCAGTATATATTACTGGAGGTCCAGGCCAGGGTAATGAGACAGCATAGGAAGTCAAAGGAATACAAATTAGAAAGGAAAACTTCAAAATTTGTTGTTTTTAGATGATACAATAATATATATATATAAGTGATCCCAAAAATTGCACTAGAGAAATCCTACACCCAATAAACAACTTCTGCAAAGTGGTTGGATAGAAAATTAACTCAAACAAATTAGTAGACTTTCCCTACTCAAAGATAAACATGCTGAGAAAGATATTATCATAATTTTAACAAACAATATGAAACATATTGGTGTGCTATTAACTAAGCAGGTGAAAGATTTGTATGACAAGAATTACATATCCCTGAAGATAAAAGTTGAAAAAAATCAGAAGATAGAAATATCTCACATGCTCATGGATCAGAAGGATTAGCGTTGTAAAAAGTACCCATCATGACATAAGCAACCTACACATTAAATGTGATCCCCATCGAAATTCCCACTCAATTATCCATAGAGTCAGAAAGAGCAATTTGCAAATTCGTTTGGAATAACAAACAACAACCAAAAACTAGGATGGTGAAAACTATCCTCAATAATAATAGAACTTCTAGGGAAATCATTATCCCAAAACTTAGGCTGTATTACAGGTCAATCATGATAAAAACTGCATGTTATTGATACAGAGATAACCAAGTAGATCAATTGAACAGAACTGCAGACATAGAATTGAACCCACACAAATATGATTACTTGATTTTTGACAAAGGGAATAAAAACACTCAATGGAAAAAAAAGACAGCCTCTTCAACAAATGGTGCTGGTTCAACTGGAAGTCAGCATGCAGAAGAATGCACATCGATCTATTGCTTTATCAAAGGACAATTGTGAAGTGTAAGTGGATCAATGACCTCCACATAAAATGTGATACACTAAAACCAATAGAGGGGGAAGTGTGGAAGACCTTGTAACACATACACATAGGGGTAAATTTCCTGAACAGAACACCAGTTCATTATGCTCTAAGGTCAAAAATTGACAAATTGAAACTCATGAAATTGCAAAGTTTCTGTAAAGCTAAGGACACTGTCAAGAAGAAAAAATGGCAGCTAACAATTGGGAAAGGATCTCTACCAATCGTACATCTGATAGAGTGATAATATCCACTATATACAAAGAACTCAAAAAGTTAGACTCCAAAGAATAAAATAATCCTAGTAAATTGGGGAACAGAGCTAAACAAAGAAGTCTCAACTCGTAAATGCAGAATTTCTTAAAAACACCTAAGGAAATGCTCAAAGTCCCTAGTCATCAGGGAAATGAAAATCAAAACAACCCTGTGACTCCAGTTCATTCCAGGCACAATGGCTAATAACAAAATCTCAGGTGACAACAGATGCTGGAGAAGATTTGGAGGAAAAGGAACACTCCTCTATTGTTGCTAGGATTTCAAGCTGCTACAACCACTCTGAAAATCAGTCTGGTAGTTCCTCAGAAAACTGGACACAGTACTACCTGAAGACCCAGCTATTTCACTCCAGGGCATACAGCCAATAGGCACTCTAACATATTACAAGAACAGATTCTCCACCATATTTATAGCAGCTTTATTTATAATAGCCAGAAGCTGGAAAAAGATGATCTTCAACAGAGGAATGGATACAGAAATATTGGTAATTTACACAATGGAATAGTATTCAGCTATTAGGAACAATGACTTTATGAAATTTCTAGGCAAATGGATTGAACTAAAAACTGTCATCCTGAGTGAGGTAACCCAGTAACAAAAGAACACACAAGGTATGCACTCACTGATAAAAGGATAATAGCCCCAATATGCTCAGAATATCCAACAAAAAAATTGACAAACCTTAGTAATCTCAGAAAGCAGAAAGATCACAATGTGGATGCCTCAGTAGTTCTTAGAAGTGAGAACAAAAACACTCACTGGAGGAAACACATGATCAAATAGTGGAGCAGGGATTTAAGAAAAGATCAATCAGAAATTGTTTCACCTGAGGATCTACCCCATATGAAAGCAATGAACCCAAGCACTAGTGTTAATGACAAAAAATCCTTACTCTAAGGAAACAGATGCATCCTCAGAGACTGCAAGAGTGATACAGCTGAGGATGCTTGCAGCTAATTATCGAATCCCTGGAAGAAGGTAGAGAAAGAACTGAAGGAGCTGAATGGGTCTGCCACCTCATGTAAAGAACAATATTATCAATCAACCAAATACTTCACAACTCTCATGGATTAAAACAACAACCTCTTAGCAGACATGTAAAAACCTATGGCTCCAGTTGCATATGTAGTTGAGGATAGCATGATCTGGCATCAATGGGAGAAGAGAGCTTTGGTCCAAGGAAGGAGTGTTTTCCCAGTATAGGGGAATGTCAAGGCACTGAGTTGGAGAGGGTGATTGGGAAAGGGTGTTGCCTTCTCTGAAACAAGTAGAGGGGGATGGGGGAATTCGAGGAGGGTAGTCAATAACATTTGAAATGTAAATACAAATAATCTTCAATAAAATAACTTTTAAAAATTAGAGCAGCAAATTCTATATGGAATTTTACAAGTTGGTCTGGTTTTCTTCTTATATACACTTAAAAAAATATCACATCATATATTAGTTAATAGCTAAAATTAAACTGGTGTTTTGCTTTCTCTTTGTGTGCTGAGCTGAAGACTTATGGTGACTGGAGCTTTTCCCTACTGTGGACCTGATAGTCTGTGATCATAGGACTGAGGGCTGGGACCTCCTGAGAGACCAACTCTCTACAGGCAGGTTTCTGTGTTCAAAGGGTTGTAGCACAGGTCCAGCCCTGGGAGCAGATGGAGCCTGAAATGGTCTAGTCCCAGGCAGCCCTGTGATTCCTCTGCCCTGTGCAATCCCGACCGATCTCACCTTGGACAGTCAGTGGAGAGAATATGGGGTATCACCTCTGGCTTAGGAATGGGAACCCTCCTGTTAGACCAGCTATCTGCAGGCAGGTTTTGGGTCTGGATGGCTGTGGGACTACTCAGCTCTGGGTGCAGATGGAGACCTGAAAGCTACAACATGACTTTGATACCATTATCCCAACCTCTCCCTGAGAAAGTTTTAAAGTCTCATAATGCTTCTTCTCCCCATTACCTTCAATCTGTCATCATCATAAGCATATATCTCTTAAGGATACCTCCATTATTAGTAAAAGGACCTCAAAAAGAAAGAAAACTTGAATTCATATCAGCATTGTTCTCTTAAAGATGTTGACATAAAAGAATATTTATTTTTGAGCATTTAGAAAGTTGTTTTTTTCACACAAAATAAGAATACACGAGAAAAAGAAAAGCCAACCATTATCTCAATGAGATTAAATGTACTTGTTTTACATACACAGATAAAATTTTATATTTTGAATATTTTCCTTATGATGAATATTGCTAATTTAAATCAGAATGTGAAAATATGTTATTACTATTCCTTGAAAGCTTCAATTTTTATATTCCTTAAATAATCTATATTTATAACCAATTATTGTTATGTGCCTTCCATGTAAATTCATCTTCATATCCTAAGATGGAGTTATTTTCATCTCTATACTAATTGCAATAAAGGAGGTTTGAATCCCACGATTATTGTTTTGAAAATGAATCTAAAGTCCATCAGAAAACAACAATTATACATATCTTTAATACTGCTCTTAACTCAGATCACATAAAGGTATTCCCGTGCCCCTTATTTTATACTTCACAAAGACATAGATTATTTATTTTAGAATGTATGTTCCAGACATTCAACTGCTTGACCTTCTTTATTGTCACATATCTTCAGTGATTTGCATGAGTAGGGTGAAGATGGAATAAAAAAAAACACATATGTAGATTGAGCTCCCTGATGTAAAATTCAGTCTCTTCCTCCCCAATTTCAGCCTTCTTATTATACACAGATTAACATTGAGATGGGGGTACAGCTAAAAAAATGTAACCTGCCATTGGAGCCTGGCCTTATTTTCCCTTCCCCCCCTTGTTTTGCTAAGAACTCCTAAGTTCTAACTCTAAGATACAAATACCAAATAGCTCATAACTCAAAATGTGCAGGAGATCCAGGACAAAATGAGAAGACCAAACCTAAGTATATTAGGAATAGAAGAGGGCAAAGAATATCAACTAAGAGGCACAGTAAATATCTTCAACAAAATTGTAGAAGAAAAATTCCCTACCCTTAAGAATGAGATGACCATGAGCATAAAATAAGCCTACCGAACTCCACATAGAGTAGAAGAGAAAAGAAATTCCTCCCAACACATAATAGTCAAAACGCCAAGTGCCCAAAGAAAAGAAAGAATAGTAAAAGATGTAAAGGAAAAAGGTCATGTAACATTTAAAGGCAGACCAATCAGAATCACACCCGATTTCTCAACAGAGACTATGAAAGCAAGAGGATCCTGGCCAGACATCAAGCAGACCCTAAAAGAACTCTAGTGTGAGGCCAAGCTGCTATACCCAGCAAAAGTCTCAATCCCCAAAGAGAGACCATAATACTCCAAGACAAAACTAAATTTACACAATATCTTACCACAAACCCAGCACTACAACTAATTATAAGTGGAAAACCCAATACAAGGAGGGAAACTACATCCTAGTAAAAACAAGAAAATATCTAAGCAAGAACACCAAAAGAAAAGAGACACACAGGCACAATTCTAACTCCAAAAGCAAAAATAACAGGAAACAGCAACCACTATTCCTTAATATCTCTTAACATGAATGGACATAATTCCCCAAGAAAAAGACATAGGCTACCAGACTGGATACATAAACAAAACCCAGCATTTTACTCCATACAGGAAACTTATCTCAGAGACAAAAAAAGGCACTAACTCAGAGAAAAAGGTTGTGAAATAAATCTTCCAAACTAATGGCCCCAAGAAGGAAGATGGAATGGACATTCTAACAGCTAATAAAGTAGATTTTCAACCAGAGGTTATCAAAAAAGATAAGGAAGGACACTTTTTACTCATTACAGGGAAAATCTGTCAGTAAGAACTCTCAAACCTTAACAAATATGCTCCAAATACAAAGAGCACCCATATTCATAAAAGAAACACTACTAAAGCTCAAAAAATATTTCATCCCACACACAATAAAAGTGGGAGCCCTCAACACCCCACTCTCACCAATTAACAGATCATTGAAACAGAAACTGAACAAGGCCACAGTAAAACTAGCAGAGGTTATCATTCAATTGGAATTAATAGATATTTACACAACATATCATCCTAAAACAAAAGAATATGCCTTCTTCTTGGGACCTAATGGCTCCTTTTCCAAAATTGACCATATAATCAGTCACAAAACAGGCCTTGATAAATATGAGAAGATTGAAATACTCCCATGCATTCTATCAGATCACCATGTTCTAAGACTGGTCGTTAATAACAACAAAGACAACAAAAATCCCATATACACATGGAAACTAAACAATGCTCTACTAAACGATAGTATGGTCAGAGAATAAAGAAAGAAAGAAATTAAGGATTTTCTAGAATTTAATGTAAATGAAAACACAATGCACCCAAAACTATGAGATGCAATGAAAGCGGTACTGAGAGGAAAACAAATAACTCTTAGTGCTTCCAAAAAGAAACTGGAGAGAGCATACAATAGCAACTTTACAGAACAGTTGAAAGCTATAGAAAAAAAGGAAGCAGATACACCCAAGAGGAGTAGACAGCAAGAAATAATCAAACTCAGAACAGAAATTGACCAAATAGAAACAAAAGAAAAAAAATTCAAAGACTCAAAAAACCCAAGAGCTGGTTCTTTGAGAATTTTAACGAGATTGATAAACTCTTAGCCAGACTAACTAGAGGGCAAAGAGAGAGTATCCAAATTAAAACAATCAGAAATGAATGTGTAGACATAGTAATTTAAACTGAGGAAATGAATGAAATTATCAGATCCTACTACAAAAGCCTATACTCAACAAAGCTGGAAAATCAGGAGGAAATGGATGAATTCCTAGTCAGATACCAAATACTAAAGTTAAACCAGGACCAGGAAAACCATATAAATAATCCAATAACACCTAAAAAATTAGAAGCACTTATCAAAAGCCTCTCAACCAAAAAAAAGCCCAGGTCCAGATGGGTTAAGTGCAGAATTTTACCAGACATTTATTGGTGACCTAACACCAATACTCTCTAAACTATTCCACAAAATAGAATCTGATGGAATACTACCAAATTCAGTTCTTGAGGCCACAATAACCCTCATTCCTAAACCACACAAAGACCCTACAAGGAAAAAAAACTTCAGACCAATCTCAGTTATGAACATTGATGCAAAAATACTCAACAAAATCTTTGCAAACTGAATCCAAGAACAAACCAAAACAATAATTTGCCATGATCAAGTAGGCTACATCCCTAAAATGCAGGGATGGTTTCATATATGTAAATCCATCAATGTAATCCACCATATAAACAAACTCAAAGAAAAAAACTACATGGTCATCTCACTAGTTGCTGAGAAAACATTTGACAAAATTCATATTAAAGTCTTGGAAAGAACAGGAATCCAAGGCCCATACCTAAACATAATAAAAGCAATATACAGCAAACCAACAGCCAACATCAAACTTAACGGTGGGAAACATGAAGCAATCCCACTAAAATTAGGGACTGAACAAGGCTGCCCACTCTCCCCCTACCTATTCAACATAGTACTAGAAGTCCTTGGTTGGAGGAATTAGACAGTAAAAGGAAATCAAAGGGATACATATTGGAAAGGAAGAAGGAAAAATATCACTCTTTGCAGATGACATGATAGTGTATTTAAGTGACACCAAAAATTTCACCAGAAAACTTCTACAGCTGATAAACAAGGTCAGCACAGTGGCTGTTAATTAACTCAAACAAATCAGTAACCTTCCTTGATTCAAAGGACAAACTTGTGGAGAAAGAAATTAGGGAAAATCTTAGAACACAGGAGAAAATTTCCTGAACAGAACACCAATGGCTCATGCTCTAAGATCAAATATTGACACATGGGACTTAATTTGATTGTAAGATTTCTGTACGACTAAGGACACTGTGAAGAAAACAAAACGACAGCGAACAGATTGGGAAAAGATCTTTATCCACCCCATGTCAGATAGAGGCCTAATGTTCCAGGTATGCAAAAAAACTCATGAAACTAGACACCAGAGAATCAAACAACCCTATTTCAAAATGGGGTACAGAGCTAAACAAAAAGTTCTCAATTGAGGAATATCTAATGGCTGAAAAGCATCTAAGGAAGTGCTCAACATCATTAGCCATCAGGGAAATGTAAATCAAAACAAACCTGAGATTCCACCTCACACCAGTCAGAATGGCTAAGATCAAAAATTCAGATGACAGCAGATGCTGGTGAGGATGTGGAGAAATAGGAACACTTCTCCACTCTTGGTGGAGTTAACTGGTACATCCACTCTGGAAATCAGTCTGGTTGTTCCTCAGAATATTGGGCTTACTACTACCTAAAGAACAGCTACTGAACTTCTGAGCATATATTCCAGAAAAGCTCCAACATCCAACAAAGGCACATGCACCACAATGTTCATAGCAGCCATATTGAGAACAGCCAGAAGCTGAAATGATCCCAGATGTCCTTCAGTAGATGAATGGATACAAAAATTTTGGTATAATTACACAATGGAGTTCTACTTAGCTATCAGTAACAATGACTTTATAAAATTCTTAAGAAAATGGATGCATCTAGAGAATATCGTCCTGAGTGAGATAACCCAGTCACAAATGAACAGACATAAATGCGGTCACTGATAATTTGTTACTAACCCCAGAATCATTGAATAGCCCAGAAACAACTCACAAACTATATGAAGTTCAAGAAAAAAAAAAGAAAATGTAAAACCATTATGCTTAATCTTTACAGAACTAGAAAACTTTGACTAATTCCATGTTACATCTTGTTTTACATGTACTTTATGCTCCTTGTAACTAGTTAGATCTTAATGAACACTATCAAACCTTTAAAAAACCAAGTACTGACAAAAATGTATTTGTATACTTTTGTGCAAAAATGCTTAAAACTGTACATTTATATTTGTTTCTTAAAATAAAGTTGTTCAATTAAAAAAGATAATAGAAAAGAGAAAAAAGAAAAAATAAAACAGAAAAGAAGTAAAAAAGTATATTAATCAATTAATCACTTGTTATTTTTTATTTTAATAAGCTTATTTATTTGTAGAGCAGCTCTGCACATGCTTGTGTTTGGATGTCAAAGAACAATATTCTGAAAATTTTTCTCTCTTTCTACTATGTGGGGACCCTGGTCACTGATTTCACACAAGAACTCTTTTTCCACTGAGGAATTCTGCTGTCTGATTTTATTTTCATTGTGATATTGCTGCAGGAGAATCTTTGTCCAAATACATTTTCATTTCCATTTAATTATTTCTGTTCAAGGAAATGCAGAATAAATAGCCACCTCTTTTTTTTTTTTTTTTTTTTTTTTTTTTTTTTTTTTGCTGTAGAATACACATCATACTTAAGTTTTATTTTGACAGCTTTGAACAATCCTTCTTCAACTCTCAAACGTTGTTTACTCCTTCTTTAGTGTAGTAATTTAGTCCTTGAGTTTTAATGCTCAATTCTGGAGAGACTGTTCCCATTTTAGCATGTTTATGTCACACATCAGAGAGACTTATGCATGAATTTGGAAGTATTGTACAAGACAGGGCTCTTGATTTCTTCTTCCAACTCTGGCTCTCACTTGCATGTGAAAGAATGTGTTCTTTTTCATTCTAGACTGTGCTCAAATGTTCTTAATTTTTGTGGTTATATTCTGGATGAGATTCCATGTCTTTTTACTCTTCTACTTACAAGTTACCACTCACTAATTTCCTAGCCCCTGTATCCTATGTGTCCAGGCTGGGAGAGCTAGCTGGAATAGTGTTCTTTCACTAACAGCTCAACCGTGGAGTACTGCAGGGGTCTCCAGAACTAATACTGTCTCTGTAATAGGTTAGCAAACGAGGTCAGCAGTGGTCCTTCCTATTAAGAAATGGTAGTTGGAATATATCTCCTTTCAGTGAGATCTGAGTCACTAAAAATTTTGAACCCTGATCAATTTCTTAATATTTTCTTAAACATAACACAAATATATTCATAATGCCTTTGCACTTCATGGATCCAGAACCCAGAATTTTATTAATTTGTGGGTATCCTGCAATATAACTGAGGATACAAATTACCATAGAAACTAAAACATAGAATTTTCAAATGTTCCTTCCACTCTTACTTAAGAGATTGTAAACAAGAAGTAGAGTCACATGAACTATCAAACTGGATGACAGAGATTCTGTTTAAAATAAAATATTTGAGAAGAGAGTGGACACATAGATTACCAGAAAAGAATGCGTGTGTTCTTTCTGTGTCTCATGTTCCAAGCACAATGTCAAGCACAAACATATATGACTTATATCTAGAGTCTGTAAGTCCCTCCTTTTAATTTTATGGACACCTGCACTGTCTCACACACATGAATATTTCCAATATACATAATAATGTTAGGTATTTGAAAATTAATTAATTTTTGTTATGTTTTCATTTTATTCTGGTGGAGAATAGGTGGGAAGGCATACTTGTTCATGTTGTAAGATAGCAATCAGAAAACAGTTCATGGGGATTGTTTCTCTCCTTCAAACAGTGGGTTCCAAGGAAAGTATTCTGCCTTGGCCAGAGGCAACTTCACTTCCAGTGGCAGCTTGATGTGACATAATCACGTGATCTGTAACATGTGATCCTAACTTCTCTAACTCAAAGTTTGAAATTACCCTTCAGTTTTAGGTTCAAGAAATTTGAAGTTTTAGTAAATTTCAAAGCAGAATTTTCCAATTGAATGGGTTCACAAGCTGCTACAGTTATACCATATGGTACATATGTTTGCTTAATCTAAATGATCTATTTGAGCTAAATTGTCACAGCTGCTAGAAGACCCTTTTACCCAAATTTGGAAAAAAACAAACATTTAAAAGGTAAATTTGTTCAAAATATAATGATACAAATATTTCTTGAATGGTAAATTCTTCCCATTATTAAATGTATATATATATATATATATATATATATATATATATATATATATATATATATACACACATATATATGTTCATATATATTCATATATATTCACACATATATTTTTATATATTCACATATAATCACATATATTCATATATATTCACATATACATACACATATATATTCATACAAATTCACGTATATATTCATATATATTCACATATATATTCATATATATTCACACACACAAACACACACATACATATATATTCATATATATATATATATATATATATGAATTACTTGGTGACCTATCTCTATTAAAAGTTGGTACAACCTTTAGTAAATAGAGCCTAGTAAAATGCCTTTAGGCTAGTTAAGACATGGCCTTAAAGGTAATTGTAGGACAATAGCCTCTTGTTCAAAATTTTTTCTGTTTCATTTATTTTGTTTGATAATTTTTTGGAAGGGTGTTAAGCAATTTTGATTACAGGATGCTCTCTGACATCATTCAGTAAAATTGAAAGAGGGCTGAAGTTATAGATCTACTTGAACTTGTACAAAGAACTTCAATACTATGGTCTCAAACAAAGCATTTTTCTTTAAGAAGTTAATTATTTCTTGTATTTCATGGTAACCTTATAGACACACAAATGCTCTAAGGAATCAATTTTTAAATAGAGGTTCTTAGCAATAATATACATAGTTACCATGCACTGTTATCATTAAATCTGTTACTATACATAGGGGCATTATATGGAGAGATAGTGACAATATCCTTTTATTAAACAAAAAGTGCACATGGATATATACTACAAGTACAGAATATAAGTCCTCATAAAAGATAATACTATCATGAATTTGCCAAAATAAATAGGCTGTAGTAAAATAATAAAAATAAATGATCACACAATAAATGTTCAATACAGTTTTAAATCAACCATGAAAAATTTCCACAATGAAAAATAGATATCACGTAATATTCTTTGGGGAAATTCACAGTAATATTTGCTTAATATGCTGATAGAACTACCAAGCTTCTTCAGTAAAATTTATTTACAATACATTTGGGAATTTTCCGGATGGAAAAGGAGGATCAGGAGCCATAAGTGTACTCAGAAATGTCGACTATTGCTAAGTGTTACTCCCATAAGAGGTTAGGCTTGAAATTAAATTAGGTACTCAAATACCAGACAAAATTGTAATTCATTTTGCCAGTTCAGTACTTACCATTCTGAAAGAATTAATTGGAATATGTAATCCTTTTAGATATGGAACAGAAATTTTCTACCTCTTCAAAACATGACACAGTTTTATTTTCCAGATAACTATGACTTATTGAATATTTTTCCAACTTTTCTTTTTTTAAAAAATTGGATATATTTTGTTTACATTTCCAATTTTATTTCTATTCCCGGGTTCCCCTCTATACCTTGTATCCCATAGGCCCCCACCTGCTTTTTTTGAGTGTGTTCACCCACACTTCAATACCTTTCAGCTTCACACTCCTGACAAATCCAAAAATGGGGCATCGAGCATTGGCAGGACCAAGGGTTGCTCCTCCCATTGATACTCAACAAGGCCATTCTCTGCTACATGTG
The DNA here is from genome assembly GCF_963924665.1 of Micromys minutus. Classification (NCBI taxonomy): domain Eukaryota; kingdom Metazoa; phylum Chordata; class Mammalia; order Rodentia; family Muridae; genus Micromys; species Micromys minutus. Next base: position 97,144,769 of record NC_137972.1, on the reverse strand, counting down.
CTGCTGGAGCCATGGATTCATCTTTGGATTGTGGTTAGTCCCTTGGAGCTCTGGTTGGTAGGTATTGCTGTTATTATTGAGTTGCAAACCACGTTTACTCCTTCAATTTTATCTCTAACTCCTCCGTTAAGCACTCCATTCTCAGTTTTATAGTAGGTTGCAATCATCTGCCTCTGTATTTGTCCTGCTCTTGCAGAGACTCTCAGAAGAAAGCTATGTCAGGTTGCTGTCAGCACATACTTTTTGGCATCAGCACTATTGTCCATGTTTGATGGCTGTATTCAGCTGGATTCCTAGGTGGGGCAGTCTCTGGATAGCCTGTCCTACAATTTCTTTGTATCTTAGGTATTCCAAGTTTTTAATCTAATATCCACTTATCAGTGTGTACATAACATGTGTGGGTTATTGTTGTGGTTGTTGTTGTTGCTGTTTTGTTTTGTTTTGTTTTGTTTTGTTTTGTGTATGTGATTGGGTTACCTCACTCAGGATATTTTTTATTATTATCCATTTGCCTAAAAATTTGATGAAGTCATTTTTTAATAGCTGAGTAGTAATCCTTCGTGTAAATGCACCACATTTTCTATGTCCATATGATAGTCTCTAGATACATCAATTTCCTAGGAATTTCATAAAGTCATTGTTTCTAATAGCTGAGTAGTACTCTATTGTATAAATGTACCACACTTTTATATCAATTCATCTACTGAAGGGCATCTGCGTTCTTTCCAGCTTCTGGCTATTATAAATAAGGCTGCTTTAAACCTAGTGGAGCATGTGTCCTTGCTTTATGCTAGAGCATCTTTTGGTTATGTGCCCAGGAGTGCTACAGTAGAGTCTTCAGATAGTACTGTGGTCAATTTTCTGAGGAACTGGCAGACTTATTTCCAGAATGGTTGTACCATTTTACAACCCCACCAAGAGTGTAGGAGTGTTCCTCTTTCTCCACATGCTCACTAGTATCTGCTGTCACCTAAGTTTTTTATCTTAGCCATTCTGATTGGTGTGAGGTGGAATCTCAGGGTTGTTTTGACTTGCATTTCCCTGATGACTAAGGATGTTGAACATTTCTTTTAGTGGTTCTCAGCCATTTGATAATCCTCAGTTGAGAATTCAATGTTTTGCTCTATATCTCTTTTTTTTAATAGGGTTATTTAATTCTCTGGAATCTAACTTCTTCAGTTATTTGTATACATTGGAAATCAAGTCCAAGTGGATCAAGGATATCCAAATAAAACCAATAACAGTAAAATTAATAGAAGAAAAAGTAAGGAAGAGTGTTGAACACATAGACATTGGGGAAAGTTACTCAACAGAATACCAATGGCATATGCCTGAAGAACAAGAATCAACAAATGGGACCTCATAAAATTGAAAAGCTCCATAAGGCAAATGACATTGTCATTAGGACAAAATTGCAACCAACACTAATGGGAACAAATCTTTGCCAGTCCTACATCTGATAGAGGGCTAATATCCAACATTTCTTGTACTAACACCATAGAAGGTTTTTTGAACATTCCCACTACTTTGGGTTTGTACTGTCCCAGACACCTTAATCTACAGAGGAATTTTCTTTCACTGTTAATTGCCTATTTCACTTAGAATCTGTGGTGGTGTGATATAAAATGCATATAATTAAATATTTTAAATTGTGTATATTGCTGGTTTTATATATTATTTGAAGACCAAAATAATTTTTAATTTAATATTATTTTTATTTATTCACTTTAAGTCTTTATCACTGCTTTTATTCAGTCAACTTCCTCTATTTCTTCCCCTCCCTTCCCCCTCCCTTTCTCTTCTGAGTGGTTAGCATCCCCTTTGGTATTCCCTCCACGCTGGCACTTCAAGTTTCCAAAGAATACCATTATTATTCCCCATAAAATCTAGAAATATATTTTTCAGTAAATTAAAAAAAGTTAATTATAAACAAATAAAATGATACTTAGAAAAATATCAAAGACCATGCAAATGGACATGTTTTAGTGACACCTAGCTTAACACTACTAATGTGTAGATTTGTAAACAACTATCATTTGGATACAAATAGTGCTAATTACACAAGTGAAAACAAGTTTAAAAGTAAAAGTTATCATTTTACTTTGCACTCTTTCTCTCGTTTTATTGTTTATGATGTCTCAATTTTCAGTATTGATACTGAGAGGTTTAGTGATAGCTATCTACAGTTTAATATTTCAAACTCAAACACATTTGCTTTTATTACTGTTTTTATAAACACCTTAAAATGTTTTAACAAATTGTTTTATTTTGTTTGCGTGTGAATAATTTAATGCTTCTGTGTACTTCCTGAATTCAGTAAAAGCATAGGCCATTTAATGCCTTAGAACTGAAGTCACAGATGGATATTGGCCACTGTATGGGAGCAGGGTATTAAATTGGGATTTTCTGCAAGAGCATCCATTGCTCTTGACGAGCCTTTTTTCCACCCTGTAGATCACACATTTTACATTTAATGTGTCTGTATGTGGGGATGTCTTTGTTAATTGGCAGAGAAAGAAGGAATATCTTTTACTCAATAAGGATAGTTTTAACTCACACATCAAATAGCTACATATAATTGTATGCTCATATATTTTCATGTAATTCCAGTATTGAGTTACATTTAATTTTACACTGTGAAAATAATTACTAATTTTTCTTTACAGTTGTTCGTGGGTACTGAATAATTTGGATAAAGCAGAAGCTCAGAATAAGACTGGGTTGAAAAATCTACACATTTTAAAATTAGATACTGTCAAACTGTTTCAGTAAATATATAGTGTTTATCTAGAGATATGGCTCAGTAGTGAAGAGTATTGCTGCTCTTTCAGAGGAGTTGGGTTCACAATGATGGAAAGCTCTATTTCAAGAGGATCTGATGCCCTATTGTAGCCCCTGTTGGCAACAAGTATACATACTGTACATGCTTCATTTCACATTAATGAAATCACTCTCTACTTGTTCCTCTTGCATAGAACACATTGTTTTGCTAAAAAGAATTTGATTCATAGTGTGTCCATTTTAGCAAAGCATCTCATTTCATTTTTAGTCCTTAAACATCAAAATATGTCCAGTGATACCACACTGGACAAAATTATAAATTACCATTGAGATTAAGATATACATCATAGATTCATGCATTTATTTATTTTTCTTATTTAGCATATAACTACATGTGCATATACAGTATTTTTATTAGATATTCTCTGCATTTACATTTCAGATATTATCCCTTTCCAGCAATCCCCTCCCTCTCCCCCTCCCATTGCCTCCATGAAGGTGTTCCTTCTCCCAAATATCCTCTCCCACCTCAGCATCATGGCTTTCCCCTATACTAGGTAAATTAGCCTTCACTGGACCAAAGGCTTCTTCTCCCATTGATGCCAGAAAATGCTATCCTCTGCTGCATATGCACCTGGAGTCATGGGTTTCTTCATAAGAACTCACTGGTCGGTGTTTTATTTCCAGGAAGCTATGGAGGGTTTGGTTACTTCATCATTTTGTTCTTCCATGGAGTTGCAGACTCAGCTCTTTCAGTTATTTCTCTCCCTCCTTTATTGGGGTACCTGTGTTAAGTCTGCTGGTTAGATGCAAGCATCCTCCTCTGTATCAGTATGACTCTTGCAGAGCCTGTAAGAAAGCATCCTATTAGGTACTTATTTATAAGCACTACTTGGAATCAGCAATAGTGGTTGGGTTTATTGGCTGCATAAGAGGTGGATCCCTAGATGAGGCAGTCTCTGGATGATCTTTTCTCCAATCCCTGCTCCTCTATTTGCCCCTTTATTTCCACTCATGTATGTTTTGTTCTTCCTTCTAAAGAAAAACTAAAGCATTCACCTTTTGGGCTTCCTTCTTTTTGAGATACATAATTCCTGTGGATGGTTTCTTGGGTAATCTGAGCTTTTGGGGCTAATATCTGCTTATAAATGAATACATGCCATGAGTGTTGTTTTGTTACTTAGTTACCTCAATCAGAATGATAGCTTCAAGTTCTATCCATATGCCTAGGAATTTCATCAACTTATTGTTTTTAATAGCTGAGTAGTTCTCTATTTTGCTTATGTACCACAATTTCTGTATCCATTCATTTATTGAAGGACATCTGTGTTCTTTCCAGATCCTGGTTATTATAAATAAGGTTTCTATGAAAATGGTTGAGCAAGTGTTATTGTTAGATGTTGGAGCTTCTTTTGGGTATAAGCCCAGGAGTGGTATAGCGAGGTACTCAGGTAGTACAATGTCCAATTTTCTGAAGAAGCGCCAGACTGATTTCCAGCATGGTTGTACCAGTTTACAATCCCACCAAAAGTGGAGGAGTGTTCCTCTTTCTTTACATCCTCAACAGTATCTGCTGTCATCTGCGTTTTTGATCTTAGCCATTCTAACTGATGTATGGTGGAATCTCAGGGTTGTTTTGATTTGTCTTTCTCTGATGACTAGGGATGTTGAGTATTTTTTTTCTTTTAGGTGCTTCTCAGCCATTTGAGATTCCTCAGGTGAGAATTCGATGTTTAGCTCTATATCATATTTTTAATAGGATTATTTGATTCTCTAGAGTCTAGCTTCTTGATTTCTTTCTGTATATTGAATACTAGCCCTCTATCAGATATAGGATTGGTAAAGATCTTTTCTCAACTGTTGGATACCTGTTTGTCCTTTTGACAGTGTCCTTTGCCTTACAGAAGCTTTCCAATTTTATGAGGACCCATTTATCAATTCTTGATCTTAGAGCATAAACCAGTGTTGTTCCGTTCAGGAAAAATTTCCCTGTGCCTATGTGTTCTAATCACTTCCCAACTTTCTGCTCTATCAGATTCAGTGTACCTGGTTTTATATGGAGGTATTTGATCCACTTGGACTTGAGCTTTATAGAAGAAGATAAGAAAGGATCAATTTGCATTCTTCCCCATAGTGATTGCCAGTTGAATCTGCACCATTTGTTGAAGAGGCTATCTTTTTTCCATTGGATGTTTTAATCCCCACTGTCAAAGATCAAGTGATCATAGGTATGTGGGTTAATTTCTGGTTCTTTGATTCTATTCCACTGATCTACCTGCCTGTTTATGTACCAATACCATGTAGTCTTTATCACAATTCATCTGTAATACATCATGAGGTCAGGGATGGTGATTGCTTTTGAAGTTTGTTATGGTTAAAAATAGTTTTCTGAGGGTTGTCCTGAAGCTGTTCAATGTACTAATAAGGTGACATCTCAACCTTCCCATTTTAACTAGTAAAATAAAAGAAAGACAGAGACTAGGTGGAAAAAGAGAGGTAGAGAGGAAAAAAACTGAAAGGAGAGGTCAGAGGACAAGGGGGAAGAGAAAGTCCAACATGAAAGTCCAAAAAGACCAGCTAGATCAAGGTGGGCTTAATTAGCTTTAAATAGCTATGAACATTAAGGATTTTATAGGTCTAATATCTCATATAGAAGGACAGTTTGTATCTTTGTATATTTGATTAAATCTTGTTGTGTAGAGGGTTTGTGGATTGGGAATTGAACACATGAACCCATATGAAAAACTATTAGGCTATAGAGCTATGTTTGTATGGTTTTGGGGTAAACAAACACCTCAGGACAAAGGTAGAAAATAGGCAGTGGAAAACCACCAAAAAAAGGGAGTCATGCTGATCAGGCAACAGTGGTGCACTGAGACTGAGGAGTGAGAACTCAGGGCTGATAAAGAGATAAATTCTTTTTATTTTTTAATATTTACTGCAACACTTTTCACTGTCTTGGATTTTTATTATTCAAACTTAATTTGCAAGTTGCTCTTTCTAACTCTATAAAGAATTGAGTTGGAATTTTGATGGGGATTGCATTTAATTTGTAGATTGGCTTACGCAAGACAGCCATTTTTACAACGTTGATCCTTCCAGTCCATGAGCATGGGAGATCTTTCAAACTTCTGTGGTCTTCTTCAAACTCCTTCTTAAGTGACTTGAAGTTCTTGTCATAAATATCTTTTATTTACTTGGTTAGGGCCACCCCAACATATATTATATTCTTTGTAACTATTGTGAATGGTGTTGATGCTCTAATTTATTTCTCAGCTTGTTTATCTTTGAGTACAGAAAGCTTAATGATTTGTTAGACTTAATTTTATACCCAGTAACTTTGCTGTAGTTGTTTATTAGCTGTAAGAAATCTATGGTGGAATTTTTGGGGTCACTTAAATATACTATCAAATCACCTAATAATAGTGATATTTTGACTTCTTCCTTTCAAATTTGTATTCCTTTGACCCTTTTTTATGTTCTGATTGCTCAGGCAATTACTTCCAGTACTATATTAAATACATAGAGAGAGAGTTGCAACATTATTTAGTCCCTGATTTTAGTGGGATTGCTTCAAGTTTCTCACCATTTCTGTCAGGTTGGGTACTGGTTTGTTGAATATTGCTTTTATTATGTTTAAGTATGGGCCTTGAATCCCTGACTTTTCCAACACTTTTAACAAGAAGTGGTGTTGAATTTTGTCAAATGCTTTCTCAGTATCTGGAGAGATGATCATGTGTGTGTGTGTGTGTGTGTGTGTGTGTGTGTGTGTCATTGAGTTTGTTTACATAGAGGATTACATTGATGGATTTCCATATATTGAGCCATCCTTGCATCACTTGAATGAAGCCTTCTTGATTGTGGTGAATGGTTTTTTCTATGTGTTCTTGGATTCAGTTTGCAAGAATTTTATTGAGAATTTTTACATCAAAGTTTATGAGAGAATCCAAAATTCTCTTTTTTTTGTAGGGCCTTTGTGTGGTTTAAGAGTGAGTGTAATTGTAGCTTGAAAGAATTAGTTAGGTAGTATTCTCTCTGTTTCTATTTTGTGGAATACTTTGGAGAATATTGGTATTATGTGTTCTACGAAGGTGTGATAAAATTCTTCACTAAACCCATCAGGTACTAAGCTGTTTTTGGTTGGGAGGCTTTTGATGACTGTTTTCATTTCATAGGCATTAATGGGCTTTTAAATGCTTTATCTGATTCTGATTTTTCTTTGGTACCTGATATCTGTCTAGACTATTTTACGATTTATCTAGATTTTCCACTTTCGTTGAGTATAGGTTTTTGAAGTGGTATCTGATTGTTTCTTGAATGTACTTAGTTTCTGTTGTTCTATTTCCTCTATCATTTCTGATTTTGTTAACTTGGACACTCTCTCTGTGCACTCTAATTAGTCTGGCTAAGGATTTATACATCTTCTTGATTCTTTCCAAGAACCAGTTCTTTGTTTTGTTGATTCTTTGTATAATTCTTTTTGTTTCCATTTGGTTGATTTCAGTTACTAGTTTGATTATTTCCTGCTCTCTACTCCATTTGGTTGTATCAGCTTCTTTTTGTCCTAGAGCTTTCAGGTGTGCTGTCAAACTGCTAGTGTATGCTCTCTCCATTTTTAATTGGGAGGCACCCACAGTTACCAGTTTTCTTTGTAGCCACTCTTTCATTGTATCTCATAAGTTTGGGTATGTTGTTTCTTCATTTTCCTTAAATTCTAAAGTCTTTTTTTTTTTCTTTATTTCTTCCTTGACCAAGGTATTGTTGGGTAGAGCATTGTTTAGCTCCCAAGTATATGTGTGCTTTTTGTTTTTTGTTGTTTTTTAAGACCAGCCTTAGACTGATCTGATAGAATGCATGGGATTATTTTGATGTTCTTGAATCTGTTGAGGCCTGTTTTGTGACTGACTAAATAGTCAATTTTGGAGAATGTTCCATGAGGTGCTGAGAAGAAGGCATGTTTTTTTGTTTTAGGATGAAATATTCTTTAGATGTATATTAAATCCATTTGGTTCATAACTTTTGTTTGTCTCAAAGTGTCTTTGTTCAGTTTCTGCTTTCATGATCTGTCCATTGATGAGAGTGTGGTGTTCAAGTCTCCCACTATTATTGTGTATGGTACAATATATGCTTTGAGCTTTAGTAGAATTTCTATCATGATTGCGGGTGCCCTTGAATTAGGAGCCTAGATGTTAAGGATTGAGAGTTCATCGTGATAGTTTTTTTTTTTTTTCCATTGATGAGTAAAATAATGTTCTTTCTTGTCTTTTTTTTAATGACTTTTGGTTTAAAGTCTATTTTATTTGATATTAAGACGTCTACTTCAGCTTGGTTTTTGGCACTATTTGCTTGGAAACTTTTTTCCCAATATTTTATTCTGAGGTAGTGACTGTCTTTGTTGCTGAGATGCATTTCCTGTTCAAGCAAAATGCTGGATCCTCTTTCCATATCTAGTCTGATAGTCTATGTTTTTATATTGGGAAATTGAGTCCATTGTTGTTAAGAGATATTAAAGAATAGTGATTTTTTTTTTGCTATTTTTATTGTTAGAGATAGAATTATGTTTGTTTACTTTTTTTCTTTGGAATTTGTTCCAAGATAATTAATTTCTTGTTTTTCCTATGGTGAATTTTCCTTCTTTGTGGTGGAGTTTTCTATCTATTTTCTTTTGGAAGACTGGATTTATGGACAGGTATTGTGCAAATTTGTTTTTATAAGAGAATATCTTGTTTTCTCCAATTATGGCAATTGAGAGTCTTACTGGATACAGTAATCTGGGCTTGCTTTTGTGTTCTCTTAGAGTCTGTATGATGTCAGTTCTGGATCTTCTAGCTTTCATTGTCTCTGTTGAAAAGTCTGGCATATTTCTGATTGGTCTGCCTTTATATATTACCTGTCTTCTTTCCCTTACTGCTTTTTATATTCCTTCTCTTGAACATTTGTTGTTTTAACTATTATGTGTCAGGAACTATTTCTTTCTGGTCCAATCTACTGGGGTTCTGTAGGCTTCTTGTATGTTTCTGGTCTTAACTTTCTTTAGGTTAGGGAAGATTTGGTCTATAATTTTATTGAAGATATTTAACGGACCTTTTAGTTGGGAGTCTTTGCTCTCTTCTACACCTATTATTCTTAGGTTTGTTCTCATTGTGTCCTGGATTTCCTGGATGCTTTGGATTAGAGGCTTTTTGAGTTTTGAATTTTCTCTGAGTGTTTTTCCAATGATGTATATGGTATCTTCTGCTCCTGAGATTCTTTCTTTCATTTTGTATTGTGTTGATGATGCTTGTGTCTCTATCTCCCCATGTGTTTCCTAGGTTTTCCAACATCATGACTGTCTTCTTTGTGATTTCTTCATTGTTTCTCTTTCTGTTTTCATTTCTCTCACCTGTTTGTTTGTGCTTGCCTTTAGCGCTTTAAGTGATTTCTGTGGGCTTTGTTTGTTTTGTTTTGTTTTGTTTCTTTTTAAGGGCTTCAACTTGTTTGCATGTGTTCTCCTGGCTTTCCTGTACTTCTTTAAGTGTGTTATTTATGTGCTTCTTGAGGATCTCCATCATCATCTTGAAGTATGATTTTAAGTCTAAATCTTGTTTTTCTGGTGAGTTGGTTATCCAAAATTTGCAGTGGTGGGAGGACTGGGTTTTGATGTTGGCAGGTTGTCTTGATATTTATTTCTTAGATTCTTGTGCTTGCCCCATGCCATCTTGTTATAGGTGCTGGCTGCTAGGTGATCTTGTTGTCTCTGACTAGAACTTGTCTCTCCTGTGGGTCTGTGGGCCATTGGTCTCCAGAGGGAGATTGCTCCTGGGTATTTCGCCCTCTGGGTAGGTTGAGAATTCAGATGGCAATGCCCAGTCCTGATGCAACTGTGCCAGGTCTGTCTTTGGGCTGTAAATGTATGTTCCCAGGCTGCACCAATACTTGGGACCCGAGAGTTCTGGGTGGCCTCACCTGAAATAGACAGTGGGGAGAAAGTGTAGACTCATCTTGCGCTGAGGAGGGACACCATACTGCAGTTCTTCTGGGTGCCCAGCATTCTGTGGGAAGGCTGCCAGTCCTGATGAAACTCAATGCATTTATTTCAACCTTCATAATTTGTTTCACTTGTCTAGTTCGGTGACATCAATACCTTTTCTTTCCTGTGACTGTGTGCTGCATATAATGGAGATGAACTGTAGGTCTCTTCAGATGTATTTCTTGCCTTGTGATAAATGAATCTCTAATCACAAGAAGTATATGGTTAACCCTTTTTTTCCCAAGACAGATTGCTACAAATATACAAACTCTATACATCACTTTCTTTGGATTTCCTATATCATGGTTAACTAGATAAACCGACCCTTAAATTTTAATTTTTTTTACAAAGGATTTATTACTTGGGGTGACTAGACTTTGAGTGGGGTGTCTAAAAATACCTGGTTTTGCACTGGAGTGATTAAGACCCTACTTAACATGGCTGAATTTCTCAGGAAAACCAATCTGGTGCTAAATACCTGGAAAATTTCTTAAGAGTCATTGATACTTAGGCTTGTTGGAAGGAAAAAGATGCTGAGTTCTGATAGGAATAATGAATGTCAGAAAAAAACAACCTCAGAATAGACTCACAAGTGGGAACTAGAAGAAGGCAAACAAGTAACTCTGCTTTTCCTTCAAACTTTTATTATATGTGTGATGCTACAGAAGATGCTGCTCACTTTAGGGAGTACCTTTATTCTCTATGCTATTCTTCCTAGAATGCCCAGATACAAGTTTTAGAACAGTTTTTCCTTACTTGATTTCAAAGGCAAGTTAGCTTGTATCAAACTTAATTCTCACATTTAAATATCTATGCTATAATTAGAAGATATTAGATGAAAAACAGTAAATGAGATGACTGGAATATAGCTCAATGGTAAAGTGGTTGCCTCTCATATTTGAGGATTTTAAGTCAATCCACAGGATTTAAAATAAATTAATAAAGAATAAATAGTAATGAGGGATAATCAAATGTCTCACATGTAAAGAGTTTGTACTGTTCTTGAGGATGTCATATCCTAGCACGTGCATAGGTAGTCATTAAAACTACAACTACAACTTTTATTTTTTATTATCTGGCAACTCAGTTTTCCATAGCCTCCTGTATTTTTGTACAAACACTCTTAGACACAGACACACAAAGACCCAAGACACACATGTACACACACACACACACACACACACACAGAGAGAGAGAGAGAGAGAGAGAGAGAGAGAGAGAGAGAGAGAGAGAGAGAGAAAGAGAGAGAGAGATGAGGGGAGGGAGGGGGACTGAAAACAGTAAAGATAAATATTTTTTTAAACGAATATATAAGTAGATAAATTATCAAATGCATGTTTTCATTATCATTTCTTCAGTTTATCTGATTGACTTACCTGATTACTTATTAAATAGGCTTGAAAATTAAATTTATATTTATGATAAATATTCAGTGACTTGCAGGTTATTAGAAGTCCCTTGTTAAATCACGAAATTATTATTTATTTATTAAATTTTCAAAATATTTCATTGGCGAGGTAGAAAGAAATTATTTGGGTCATCCTGCTGTGGTTTCTAATTACTTTTCTTTTTCTTCAGAAATATCTTTTTATCACTGTGTCTGAAGTTAAACAGAATTAGTGATTCTTGTGATAGTATTAATTTTATACATTCTTGTTCTCTGAGATCCTCTTCATCAGTTTGGATCATCTGTGTGTTTAATCATAGGTGAATTATAACAACATAATTATGAGCTAGTAGTATGCCATTAAATAAAGTTTCTGTAATAGAGAGACCTTTTCTAAAGGATTTTTTAAATGCCTTGAATGTAAGAAGGAATATATAATTCCCAACTTTCTGAATGTTTCCATCAGTATTACACATGGAGACTGGGATGTTGCCCATACATCAGTCATAACTTCATGTCAATTTCTCTCTGACATATTGAACATATTGATACTCTGGATTCTAACTCAGTTCTCTCTCTGACTTTAGTAGGTCAATGGAAAATTTTGCCTTGAAGCTAGTTTCTGCCTAGCTCTTTTATTTTCCCTATGTAATAACTAAGGTCAACAAAGTAGGTGGCTGTCTCCCTCATTTTTCACAATTCTTTTTGTACATTTAGTTTTTCCCATAGTCTTTATCTTTCATTTCCTTTCTTTAAAGAATGTATTCTGCACAAGTTAAATGGTCTCTGCAATTACAGCATCTGAGGATTAGATGTATTATCTGAGTGAATAACTTTTTGGGTTATAAAATGTTAAATGGATTATGAATGGATAATAGTGATCATTTCATAACATTATGAATACACTAAATTATTTTATATTGGAAAAATATTCTCATTTAATATTGGAAAATATTTTGTAATAAAAATCATATCTTGATGAAATTGGTAAGTTGTCTGCAGACCAAATATTTCTCTGTTCCCACTGACCCAATTTCTAGTCTCATGCCTACTGTTACAACAAGACACCAGCTGCATCTTTTCTGTGCCTCTGCCAAATCTCCTATGAAGCTCACATACAATTTCCTCTCACAAACTTTCCATGTGATGCTTCTGTACCCTCTCATCCAAACCCAGCAGCCACCCCTGATAAACCACAGGCTAAGACTACCAGAAAATCAGATAGATCACCTATGACATTATCCCTCCTCTTTGTTCCCAGAGACAGAGACATACTCCCACTAATTTTATTCTTATTTCTGCAGTAGAATACCCGTAGTAACCTTACCCTACTCTTCCGATTCCTAAGCTACCCACATATTACTTTCTTCCAACATTCTTCTAATCTTTGTCCCAGACTTCAACTCCAACAGGAACAGCCCACTAGTATAAAGGCTGTTTCTTCCATGTACCAAGTGGGCTGAAAGCAGATTCAAACTCTTCCTACTGCTCCTAAGAGGTTTTATCCTCAGCTCTGTAGTTTCCCTTTGCTTTATGCCTTTAAGCCCAATAAATTACAAAGACTTTCTCCATTAACATTTCTTCTGCCAACTCATCCAAGTATCCAAGTCTTTAACACCAGCAGGAACTCCCTGCTGAACACACAAACTGATTAGGCAAGTAAAACCTGCAACACTCTGTAAAAATTCAGAGAGAAAATAGAAATCAAAGAACAAATATGAAGATCAAAAAAGACAAATAAATCCTAGCTCTATAAACATCCCAAACACAGATGCCAGAGTTAAAACAATCAATTAAAAACAGCCTGCTGAGGATTGTCTCTGATATCTCAGCTATCCCATTACAGTAGGCTGTGAATGTCCCAAAATAGCTGAGACACAAGAAAAAGAACTTAAAATAGCCTTTATGAATATGATAGAGATCCTTAAATAAGAAAATAATCCATTAAAGAAATCCAGGTAAACAAAAACAGTGTAAGAAATAAAACTGTTCAAGACCTCAAATTATAAATAGAATCATTGAGCCCTAGTATCTCTCAACATCAATGAACTCTATTATCCAATAAGGAGACATAGACTAACAGAATGGATACATAAAAAGAACCCAGAATTTTGCTGCAAACAGGAAATATACCTCATTGACAAAGATAAACACTACTTAAAAATAAAAGTCTGTAAAAATTTTTTCCAAGCAAATGGTGTTGGCATTAGGACATCTCCTACCCCCAGCGATGGTGTCACCCACAGGTGACAAGAGCCTGGCACATCCATCGCCATGAAGACAGCCAAAGCATTCCCAGGAGACACTGGTTCAAAAACCCAACATCACCAGGGACCAAGTGACATCACTGCCCCTATAAAAGACTGAAACTCTTCCCACTCTCTTTCTATTCTCTTTTCTTCTTCCTTTGACCATGACCCCTGTCCCGTCCCTGTTTTATTAAACATCTCCACGTGGAAGTGTTTTGGTTTGGTCTGGTTTGTTCGGCATGAGTCAAGAAATTAAACTAACAACATTGGTAGCCCATACAAGCATCTTAGATTTTCTGGTGGCCTGCCCAGCCTTGGGCCCCTGCCCGGCATAGTGGTGGCTGCATGGCCGGCATTGCGGTTATCTACTGTTCTTAACTGCCAACACCACTGCCTCACATTTCTGCACTGTCTCCTGTGCCGCTGATCACAACCACCCGTCCACCGCCCACCACTGCTCCCATTGCCTGCTGCCACCGCCCAATACCACAGCTGCCTGCCTGCCCCCTGCCGCCACTCAACAGCATCTGCTGGCAGCTGCCCAACTCCGCATGCTTCCACCACATGAGTTATTGATGTTACTGAAGTGCTAGACACACTCGTGTGTCTCTGACGGCTGTGACCCACCATACGCCAATTGCTCCAACTGCGTGGGCCATTGAGATAGATTAGCCACACACCACACAGTTTCACTTTTCCTGATACCAGATTGTGGCTAAGGCTCCCACACAAGCACTGGCCGATTAATAGGGATTACCACTCCAGTTGGCAAAGAAAACCCCCAATTTCCCAAACAAGGTTTGGCCAGCCCTTGCAGGCAAAAAAGGGTTAATTTTCTGCAGCCATGGGTTCGAGACAGACATTGACCATTGGAAAGACGCCCCTTGGAAACACCTTTAAGCTCACCCCTCTCCTCAGGGCTCTTGCAGCCAGTTCTCGCTGAAGTCCTGGCCTGGCGAGGGCGTTCTCTTTTGGGTCTGGGACCTGATACGGCCACCAGGAGTCCGGGTGATGACGCTGGACCCCTGCACTTAGTCGAAATTCTCTTTACTGAGTTTATCCACTGGGACGCAGGTTTGAGATAACTTGGTAGCCGATCCTCCCTTTTTTTCCAGTGAGCAACTCAATGTCTCAGAACGTATCACTGGGCTTCTCACTGGGATATCTTCTGGAAAATTTCAAATCTCTAAAACTAATGCCTCAGCTAAAGACATCTAAACTGATACACCTCTGCAATAATGTTTGGACTCAGTATCCACTAGATAATGACTCAAAATGGCCACAAGATGGCACCCTAAACTAGATAATTTTATGAGAACTTCACTCATACTGCCAACAATCAGGTAAATGGAAAGAAGTTCCCCAAGAACAGGCATTTATCTACTCTCATTCTAACCCTTTTCTGTCTTCATGTAGCCCCACCCAACTCCTTTTAGCAATGAGGCATACAGCAGATGACACCACAACTCTTGACCCAGCCAATGAGCCACCACCTCTCAGCCATAACATTCCTACAATGGCCTCCGTTTCTACACATGATACTGAAAGCTTTCCAGAACCCTCCCCCATTCTACCGCCAGACTCATATGTGAGCATGGACACGCCACCTGCCTCAAGCACAACAAATGACCCTTCCTGCCCTCTCTCCTCTTCTGCACTACAACCTCACCCCCACCCCATCTCCAGACACACCAACACCCTGCTGCACTCTACCTTGGCACCTAGTTTTGCCCCTCACACTAATCACTCCAAGGCCATAGCCAAACTCCCACAAAACTCTTCATCACCAGAGACCCCTGGCCCAGCATCAGTTTTTCTGGTAAGGGAGGTGGCTAGCATCAATAGGCTAGTCCGTGTCCATGTTCCTTGCTCACTAAATGAACCCTCCCAAATAGAAAGCAGGCTGGGTTCCTATACCTCCAACCCACCTGCTTTTATTAAAGAGTTCCAATACATTACCTAATCTTACAGTCTGACGTTCCAGGATGTACATATGATTCTTACTAATAATTTACTTCCTGAGGAACGCCAGCGAGTTTAGGAGCAGGCAAAAATGCATCCAGATGAGACCCATCAAACAAATGGAACATACCCAATTGCATCTGAGGAAGTACCTGAACAAGATTCCTGATGGGATTATGATTCTACTGGTGGTATTTTGGCTAGAGACCAATTCATAACCTGCCTCCTGGCTGGTCTCTGCAGAGCAGTCTTAAAACTGGTAAATTTTGAAAAACTGCAAGAGGTTTTTCAAGACAGACAGAAAAACTCAATCTAATTTTTATAGTGACTCACTAAGGGCCTATTACAATACACTGATTTAGACCCTGGAAACCCAGAAGATATACAACTTCTAATGACCTATTTATTTTCCCAGAGCTACCCCGACATAAGAGACAAGCTTAAAAAGCTAGAGAGGGGACCCCTAACTCTACAGGCAGAAGTCTTGGCGCTAGACTTTAAAGTGTATCATGGGAGAGATGAAAAGGCTCACAAACAAAAATACCATATGCTGGCTAAGGCTGTCCAACCAGCCTTAGACACTGCTACAGAGTCCTGGTGTTCCAGGGCTGCAGAACCACCGGGACCAGGCTACAGATGTTGTAAACAAGGTCATTGGGTAAAAGCTTGCCATAGCCCCCAGAAGCCAAGGGGGGCATGTCCTAGGTGCAATCAAGAGGGACATTGTTCTGTAGATTGCCTTTCTGTCATTCCAGACATAGGGACATCATGCCCAAATAACTCGCCAGCAGAAATCCTTGGCTTGGCTATGAATGACTGAAGAAGCCTAGGCTTCCTTGACCTGACCGCTGCCATCACTAACAGGGAGCGACGGGTAGCTATTATGATATGTGGGCAGCCCAGCTCCTTCCTCTTGGACACTAGGGCCACTTACTCTGTTCTGACAGAGTTTTGGTGACCAACTTCTCCCTCTCATTTTCCTATTTTCAGGAAAGGAGGACAACCTTACCTTTCTCATCTGACCCCACTATTTAGTTGCATTTTAGGGATGCACCTCTCACCTATTTCTTTTTGGTAGTATTGACATGCCCTGTCTGCTTATTGGGAAGAGAGCTTCTAGTAAAGTTGGGAGTCTCTATTTTCTTTGTCTCCCCATGCCATTTGCCTAAACCCAAGCTTACTAGCAATCCCTCTGTTCTTTCTCCTAGACAGTCAACCTGCTAACACAAACATGTTCTTTTCTTATCTAGCTTCTCAGGTTGAACCCCGAGCCTAGGATGTCCAGAACTCCTCTATTGCTAAGCATCACTCTCCTGTTGTCATCCAATTACTGGACCCTACCAGGTACATAACCCAAGCTCAATAACCCCTTTTCCTCCAGAGTCTCAGGGAACTTAAGCCTGTCATTTCTGACCTCTTAAGAAAAAAACTCCTTCTCCCTACCTCTTTTCCTTTTAACATTGCTATAATAGCAGTTAAAAAAATCTAATGGAACCTGTCACCTGGTTCAAGACCTCAGGTGCATCAATTCTGCAGTGATTCTCCTCAATCCTGTTGTGGCTAATCCTTACACTGTTCTTTCCACTATCCATTCACGGACTTCCCATTTCTCAGCCCTAGATCTCGAAGATGTATTTTTCTTCATTCCTGTAGACACATGGTCACAGGACATATTTGCCTATACCTGAACAGATTCTGACACCCATTTCTCTACCCAGCTCACCTGGACTGTCCTACCTCAGGGATTCCAAGACTGCCCACATCTGTATGGCCAGGCTCTGGCTTCTGACTTATCATCTTTGCCTCCCCTCAGACCTAAAATTATACTTTATGTAGATGACCTTCTTCTCTGTAGCCCTTCCTTAAAAGTCAGTCAGGATGACACGTCCATTCTCCTAAACTTCCTTTCTAGTTGAGGCTACAAGGTTCCACCTTCCAAAGTGCAACTGTCCACTTATGAGATCACTTATTTGGGACTAACAGTAACCCCGACTCACAAACATATCATCTTAGAAAGAATGTGACTCAGTCTCTAACTCTTCCTTCTAAAAAAGAAGAAATGTTCTAATTTCTAGGAATAGCTAGCTTTCTACGTTCCTGGGTTCCTTCCTTTTCCCACCTTTCTTGATTGTTATATGAAGCAGCATTAGGTCTCAGCCATGAACCTCTCCTCAAACCTGTTAAGTTGTCACAGGAGCTTCAACTTGACTGGGTATAACTCCTACCTCAGGCTCTTTTCAGACGATTAGGTCTCCCCAAGCAACCTCTCCAGGTCTCACCATCTGAACTAATGTATGGGCATTGGGTTCTAACTTCTAACCTTTCACCTAAATACTCTTTCCTCCAAGATCATCTACTCACCTCATTACTTTACCACCTCTGTTCTCTCCTACTGAACTTTGCTGACCACTGTATAATTCAACTGGATACTGAGCCTTGGCCATTGCCTGTCAACATTGGAGAGTAAGTTCTTCTATTCCCTCCAGACAACCTGCCCTCTCCCCTCTCTCCAAAATGGCAGGGCCCTTTTAAGATGATTCTTGTGATGCCTACAGCTGCTAAACTTGAGGGACTCCCTCACTGGATCCACCTGTCCCACCTCAAGCCTTTTATTTCTCTTCCTAAACACTTTCAAACACATCAACCCTAACAGGACCATGCTCTGTGAGGCACAAGAAGACATTGAGACCACCCACCTTGTCTCCAGTTTCAGAAAATGATACTTCACTCTATCAGTGACATTCAACACCACTGAATTAGACATGGACTTCTCATCTTCCCCTCACTATTTTTTTTTAATCCAGGGTAGGCCATATAGCTGGAGATTTGAGGTTCAAGAAACTCCCACAGATAACAAACAGTTTTACCAAATAGGGTCAGGAAACTGCTCCATGGCCGTATGTCAGGAACCTATTCAAATTGTTCTCATTCTTGTGTCGGTCATCCCATCCAAGTACTATGATCTCTTTACCTGCTTTCTCTTTGACCAGACAATAGATGATTATAAAAAATGACCAGATGAATATAGGGGCTGCCCATATTGGTCTTGTCATATACATATGCTTGGATCACGGCCCCACCACTTTTATCAACAACACAAGATGTTCTTTTTCTACATACAAAACCCATGGGATCCCAGGTGGGAGACAGGAGTTGTTGATAAGCTCTAATGTAAAAACCAACCAGAGTCCCAGTGAGTACTATCAAAATTCAGAGAAAATTTGTCTTAATTGTCCAACCCCTAGATAAAAAAGGGGTAGGAGAAATGATCAAACACTCCTCTGAGGCCCTTACTTCCTTAGACCCACCCCCTTTGTAAACAGCTTCAGCTTGTTGCTCAGCCTTTTGCTTCAGACTTTGACCTCAGCATTCACATACCTCAATGTCACCTGACCTAACTGCTTTAAAGACTGCTGTGTATGCATTGCCCCTGGAACAAACTCACTGGACCTTCAAAAACCCTATACAGAAGTGAATCTCCTCTTCATAACCTCCCTTCTATTCATCTTTCTATTGTTACTATTTGCCCCTTGCCTTATCAATCTTGTCTCTACATTCCTTCAATGACAGATACAAAAAATTCCCTATCAAACCATTAATGAGTTCCTGTTACATGATTACAAGCCACTGTTTAGGAGGTTCCTGATATTAATGTTTACCAAGCAAAACACACCTAAGGTGAAAACAGCTACACCTCTGCAATTCCTCAAGACAGCAGAAAGTAGCTTAAGAGACCCAACATCTTTATTCCCTTTACACTCTTGGCTTCCCTACCCACCTCCTTTTTCTCTCTTTTTATGATAAAAAAGGGGGATGAGTGATGGCATTAGGACAACTCCTACCCCAGGGATGGCACCGCCCACAGGTGACAAGGACCTGGCACATCCATTACCATGGAGACAGCCAAAATATTCCCAGGAGACATCAGTTCAAAAGTCCACCTTTACCTGGGAGCATGTGACTTCACTACCCCTATAAAAGACTGAAACACCTCCTTCTTTCTCTCTCCTTTACTTCCCTTGACCCCAACCCTTGTTCCATCCCTGTTCTATTAAACTTCTCCAAGTGGAACCGTGTTGGTTTGGTGTAGTTTGTCTCAGCATGAGCCAAGAAATCTAATTAACAGCAAATGGTCCCAAGAAACAAGCTAGAGTGGCCATTTTAATATCCAATAAAATACACTTTCAACCAAAGTTATCCAAAAAAAAAAAAAAAAAAAACTGAGAAAGGAAATTATATACTGAAAGGAAAAATCAAACAAGGTGAACTCTAAATTATGAACATCTATGCCACAAATACAAGGGAAACAACATTTGCAAAAGAAACATTACTGAAGCTCAAACCACACAGTGAACCTCACACAAAAATAGTAGGAAAATTCTCGCCTTCCACCTTCTCTAATGTACTGGTCAAGGGAACAAAAACTAAACAGAGATGTAGTGAAACTAAAAGAAGCTATGAACCAAATGGATTTAACAGATAGACAGAAAACAAATCACCCTAAATCAAAGGTATACACCTACTCTCAGCACCATATGTACCTTCTCAAATATTGACCATATAATCAGACCGAAAACAAACAACCTCAACAGGCACAAGAACATTGAATTAATCCCACACATTCTATTGAACCACCACAGACAAAGGCTGGTCTTCAATAACAAAACAAAACAAACAAAACTACCACTACCAACAAAAATAACAACAGATAGCCCACATATACATGTTAACAGAAAAAAAAAAATCTACTCAGTAATGACTTGGTCAGGGAAAAATAAGAAAATGAATTAAAGACTTTGTAGAGGTTACTGAAGGTAAAACATATCAAAACTTACGGAAAACTATAATAGAGTAAGAGTAAAACTTATAGCCCCAAGTATCTCCAAAGCAAAATTGGAGTGATCATATACTGGAAGCTAAACAAAGAGTAGCAAATAAATACAAAAACAGCAGATGGCAGGAAATAATCAAACTCAGGGCTGAAACCAACCAAGTAGAAACAAAGAGAACTATACACAGAATAAACATAAGTAAGAGCTGTTATTTAAGAAAATCAACAAGATAGAAAACCCTTAGCCAAATTAACTAGAACACATAAAGACAGTATCCAAATTAACAAAATTTGGAATGAAAAGGGAGACATATCAACAAAATCTAAGGAAATTCAAAAAATTAATCAGATTTTAATATTCATATTTACAAGAGCCACATTCAGCAAAACTGGAATGAAATTTTACATGAAGTGAATGATTTTCTAGAAAAGCACTAGATCCCAAAGTCAAATAAGAATCAGACAAACCATCTAAACAGTCCTATAACCCCTAAGGCAATAAACCCAGTAATTATAAGTCTCCCAAACAAACAAACAAACAAACAAAAAATAAAAACAAAAAACAAAAACAACAACAACAACAAAACTACCAACAAAAAATAAATAAATAAAACCCAGGGACAGATGGTATTAGTGCAGAATTTGGTCAGAGTGTCAAAGAATACGTAATACCAATATTTCTCAAACTATTTAAGAAAATAAAAATAGAAGAAATAGGACCCAACTCTGTTTAGGAAGCCACAGTTACACTGATACCTAAAACATAAAAGGACCCATGAAAGAAAGAATTTCATACCACTTACTGTTATGAATATCAGTGCAAAATTACACAATAGAATTATCAAAAATCAAATCCAAGAACATATCAAAATGATCATTCAACATGATCAAACTGGATTCTTCCCAGGAATGCAGGGATGGTTCAGTATACATAAATTGATCTATTTAATTCTTGATATGAAGAAACTCAAAGACAAAAATCACATGATATCTTATTCCATGTAGCAAAACCTTTGAGAAAATACAGTACCCATTCATGTTAAAAGTATCAGAGAGACCAAGAATTTAAGGTCCATTCGTAAATATAGTAAAAGCAGTATAGAACAAACCAATAGCCAATATCAAACTAAATAAAGAAAAAGTCAAAACAACTTATTAAAATCAGGAACAAGACAATGATGCCCACTGTTTCCCAATATAGTACCTGAAGTTCTAGCCCGAGCAATTTAACAACAAATGGAGATGAAGGGAATACAAACTGGGAAAGAGGAAGTCAAGATATCACTGTTTATATAAGCTTCATACATAAGCAACACCAAACATTTTACCAGAGAGCTCCTACAGTTGAAAAACAACTTCAGCAAAGTGGTTGGATATAAAATTAACTCTAACAAATCAGAAGCCATTCTGTACTCAAAGATTAAATGAGTTGAAAAACAAATTCAGGAAATAAAACCCTTCACAATAGTCAAAACTAATAAAAATATTTTGGTATGACTTCAACCAAGCAAGTAAAAGATCTTATGATAATAAATTCTATTTCCTGAAGAAAGAAATTGAAGAAGGGCTCAGAAGATTAAAGATCTTCCATGCTCGTGGATAGACAGGATTAATATAGTAAAATTTGGCCATCTTGCCAAAAGCAATCTAGAAATTCAATGCAACCCCCCTCATCAAAGTTACAATTCAATTCTTCATACAGTTAGAAATAGCATTTCTTAAATTCATTTGGAATAACAAATACCCAGGAAAGTAAAAACTATTCTCAACAATAAAAGAACTTCTGGGGTAGGGAAGAATTACTCTCCCTATTCTAAAGCAATACTGACAAAAACTGCATGGTGTTGGTACAGAGACAGGAAGGTACATCAGAAGAATAGAACTGATAAACTCTAAATGAATCCACACACTCTTGCACACCTGATCTTTGACAAAGAACTGAAAATCTTCCAGTGTAAAGTAAGACAGCATTTTCAACAAATGGTGCTGGTCAAATTGGTAGTCAGCATGTGGAAGAATGTAAATTGATCCATTCTTATCTCCTTTTACAAAGCACAAGTCCAAGTGGTCAAGGAACTCCAGAGAAAATCAGATATACTAAAACTAATAGAAGAGAATATGGGGAAAACCCTGGAACACATAGTTACAGGTGAAATTTTCTGAACAGAACATCAATGGCTCATACTCTATAATCAAATAGAGACAACTGGGATCTCATGAAATTAAAAATGTTCTTTAAAACATAGGAGAGTTTCAATATGACAAAATGGAAGCTGAAAGATTGGGAAAAAATCTTTATCAATCCTATATCTGACAGAGGCCTACTATCCAAAATATACAAAGCACTCAAAAAGTTAAACTCCAGAGAAGCAAATAAGCCTATTTAAAAAAAATTCAGTACATACCTAAACAGTGCATTCTCAACAGAGGAATCTTGAATGGATGAGAAGCACTTAAAAATGTACAACATGTTTAGTCATCAGAAAAATGCAAATCAAAACAACCCTGATATTTTTCTTTACTTAAGACTAAGAATGACTAAGATAAAAAATGTAGGTGACAGCAAATTCTAGTAAAGATGTGGAGAAAGAGAAAGAGTCCTCCAATTACGGTGGGACTACAACCTCTTTAGAAATCAGTCTGGTGGATCCTGAGAAAATTAGAAATAATTCTACTTGAAGAACCAGCTATAATATCACTACATACCCAAAAGATGCTCCAGCATATAACAAGGACACATGCTCCTATTAGCCTTCTTTATAATGGCCAGAAGCTGGAAAATACCTATCAACAGAAGAATGGATACAGAAATGTGGTACATTTACACAATGCAGTTCTATTAGCAGCTATTAAAAGCAATGGTTTCATGACATTTTTAGGCAAATGGATGGAACTAGAAAATTTCATCTTGAGAGAGGTAACCCAGAAACAAAATAAAACCTATGATATGTACTCATAAATTGTTATTAGTTCACAATGTCCATGATAGCACTGACAGACCATATAGAGCATCACAGAAGGAAGACCAGGGTGTGGACACTTCATTCATGCATTGAGGGTAAAACAGGATCATTGTGGAATGTGGGTGGGGGATGTGGGAGGAAGAAAGGGATAGGAGGAAATATGTGGGCAGTATCAGGTACTGGAGGGGACAGGAGGGAGGTACAGAGGGTTAGAAATTGAATAAAAATACATGTAGCACTCAGTGATGAGAATCTGTGGAGAGCCACTGGAGGATCCCAGATGCCAAGTTGACCAAGTCCAGCTCAGTCAATCAACAAGTCCCCAAGAGCAGTCATGAAGATTAAAGAAAAGGGAGAAAATTAGATAAAACTATAACATGATACAGCCAGTTCTGAGGCTGAAGAGAATATTTTATTACTCAGTTGGCTTTTAAGCCACTTTACATGCAGAAATATAAGATCAGTTCTGAGTCAAGGAACAAGCTATGCAATTATCAAAAATTCTGAAAACATCTTTGGGCTAGGTGGGAAGGCCAAGATAAAAAGGACTTCCAAGAGACAAAGGACTGCCACACATACATTGCTGACCCTGTTCTGAGTTTCAAATGTAAATGATCCACCCTGAACTTCAAATGTAAATGTTCTTAATACCAAATTTCAGACAGTTTCCTGAGCCCATGGCCAGAGGCAGATTCCTGCCTTGATTTTACTTCTTTTGTCCTGGTCATGTAAAACTTCCTAAGGTCAACTATCCAGTGGTGCCAAAACACTCTCAACACCAGGGAAATAAGAGGCCCTAAGACCCAATGGGGATATTTTTCTCTTAAATGCATTCATCCAAGCAGAAATTGAACATGTGGATACTACTTCAAGTAGTAAGACATGGCCCCAGGTCAAAGAATGGGGCATACCACCCATTTATTTTTTTTAATTTAATAAAGATATGTTACTGTCCAAATAAGACCAGGGACAAAAATTGGAGCTGCAACCAAAGGAAGAGACAACCTGGGGCCACCTCACTAGAAGATCCATTCTATGTGCAAAGACCAAGCCCAACACTTGCTGTTGCCAAGAGGCACTTGTGGACAGGAGCTTGGTGTGGTTCTTCCTTGGGGGGGTTCATCCAGCAACTAACCAATGGAGATGTAGATGCATAGAGCCAACCAACAGACTGAGATCTGGGAATCATTTGAGGGAGCTGGAAGAAGGACTAGAGAAGTGGAGGGAGATTGCAACCACACAAGAATAACATCAACTGGCCAGACCACCCAGTACTCCCAGGGACTAGACCACCAACCAAGAATGTCCAGGGTGGGATATATGGCTCCAGATTTATAGGTATGAGAGGATAGTCTTGTCTGACATAAATGGTGGGGAGGCCTTTAGTTCTGTGGATGTTTGATACCACAGTATGGGGGGATGCTGAAGTGGTGGGGCACAAGTGAGAAGGGGATCACCCTCATAAGGCAAATGGAAAGGAGAAGAGACTAGATGTGGAACTGGTAAGTGGGATATTATTTAAGAGGTAAATTAATGGGCTACGTTGTAAATATTTAAAAAACAGAATAAAGAAATTTCAAAAAGCTACTTCTTGAAATGAAAAAATTAAGAAATTTGAGGAGGAACCAGAATTAGCAAGTTTTAAAATCTTAGATATTAAAGATACAATAGAAGATGCTAAGTCTAAAAAAAGTAAAATGACCAAAAGCATCAAAGAAATATAAAACAGTATGTATAAATCAAAGCTAAGAATAATACATGTAGAGAAAAGAGAAAAGCCTAGCTCAAAAGCTCAGTAAAAGGTACAAGATAAAAAGATTAAGTAAAATAACATATAAAGGCAGACCAATTAAAAATACACCTTGCTATAATTAAAGGGTACTCTAAAAGGGATTGGACAAATGTGCTGCAGACGCTAAGAGATCACATTTGCCACCCCAAAACACTATACTCATCAAAATATGCAATCACAATACATGGATAAAATAATATATTCCATGATACATTCAAAATTAAAAATATCTATCTAAATATCAAGTTTTCAAAGTGCTAGAAAGAAAACTCCACCATTAGGAGACTAACTACTTCCATAAAAATAAGCAAATAAATACTTGTGCACATAAAGAAAAAATAAAAAGAAGGGAAGTACTTATATGCACCCATACCAGTAGCAGCAGTACCACCACCACCAACAACAAAATAGCAGAAATCAACAATCATTGGAAATTGATACTTATCAAAATTAGTGGTCTCAAGTCCACACTTCACACTAAAAAATAAAAGATACAAGGTCACAAACGATGAAAAACAAGATCCATCTTTCTGCTGCACTGAAGAAACACAACTCAACATAAAAGAGAGACATTACCTCAAGGTAAAGGGTCTGAAAACAATATTTCAATGAAATTGACATAAGAAGCCAGCTTAAGTAGTCATTTTAATGTCAAAGTTAGATTTCAATCCAAAACAAATCAAAAGATATAGGCAAATGTACTCACCAAATACTCATAAAAATACACCAAAATGGCATTTCAATTCTTTATTTTTTGAAAAACTTAATTTAAAAAACAAAGATAAAAGAACAAATTTTATGCATTTTTGTATAAAAGTATACGAATACATTTTTGTCCGTACTTGGCTTTTCTTTTTTCCCAAAGGTTTGATAGTGTGCATTAAGTTCTTACAGTTACAATGAGCAAAAAGTACATGTAAAACAGGATGTAAGCCGGAATTAGTCAAAGTATTCTTTGTGTGTAAGGATTAAGAATAATGGTTGTTTGTTTGTTTTTGTTTGTTTTTTTGTTTGTTTGTTTTTTCTTGAACTTCAGGCAGTCTGTGAGTTGTTTCTGGGGTGTTCAGATCTTTCTGGGGTTAGTATTCAATTATCAGTGACTGCATATTATGTCTACTTTTTGTGACTGGGTTATCTCACTCAGAATGATATTCTCTAGATGCATCCATTTTCTTAAGAATTTGGTTAAGTCATTGTTTCTGATAGCTGAGTATTACTCCATTGTGTAAATGTAACCCAATTTTTGTATCCATTCTGACAAAAGAGCTGTAAACATTCAATAGAAAAAGAACAGCCTATTCAACAAATGGTGTTGGTCCAACTGGCACACAGAGTGCAGAAGAATTAAAATAGGCATTTCAATTCTTAACATTTATGCCTTAAATACACAAGCATTCAAATTTGTAAATGCAACACTACTGTGCCATAAATCACATATCCATCATTATATCCCGATACTAGAAAATTTTAATGCCCCACCCTTACCAAGAGACAGGTCACAGAGACAAAACCTGACATAAAAATGTTGGACCCAGATGTTACAAACCAAATTGACCTAAGAAAAATTTATAGAACATTTCACCCAAGGAGTACACCCCCCACACACATATCTTCCATGTTGCACCTCAAGAAACTTACTCAACATAAAAGTATCAACAGATACATGATAATTGAAGTAACTTCCAGCATCCTATTAAACCACACAACAGAAGCAACAGAGAGCTTACCATATATTAGAAATAGGACTTCTCTTCCCTATGTGAAAAATGGGTCAAGACAGAAATAAAAAGATTACAATTCAATGTAAAGAATGCAAAGCCTATGAGACACAAAGAAAGCAGTTCTAACAGAAAATTTAATAGCACTAAGTCACTACA
Source organism: Micromys minutus (assembly GCF_963924665.1). Lineage (NCBI taxonomy): Eukaryota > Metazoa > Chordata > Mammalia > Rodentia > Muridae > Micromys > Micromys minutus. The sequence goes on along the minus strand of NC_137972.1, from coordinate 97,117,918 downwards.
TGGTATGATTTGAAAGATCTCATATTAGCCACTTAACAAATTGCACACCTGAAAGCTCTATAACAAAAAGAAGTAATCACAGCCAAGACAAGCAGATGACAGGAAATAATCAACCCGAGGACTGAAAGCAATGAAATAGAAAGAAGTAGAAGACTACTAAACTAAATAAACAAATAAACAAATAAATAAATTAATTAATTAAAAAAATGAAACACAGAGTTGGCTTTTGATAAAAATCAACAAGATGGTCAAACCCTTATACAAACTAACTGAAAAACAGAAAAGGAATATTAAAATAAACAAAATCAGAAATCAAATCCCTACAGTCAGAGCTTGAGTATATCACTGAAGACAAAATAGAGAGAAAAGGCAAAATTCAAGAAACCAAGAGATCAAGGCTTCTGAGTCAACTAAGCATGAGTTTAGAGACTGAGAGAGCCAGCACAGGCCTGCATGAGTGTGGATCAGGTCTTCTGCATATGTATTATAGCTATTAGCTTAGTGTTTCTTATGGGACTCTTCTTTATGAACACGAGTGGATCTCTGATACTTCTGCCTGTTCTTGAGAATGTTTTTTGGTTGGGTTTCTATGTGAAATATTGATATGACAATTTTTGCTTCATATTATTATATTTTATTCTGTCATGTTTAATTTTTTTGTAATCTTTAAACCTGTACTTTTCTAGTGAGAGACAGGGAGGGAGTTGATTCAGAGGGGAGGAGAGGTGGAAATATACAGAGCAATAAAGGGTGGGATAACTATAATCATAATACATTGTATAAGAAATAATGTTTTCTATAAAAATAGAAATATTCTAGAGGAATAAAGCAACAGATTTTTATATAAAATTTTTAGAAAGAAAAGAATATATTAATAAAACTTTCATAATGTAGTACGTCCTGTACATTACAGTTTTGAAAAACAATATAAAAATGCTAAGTAGATTGGAGAGGAATAGTTTGAATTACTAAAGTCTGCTTACCCTAAAAATAATAATAAAAGTACAATTACTAATGTATGCATTTGGATTATCATTTGGTTTTCACATTTGAAATGAAAAATCACACAATTTTAGTTTCAGTAGTGTTATTCTTAAATGACTGTGCTAGAATAAAAACATGAGGCACCTTTTAATACAGATCGAATGCTCTGTAAATTTGGAGAATAATATCATGCTAAGACATTTAAAGAAAAGTCTATATTATGTTCAGATATTGGATACATATTCATTGGATATTTTATTTATTTGCATTTCAAATGTTATCTCCTTTTCCAGTTTCCTGTCTGCAACCCCTCTATGCCATCCCCCCTTACCCTGCTTCTATGAGGGTACCTCCCCTTGATGGCAGGTAAGACCCCTTCAGCTCCTTTAATTCTTCACTCAACTCCCACATAGTTATCTGTCTGATGATGGTTGGCTTGAAGCATCCACAAATGTCAGGATCTGGCAGAGCCTCTCAGGAGACAGTGGTATCAGGATCCTGTCAACAAACACTTATTGGCATCAGCAATAGTGTCTGGGTTTAGCATCTGCATGTGGGATGAATCCCCAGGTGGGACATTCTCTGGATGGCCTTTTTTTTTCAGTCCCTGTCCCACTCTTTGTCTCTCTATTTCCTTCAGACAGGAGCAATTTTGGGTTAAAATTTTGGAGATGTGTGGGTCACCCCATCCATCAATAGGGGTGGAGGATGGGGGAATAGGGGCAGGGTGTCATGCCTAACTTCTGGATATGGTCACAACAGGTTCTCCCTTCCCTTTGTGGGGTATTTTAGTTAATGTCACCCCCATGGGGTTCTGGGAGGCTCTTGCTTTATTAGTATCTGGCTGCTATCCCCAGTTCCCCATCCCTCATTGGTACACACCTCTGTTCAATTTCCTGACCCTTGGTACATCTTCTCCATCTTCTTTAAATTATAAATGTTCCCTCCTGTATTCTGAGAACAAACTCTGTGTAAGAAAGATATTCAATTTTTATAAAATTAAATCTCCTTTTATATATATTTTCAAAAACAACTGTTATGATCCCATGACATGTTCTCTAAGTCTAATAACACTGATGTATATACTTCAAGATTGCTAATTGTATTGTTCTTTTTTAACCTAGCTTTATAATTCATTTACTGTACTCTCTCCATTTTAACAAGCTAATTTTTAACAGCCTGACCTTTGTATAATTGCTAAATACTTGTTTTAAATAAGGTAATACTTTATTAAATATTTAAGAATTTCATGTCATTTTTTAAATCATTTTTTGAGGAGTTGGCCTATTTATTACTCGGCAACAACTGGTATACTCATATAAACTTAAAGGCTGTAATTTCAGAAATCCAAAAGGATGTGTTGTGGAATTTGGAGAGACTTTAATATAAATAGTAGGCCAATGCTTCACATATCAAAGGAATTTATTGAAATTAAGGAAATAGAATAATAACAAATTAACTAAATAATGAGTAGAACCAGAAGGAATTAACAACCTAGTAGAGAATGGGCCTGACAAGGGAACACAACATGGACACACTGAAGTGTTTTCGGTGAAGTGTGATGTATCCTAGGCAGACTAATGAATATTGTAGCAGGGCAAAGAAACATACTCTGATATGGACATTCATTTTATTTGCCTCTAGGTCATATCAGACAGCTTTCTAGAATGCTGAGCAAAGGAGAAACACAATCTTTTCGTGTTTTGATGTAGTCATTCTGACACAATTGCTGACAATATATAGAGGGGACAGGCATGAAAGGAAAGGCTTCACTTTAGAGGTACCTAACAAAAAGTTTAAGTTGGCTAAGTGACTGAAGTAGCCTGAAGTTTGTGGCACTGAACATACAAGCCTGAACTGACTGAACTAAGGATATCTCATAAGTAAATAACTAAGGATGGGTTAAATGGGAAGTTGGAGAAGACATCAGTCAAAGAGCATTCTTAGTTAATGCTCGGCCTTAACAAACTGGAAGGAAAGACTAATTATTTGAACCAAACCAAACCAAAATAACAACAAAAATAAAAATAAAAACAAGCAAACAAACAAAAACAAAAACCTGGAGAAGCTTGTTGTCAGAGCCAAAACCATATCCAAAAATGTATTCTTTGATAGGCATGAGGGGACTGCACATAATCTGGAAGGGAGGAATTGGTTTTTGTTGAGGTTGGAAAACTAATCAGTCGCAGAATAAATTTAGGAAGGCACAATAGATAAATGTCTAATGCTTCCAATCTGAGTTTCTTATCTTACCATTGGAACAAGAAACAGAAATTAGCTGCATGCAGATAGAGGAAAGAAGATACTGAAATATAAGTCATTCTGTAAAAAGAGAGAAAGACCAGATAAGTATTTGTGGTGTGTGTGTGTGTGTGTGTGTGTGTGTGTGTGTGTGTGTGTGTTTTAACAAAGTATAAGCTTACAATATGGAAAAATATCTAGTTATTATAATATTGTCATGCGTATTATCATGAAAAACTAATATACCCATTAATATGAACATGAAAACCATGACAGAAATGAAGGCCTATCATTGAAAATGCTATCAGAAAGTGCTATGATTTATTTTTGATTGAAAGCTACCATTTAGCGAAAGTGTTGTTCAATAAAAAGCTACAGAAGCCACCTATAGAAGAATCTGCAGTTGCCTTTGTAATTTATCACCTAAATTTAAAGTATCTTTTAATATTTGGAAATGTCAATTACAATAGAGAAAATGAACCAAAACAGAAATTTGTACATCCAAAATCATATTTTTTTTTTTGTTTTCTGACATTAAGTGACATCTTAACCATTAAGCTGTTCATTGTTTAACACAAATCAGAGGAAATGCCCAGAACTGTAATTGAGGGATTTAATGGTCACCCACAGAAAATAATGTGGCACAGTTTCTTCACTTGCTTCAGCTTTCTAAAAGCCATTAAGCTTCTGTCTAAGTTTGGAATAATGGCCCAGAAATCAACCAAAAGGAAGAACAAATGACTAAAAAAAGAGAAAATATGTTTCTTTAACAGCAGTTCAAAAGGAAACTAATGTGTACAATGATGTTTTCTAAAATATTCAATGAAATAACAAAAGTAGAATATACTCTTGCTTTATCATAAATAATAAATTTTAAATTCTAATTAATTCATTTGCTATGCTACAGTTTATATGTTAAATGTCTGCCAAAGCCCAGAATAGAATATGGGGGTTGAATTTGGGAGGCAGGATTCATGGGTGGCCTGAATGTACATGGTGACAGAATAAGCTGCTGAGGTGTATATGCTGTGCGTCTGCCTCCTGCAGGGCATGGCTGACTTAAGTTAGATCAAAGCAATGGAGCCAAAAGATTATAACTCTTTCCAAAGATTTAGGCAAAACAAACCTGTGTTTGGTAGCTAATAATCCCATGCTCCGAAAATCATAGTCAGCTGAAAAAATACACTGAGTAAGATAATAGTAACTGATTTTCAGGTCTGTAAGCATGACACTTACCACAGAAGGATTACATGTGGTTTTATCTATGTATCCAATTACTTTGGTTAGTGCAAGTCAGTTTTCATAGTGTGGGCCCTTTAAGTAACAAGCAATCTTACATTTCCAAGTCTTCCCACTTTAGGAGGAGATTGCTCTCTATGTATATTTATGAAAAGACACTGTTGAACTATACTACATGTGTGATAAACAAAATGGCTTTTACAGTTAGGGCCCGTTAATAGTTTTATGGTAAGCCCTCGTGAAAAAAAAAAGATTAGCAATTAGTCTTTCTTCAATTTTCTGCCTGGTAAGCAGAAAACCCTAGATGATGATTTCCTTTTTGCTTTCTCCCCTACATTAACTTCCTGTCACTTTCTACTGTTTAAATTTAGAATGCTCCAAAATTTAAAATGGTGGCTAAACAGATCACACATTTTTCGGATGTATTCTGCATCAACTAATACATAGAAAAGGAGTTTTCTAATATCAAATATATGTTAAGTGAGATATAACCTCTAATGTGTTCAGGGAGAGAAAGATAAATTCTCTTGGCTTCAAAAATACAATTTTTGCTATCGCTTCATATTATGAGAGTCCTACTCTCTTTCTTCAACTATTTCTTCTTTTACTTTTTTAGTGCCTTTATTTATAATTGTTTTAAACATCTAGCTAACTTTTGTTTTCACTGAAAATATCAAGCATCCAGTATAAATGACCATAGTTGAAAATTTTAACATATTTTCAGGTTCCTGCACAATAGATTTCCAAATGATTAAGATCATTCACTATTTTCTATTTTTTCATATCAGTAAGTCACATGCAAAAATGTTAACACTATTATCATCATATGTATTTGAGAAAAGGATTAATGATTAATATTATTCTTTGAGAACTTCCATTTTAGTTCCACAACTCTTTTATTTTTATTATTATTATTATTTATGTATTATTTACTTGTTACACTGCAGATTTTATTCCCCACCCAGTACACTCTCCAGTTCACATCCCATACCTCTACCCTCTCCTGTTCTCATCCCACCCAGCCCACCAGACCTCTAAATTCCCTGGGGCTTCCAGTCACTTGAGGGCTAGGTGTATTTTCTCTGACTGAACCCAGACCCAGCAATGCTCCACTGTATATGTGTTGGTGACCTCCTATCAGCTGGTGTTTGCTGCCTGGTTAGTTATCTAGTGTCTGAGAGACCTCTGGGGTCCATATGTATTCTTTGGTTGGCAGTTTAACCCTGGGAACTCTGGGGTATCTGGTTGCTTGATATTGTTGTCCTTCCTATGAGATTGAGGATCTGATTATCTCCTCCAGTTCTTTTTCTATCTTTTCCATTGGGGTCCCTGTGATGGTGGCTACCTCCAGCTATACATCCTCCATTGCTACACATCCCTCTTTAAATTCCTAACTCTCTGTGTATCATTCCTCTCATACAGGAGCCTGCTGCCTTTTTCTCCACACCCTCCTCTCTTCCTTCCAAGTTCCTTTCACTCTCTACCTCCCATGAATATGTTGTTTCTTCTTCTATGTAGAACTGAAGCTTCCACCTTTTTGTATTCCTTTTTCTTGAGCTTCACATGGTCTGTGAATAATAACTTGGGTAATCAAAGAAGGCTAATGTGTAGTATATTCAAATATATCAAGAAATTAGACTCCAGAGAATCAAATAACACTATTAAAAATGGGGTACAGAGCTAAACAAAGAATTCTCAAGTGAGGGATATTAAATTGCCAACAAGATCCTGAAAAAATGTTTAACTTCTTTTAGTCATCAAAGAAATGCAAATCAAAACAATCCTGAGATCCCACCTCATACCAGTAAAAATGACTAAGATAAAAAATTCAGATGACAAAAGATTCTGATGAGGATGTAAAATAAGAGAAATATTCCTCAGTTGCTGGTAGATTTCAAGCTGGTACAACCACTCTGGAAAACAGTCTATCATTTCCTCAGATAATTGGCTACCCGAGGATACAGACATACCACCTTGGGGCATATAACTAAAAAATGTTTCAACACATAACAAGAAGCTCTGGTTGTTGGTACTATTGTTCTTATGGGGAAGCAAAGCTCTTCAGCTCCATCAATCATTTCTCTAAATTCTCCATTGGTGACTCAGTTCTCAATTCAATGGATGGTTGTGAGGATCTTCTTTTGGCAGAACACCTGAGAAAACAGCTATATCAGGTTTCTGTCAGCATGCAATTCTTGGCTTCAGAAATTTTGTTTAGGTTTGGTGGCTGTATATGGGCTTGATTTCCACAGGAGGCAGTCTCTAGATGGCTTTTGCTTCACTCTCTGCTTCAAACTTTGTCTGTGTATATAGTTGAGAAGTTGTATCAGTGTACCACATTTTCTGTATCCCTTCCTCTGTTGAAGAACATCTGCTTTCTTTCCAGCTTCTGCCTATTATAAATAAGGATTCTATAAACATAGTGGAGCATATGTCCTTGATGCATGTTGGACTATCTTTTGGGTATATGCCCAAGAGTGAAATAGCTGGGTCTTTAGTTAGTTTATGTCTAATTTTCTGAGGAAGCTCCAGACTGACTTCCAGAGTGCATCTACAAGGTTGCCATCTCACCAAAAATGGAGAATTACTCTTTTGTTTCTCCACATCTTTGCCAGCATCTGCTGTCTCCTGAGATTTTGATTTTAGTCATTCTGACTGGTATGGGGTGGAATTTCAGGGTTGTTTTGACTTGCATTTACCTGTTGACTAAGGATTTTGAACATTTCTTTAGGTGCTTTTCAGCCATTCAATATCTCTCAGTTGAGAATTCATTATTTAGACCTGTCCCCCATTTTTAAACAGGGTTATTTGATTCTCTTGAATTTAACTTCTTTAGTTCTTTGTATATATTGGATATTCTTGCTTTATTAGATTTAGGATTGGCAAAAGTCTTTCCCAATCTGTTGGTTGCTCTCTTGTCCTAATGACAGTGTACTTTGCCTTAAAGAAGAGTTGCAATTTTATGAAGTCCCATTTGTCAATTCTTGATCTTAGAACATAAGCTATTAGTGTTCTGCTTAGGAAATTTGTCCCTGTTCCTATGTGTTCTAATCTCTTCCTCACTTTCTTAGTTTGAGTGTATCTGGTTTTATGTGAAAGTCCTGGATCTCTGAACTTGAGCTTTGTACTGGGCTATAAGAATGATTCAATTTGCACTCATCTACATCCTGACAACCATTTGAACCAGCACCATTTGTTGAAAATGCTATCTTTGTTTATATTTTGTAGAATAATTTAAAGAGTATTGGTATTGTTTTTTTTTTTTTGAAAGTATAACAGAATCCTGCACTAAATCTATCTGATTATGGGATCTTTTTGGTTTGGAGACTTTTGATGACTGCATCTATTTCTTTGGGGATTATGGGACACGTTAAATGGTTTATCTAATTCTTACTTTTCTTTAGTACCTGGTATCTGTCTAAAAAATTGTCCATTTAATCCAGATTTTTTAGTTTTGTTGAGATTAGGTTTGTAGTAGGATCTGGTAATTTTTTGATTTTTTTTTTTTTTCAGATTCTGTTATGTCTCACTTTTCAACTCTGATTTTGTTGAAGAATGGGATTGGAATTTTGATGGGGAATGCATTGAATCTGTAGATTGCTTTTGCTAAGATGGCCAGTTTTAAAATGTTGATCATTCCCATCCATGAGCATGGGACATCTTTCCATTTTCTGAGATCTTAAATGATTTCCTTCTTTAGAGGTTTGAAGTTCTTGCCATACAGGTCCTTCACTTACTTAGTTAGAGTCACACCGAGGTATTTCATAGATTTTGTGACTATTGTTAAGGGTATCTTTTCCCTAATATCTTTTTCCATATGTTTGTCCTTTAAATACAGGAAGTCTAGTGATTTGTTTGAGTTAATTTTATATCCAGCCACTTTGCTGAACTTGTTTATCAGCTGTAGGAATTCTCTGATGGAATTATTTGTGGGGTAGCATAAGTACACTATTATGTCATCTACAAACAGTGAAGTTTTTTCTACTTCCTTTCATATTTGTATCCCTTTGATTTCCTTTTGCTGTCTAATTGCTCCAGCCAGGACTTCCAGTACTATGTTGAATAGGTAGGGGGAGAGTGCGCTGCATTGTCAAGTCCCTGATTTTAGTGGAATTCTTTAAGTTTCCCACCATTAACTTTGATGTTGGCTGTTGGTTTACTGTATATTGCTTTTATTATATTTAGGTATGGGCCTTGGATTTCTGTTCTTTCTAAGACTTTTAACACAAAGTGATGTTGGCTTTTGACAAATGCTTTGTCAACATCAAGTGAGATGACTATGTGATTTTTTTTTCTTTGAGTTTGTGTATGTGGTGGATTACATTGATGACTTTCCTTATATTAAACCATCCCTGCATCCCAGGAATAAAGCCTACTTAATCATGGTGAATGATCATTTAGTTGTGTTCTTTGATTCGTTTTGCAAGGATTTTGTTGATTATTTTTGCATCAAAGTTCATAAGTGAGATTGGTCTGAAGTTCTCTTCCCTTGTAGGGTCTTTGTGTGGTTTAGGAACAAGGGTTATTGTAGCCTTAAAAAATGATTTAGGTAGTTTTCCGTCTGATACTATTTTGTGGTATAGTTTGGAGAGTATTGGCATTGTGTTGTCAATAAATGCCTGATAAAACTCTGCCCTGAACCCATCTGGACCTGGGCTATTTTGGTTGGCAGCTTTGATAACTGCTTCTATTTCTTTCAGTGTTATGGGATTATTTAGATGTTTTACCTGGTCCTGGTTTAACTTTTGTATCTAGTATCTTGAATTCATCCATTTCCTGGAGATTTTCCAGCTGTGTTGAGTATATGCTTTTGTAGTAGGATCTGATGATTTCTTGAATTTCCTTAGTTTCAGTTGTTGTGTCTCCACTTGCCTTTCTGATTTTGTTAATTTTTATACTATTTCTTTGCCCTATAGTTAGTCAGGCTAGTGGTTTATCAATCTTGTTGCTTTTCTCAAAGAAGCAGCTCTTGGTTTTGTTGATTCTTTGAATGGTTCTTTTTGTTTCTATTTGGTCTATTTCTGCCCTGTGTTTGATTATTTCTTGCCATCTACTCCTCTTTGGTGTATCTGCTTCCTTTTGTTCTAGTGCTTTTAGCTGTGCTGTCATGTTGCTTATGTATGCTCTCTCTAGTTTCTTTTTGGAAGTGCTCAGGTCTATGAGATTTTCTCTCAGTACTGCTTTCATTGCATCCCATAGGTTTGGGTATGTTGTGTTTTTGTTTTCATTGAATTCTAGAAAATCCTTAAGTTCCTTCTTTATTTCTCCTTTTACCCTGCTATTGTTTAACAGAGCGTTGTTTAGTTTCCATGTGTATGTGGGCTTTTTCTTGTCTTTGTTGTTGTTAAAGACCAGTCTTAGACCATGATAACCTGAGAGGATGAATGGGAGTATTTCATTCTTCTTATATTGATTGAGGCTCGTTCTTTGTCCAATTATGTGGTCAATTTTTGAGAAGGTGCCATGGGGTGCTGAGAAGAAGGTATATTCTTTTACTTTAGAATGATATGTTCTGTAGATATCTATTAATTCTAGTTGGTACATAGTCTCTGCTAGTTTTACTGTGTCCTTGTTTCCTTTCTGTTTCCATGATCTGTCCATTGGTGAGAGTGGGGTATTAAAGTCTCCCACTATTATTGTGTGTGGTAAAATTATTTTTTTTGAGCTTTAGTAGGGTTTCTTCTATGAATGTGGGTGCTTTTGTATTTGGAGCATATATTTTAAAAATTGACAGTTCCGCCTGACAGATTTCCCCTCTAATGAGTAAAAAAGTGTCCTTCCTTATCTTTTTTGATAACTTTTGGTTTGAAATTTATTTTATTCGATATTAGAATAGCCACTCCATCTTTCTTCTTGGGTCTGCTTCCTTGGAAGTTTTTTTTTTCCCCAAGAATTTACTCTAAGATAGTGTCTGTCTTTGTCTCTGAGATGAGTATCCTGTATGCAGCAAAATGCTGGATTTTGTATATGTATCCAGTCTGATAGCATTTGTCTCTCTATTGGGGAGTTGAGACCATTTATGTTAATAGATATCAAGGAATAGTAGTTGCTGTTTTGTTCTATTATTGCTTTTGTAGGTTGAGTTGTGTCTGTGTCTCTTCTTTTGTTTTTCTTTCTTAGGAGTTTTCTTGTTTTTACTAGGGTGTAGTTCCTTTCATTGTATTGGGTTTTCCACCTATAACTGGTTGTAGTCCTGGGTTTATGATCAGATATTGTGTAAATTTAGATTTGTCACGAAATATCTTCATCTCTCCATCTATGGTGATTGATAGTTTTGCTGGGTATAGCAGCTTGGGCTGGCACTTGTGCTCTCTTAGGGTCTGCATGATGTCTGTCCAGGCTCTTCTAGCTTTCATAATCTCTGTTGAAAAATTGGGTGTGATTCTCATTGGTCTGCCTTTATGTGTTACCTGACCTTTTTTTTTTTTACTGCTTTTAGTATTCTTTCTTTGCTTTGGGAACTTGGTGTTTTGACTATTATGTGTCAGGAGGAATTTCTTTTCTGGTCCACCCTATTTGGAGTTCTGAAGGCTTCTTTTATGCTCATGGTCATCTCATTCTTAAGGGTAGGGAAGTTTTCTTCTACAATTTTGTTGAAGATATTTACTGTGCCTCTTAGTTGATATTCTTCTCCCTCTTCTTTTCCTATTATCTTTAGGTTTGGTCTTCTCATTGTGTACTGGATCTCCTGGACAATTTGGGTTAGGAGTTTTTTGGTCTTTGCATCTTCTCTGACTGTTTTGTCTATGTTTTCAATGTTGTCTTTGGCCCCCGAGATTCTATCTTCCATCTCTTCTAGTCTATTGGAAATGCTTCCATCTGTGACTCCTGATTTCTTTTTTAGGTGTTCTACCTCTAGGGTTATCTCTTTTAGAGTTTTCTTTATTCTGTAAATTTCTTTTTTAATATGCTTCTTCCATTCCTTTATTTCTTTGGTTCTGTTTTCCTCTAGTTCTTTGAGTTCTTTGAGTGTTTTTCTTGTTTCCTCTTTTAAAGCTTCTGATTCTTTTTGTTTTTCCTCCCATTCTTGTTTAAGGATCTCTATCATCATCTTGAGGTATTATTTGCCCTCTGCCTTCTTTTTCTGGAGTGTTTGGCATTCTGCTGTTTGCTGTGATGGGAGAGCTGGGTACTGGTGTTGCCAGGTTGTCTTGGTTTCCTTGGGATATGTTTTTCACTTTCCTCTTGCCATCTTGTTGTCAGTGATATGTTCTTGCCTTTCCCTTGTACCTGCTCTGTGTCCCTGAATCTCCGCTGCTCCAGGTGGGTGATGATCCGAGCCCTGTTCTGTGTCCAATCTGCTGGGTGAGAACAGAGGTTCCAATGCTGGGTTCCTGGTCTCTGGATCAGGCAGGGAAGGGGTGTGCTTTCCGTGTGCACTCGGCAGAGATCTCTCTTCCCCCTGGCTACTCGGATCTCTTTCTCATCAGGTCTTTACCTTTGGGAACTGCTGGTCCAGGTGGCAGATGGGCCAAGCCCTGTTCTGTGCCCTAAACCACCAGGTGGGAACAGAGGTCCCAATGCTGGGTTCCTGGTCTCTGGATCAGGCAGGGCAGGGCGTGCTTTCCGTGCACACTCGGCAGAGATCTCTCTGCCCCCTGGCTACTCGGATCTCCTTCTCACTAGGCCTTTACCTTTGGGAACTGGTGGTCCAAGTGGCAGATGGGCCAACCTTTTTTTTTTTTTTTTTTTTTTTTTTTTTTGAGCTTTAGTAGGGTTTCTTTTATGAATATGGATGTTTTTGTATTTGGATCATATATTTTAAGGATTGAGAGTTTCTCCTGACAGATTTCCCCTGTAATGAGTGAAAAGTTTTCTTCCTTATCTTTTTTGATAACTTTTGGTTGAAAATCTACTTTATTTGATATTAGAATGTCCACTCCAGCTTGCTTCTTGGGGCCATTTGCTTGGAAGTTTTTTTCCCAACATTTTACTCTGAGATAGTGTCTGTCTCTGTCTCTGAGATGAGTTTTCTGTATGCAGCACAATGCTTGGTTTTATTTATGTATCCAGTCTGATAGTCTATATCTTTTGATTGGGGCATTGAGTCCATTGATGTTAATAGATATTAAGGAATTGTGTTAGCAGTTTCCTGCTATTATTTCTTTGGTAGGTTGGATTGTGCCTGTGTGTTTTTCTTCTTTTAGTTTTCTTGCTTAGAAGTTTTCTTGTTTTTACTATGAGGTGGTTTCTCTCATTGTATTGTGTTTTCCACATATAATTCATTTCAGTGCTGGGTTTTTGGTCATTTATTGTCTGAATTTAGTTTGTCTTGGAATATCTTCACCTCACCATCTATGGTGATTGAGAGTTTTGCTGGGTATAGCAGCTTGGGTTGGCACTTGTGCTCTCTTAGGGTCTGCATGATGTCTTTCCAGGCTCTTCTACTTTTCATATTCTCTGTTGAGAAATCAGGTGTGATTCTGATTGCTCTGCCTTTATATGTTTCATGACCATTTTCCCTTACTGCTTTTAGTATTCTTTTTTTGCTTTGGTCAGTTGGTGTTTTGACTGTTATGTGTTGAGAGAATTTTTTTTTCTGGTCCAACCTACTTGGAATTCTGTAGGCTTCTTTTATGCTGGAGGTCATCTTATTCTTAAGGGTATGGAAGTTTTCTTCTAAAATTTTGTTGAATATATTTTCTGTGCCTCTTAGTTGAAATTCTTCTCCCTCTTCTATTCCTTTCATCCTTAGGTTTGGTCTTCTCATTGTGCCCTGGATCTCCTGGACATTTGGGTTTAGGAGGTTTTTGGATTTTGCATCTTCTCTGACTGTTTTGTCTATGTTTTCAATGTTGTCTTCGGCCCCCGAGATTCTCTCTTCCATCTCTTGTAGTCTGTTGGAAATGCTTGTATCTGGGACTCCTTTCTTTTTTAGGATTTCTACCCCTAGGATTGTCTCTTTTAGTGTTTTTTTTATTGTGTCTATTTCTGTTTTAAATTCCTTCTTCCATTCTTTCATCTTGTTGGTTCTTTTTTCCTCTAGTTCTTTGAGTTCTTTGAGTGTTTTTCTTGTTTCTTCTTTAAAAGCTTCTAATTCTTTATCCTTTTCCTCCTGTTCTTGTTTAAGGATCTCTATCATCATCTTGAGGTAGGATTTCAGGTCTGAGTCTTCTTTTTCTGGAGTGTTTGGCATTCCACTGTTTGTTGTGATGGGAGAGCTGGGTTCTAGTGTTGCCAGGATGTCTTGGTTTCCCTTGTGTATGTTCTTTAACTTTCCTCTTGCCATCTTGTTGTCAGTTATTGGTTCTTGCCTTTTCCTTGTATCTGGCCTTTGTCCCTGGATCTCTGCTTTTCCTGGTGTAGGCTGATCCAAGTGCCTGTTGTGCACCCCAAAAGCCTCTGGCTGGGAACAATGGGCCCAATGCTGGGTTCCTCCGTCCCTGGATCAACCCGGGCAGGCACACACTTTCAGAGTGCTCTGCTGAGATCTCTCTGCCCCTAGGCTAATCAGAATCCGTTCTCACCCTGTTCTGACCAGTCCTGTGTCTCTGGGTCTCTGCTCTTCCTCGTGGCGGATGGTCTGAGCGCCTGTTGTGCACCCCAAAAGCCGTGGGCTGGGAACAGTGAGCCCAATGCTGGGTTCCTGGTTCTCTGGTTCAAGCTGGTCAGGCATGCACTTTCAGTGTGCTCCTATGAGATCTCTCTGCCCCTTGGCTAATCAGAATCCATTCTCATCCCGTTCTCACCAGTCCTGTGTGTCTGGGTCTCCGCTCTTCCTGCTTTTCTGTTTTTAAGATGGTTTCTCCACTGTGCCAGACAGTCTGGGGGCCAGGTGACTCTGCGGCTGCTGGTGTTGTCTGGCTCCTCTGACCATCCGGCTCCTGCTCTGCTGCAGGAGATGCTCTGAGGGCCGCAGGGCTCGCTCAGGAAGCTGAAGTGGCAGAGGCTATAGTAGGCACAGCACACTGATATGTATGCTACACAAAGACTCAAAAATGAAAGAGAACTTCAGACCAATTTTGCTTAAATATTGATTAAAAATATACTTATTTAAAATCTCAGAAACTGAAGCCAAGAACACATCAAAACAGTCATTCATCAATATCAAGTAGACTTCATCCCTGGGGTGCAGGAATGGTATGATATATGGAAGGAAATCCATCAACTAATCTACTATATTAACAAACTGAAAGAAAAAGATTACATGATTATCACTTTAGATCCTGAAAATGACTTTGAGAAAATTAAACTTCCTCCATGCTAAAAGACTTAGAATGATGTGGAATTCAAAGCACACATCTAAATATAATAAAAGTAATGTATAACAATTCAGCAGCCAACATCAAATTAATTGGAAAGAAGCATGAAGCAATCCCATTAAAATCAGCTACAATAAAAGCCTGCCCATTTTCTCCCTATTTACTTAATATGGCACTTTAAAGTTCTAGCTAGACCAATGAGACCCCAAAAGGAGGTCAAAAGATACAAATCAGAAAGAAGTCATGGTATCTGTATTTGGAAATGATATGAAACTGTACATAATTTACCCCCCCCCCCAATTTTACAAGAACCCTTACAACTGATAACTTCAGCCAAGTGAATGGATTTAAAATTAACTCAAACAATTCAGTAGCCTTCCTGTATACAAAGAATATATGGACTGAGAAAGAAATTAAGGAAACAGTACCAGACACAATAGTCACAAACAATGTAAAATACTATGTGTCACTCTAATCAAGCAAGTAAAAGATCTGTATGAGAAAAATTTACATCTCTGAAGAAGACTTCAGAGGAAAGGAAGGTTTTCCATGCTTATGGATTGGTAGAATTATCATAGTAAAAATGGCCCTCTGCCAAAAAGTAATCCACATCAAAATTCCAACCCAATTCTTCACAGAGATAAAAAGATCAATCAATTCTCACCTTCATACTAAATACCAAAAAAATAAAAAACAAGACAAAACAGGATAGTGAAAACAATTCTTAAAAATAAGAAAAAAAAATTTTAAAAAGAGATAATACCCCATTTCTTTCTCTGCCAATGGGGAGTCGACACACTGTTATTTTGCCTTCCAGACTTATGATAGATCAAGCTATAAGTACTGGAACTTTTTGTGTCTTTCTATAAGGCAAAGATACCAGAGCTTAACCACACATAAGCTTCAATGTGATATTTTTCCGGTGACATTTTCCAATTTAATTAAATCTACCATAATATTAAGCATTGGTTATATTCCACCTTATTGCCAGAAGATGGGTGATATTTTACTTTCTTTCTCATCCAATTCGAAGCTATTTTATGGGTGTTTGGGCAACAAAAATGGCAGAGACTGAAAAGATTTCTTGCACTTTAGATAGGAAGTTTGTATAAACATGTGAATAATAACGTCTGCATTGGTGGCCTAGCACACACTCAAATGCCTCTAGGTCAAGAAACAGTAATGTATATTTGCTATACACTAATATGTATATTAGTGTATAGCAATATATATATATATTATATATTATATATATTATATAGCAATATAAATATATATATTACTAAACACTAATATGTTCTTTTATTGGCAGGTATATAGCACTTTCTTATAGCAGGTTGACACAAGGATATTATTAAAGAACTTGAAAATGAGAAAAGAAAAAACAGTAATTTCTTCCAGTACCTTATGAAATGGACTATCGTTGAGTAATTTTTGGAATGGTTATTACTCTGCACCTTTGAATTGCCCATTTTTCCATGTAACCAGTGAGTCATTATTCACAGAAAAGAGCAGAGACTTTTGTGTAGCACAAATGCACAGCAGCACTTAAGAAAAGCTTCTGTTCATACTATATTGTGATTTCAAATAATTACTGAAACATTAGAAAGCTAAAACTTTTTCATGTGCTTGGTGACTTTATCTTACTGATTTAGTAATCACATTCACACTGTCAGCAATGAGAAATATTCTACCACACTTCATTCACAAGGATGAAGAGATTCACAAAAATGTGTTAGGACTGCTTTTGGGCTAAGTTTCATGATGTAGCTAGGAATATTGTAATTTAGTTAAAACTAATTTAAATTACTGTGTATCCCAAAATCCATCTTTAGGTTGGTAGACACAACTCTTATATACACTTGAAATAAAGAAAAATATGAGTCTCATCAATTTAGAAAGATAGTAATCCCCACAGCATGAATAAATTTATAGAATAAAGTAGCACTGCTCTAAAAGCATCTATGTTTTACAAACATTGTTGTGAATATCTCTTCTTTGCTTTTGTTCAAAACATTGTTAATTTAACAGGAAAAAATAGGAATATATCTGTAAAAATAACTGAGTTGTTTTCTTAAGCCATCATGTGGAGTTTGAATGATTTATCTGACATCACTTGATTTGGCAAATTGTTGCATTCTATGGGGGTAACCATTCTTGTAAGCCATATGTCTAACAAATGTTTAAGATCAATATGCAGACCCACATACATGCCTAATGAGAAAACAAACAAAAACATGACGATAAATTTTACTGAAAAACATGGATTTTAAATAACCATTATAAAAATTATTCATTTGGATTATCTCTTAGGAAATGAAATCAACATAAAATAAGACTATATACATATTGGAATAGCTAACATGTTTATTGGCTGGTAATCCAAATCTGGTAGATGGTATACAAAATGAATCACTTTATTCTATTGTTGGTAGGAATGTAAGGTGGTACAACATATCTTAGAATTCAAAATTACACTCCTGGGCATTTATTATTGAGCAATCAAATCTGCATATTCAATTTTGAGAGATGATTTTTTATAATACCCATAAACTAAAATAGTCCAAATGCTCTTCAGCTGATATACCGACAATATGAAGATTCAATAAAACATTAAACTTTGGAAAACTTGAGATGAGAGTCAAAAGCATTGCATGGAAGAATTAGATTAATTTCCAGAGAACTAGTAAGTTAGAAAAGCCAATTCCACACATTCCATGGCTGTTTCATAACATTTATGAAATATAAATTGGTAACAATGGTTAACAAATCAACGTCACCAAGAATGGAGGAAGTCAGGGTGTACTGATGAAATGTGCAAATAATGATGAAGGTGAAGTGAGAAATCCCAGTTACATGAGAATATTCTGACCTTGATGGATCATGGATCTTCATCATGACAACAAACAATAGTTTCAAATAATGTGTCCACTAGTCTAAATCTACTCTTTGTGACATGTTCTACAGTTTCATGTGAATTTTATGGTTTGTAAAAATGAGAAATAAATTACAGTTAAAAGATATGATCCATCTACAAAATGAACTGATCAATATAGAGTTTGAAAATATGAAATCTGAAGGTTCATTTGAGGTCAAAAATATTATTTCCCAAGCACAAAACTACACAGTCATTAAAGCCTAAAATATTAAATATTTATGAATTAAATTTTAGGGTATTAATATATTTCTATGAACAATTTTTAAAATAGATAAAAAGAAGAAAAAATGCCTTTATATGTCTATTAATATAACTTTAAAGAATATTGATTAACATATCTACATATGAAAGGAGAAATAAATGCATCTTAAGTTACTTTGAAAGGATCAATATTCTTTTGTCAATAAATAATAGGACAGAGAGAGATGAACACAGCAGAACTGGAGATTATAACTGTATGATCAAGCAATGCACACAATTGATATTTATAAACAGATTTACAGTGACAATGAGGATGTGGCAGAACACATAAAATTTTTTTTGTTTTGTTTTCTAGTGTAGAAAATTTGTCAATATAAGTTACATGATTGTACACAAAACAAGTGGGGATACCTTTAAAAGTATTCAAGTGCAATAAAACATTTTAAATTAACAGAAAAAGAAACCCTGAGAACTTCTATGTTTTTGTAAGATAAATAACAATGTCAAATACCAGATTATTTAAAACAAAGGAAAACTGAAAGGAAAGCCCTGTCACTGGCTTTCTTTTATTTTATTAATTAAAATGAGAAGGTTCAGTTGAAGTGATCTCAAGAGCATGTGATTAGGCAACCTTTCCTGGGGAACTGGAGTTAACATTAAAATACAAGCAGTTTAGGGCAATCTAAACCCTATAATTTCAGTTTTCCTTTGTTTTGAATAATCTGGTACTCTCTTCCTACCTATTTAATATAGTACTTGAATTACTAGCTAGAGCAGTAAGCACACAAAAAGAGGTCAAAGGGATTTGAAGTGGAAAGGAAGAAGTTGAACTATCACCTATTTATAGATGATATAGTAGGATACTTATATGACCCTCAACATTCTACCAGGGATCTTTTATGGCTGATAAACACCTTCAGCAAAGTGGCTGTATATAAAATTAACTCAAAGGACAAACAATCTGAGAAAAAAATTAGAGAATTAGCATCCTTCACAATAGCCACAAAGAATATAAAATATCTTGGTGTGACCCTAACCAAACGAGTGAAAGATCTGTACAACAAGAACTTCTTGTCTCTGAAAAAGGGAATTGAAGAAGACTTCAGGAGATGGAAAGATCTATGCTCATGGATTGGAAGGGGCAAGATGGCAAGTTTTCAATGTTGATCCCTATCAAAATTCCAACTCAATTCTTTATAGAGTTAGAAAGAACAATTTACAAATTCATTTGAACTAATAAAATTCCCAGAATAGCAAAAAACATTCTTAACATAAAAAATAAAATTCTGAGGGAATCACCATCTCTGACCTCAAGCTGCATTACAGATCAACTGTGATAAAAATTGCCAGGTATTGGCACAGAGACAAGCAGGTAAACCAATCGAATAAAATCAAAGACCCAGACATAAACCCACAAACCTATGGTCACTTGATCTTTGACAAAGTAGATAATAACATTTATTGAAAAAAAAGAGAGCCTTTTGCACAAATGGTGTTGGTTCAACTCACAGTCAGCATGCAGAACAATGCAGTTAGATCCATCCTCATCTCAGTCTGTAATGCTCAAGACCACAGAGATATAAGACCTCCACATAAGACCAGGTACAATGAAACTAATAGAACAGAAACTAATAGGGGAGAGCTTAGAACACATAGGCTCAGGGGAAATTTTCTGAACAGAACACCAATGGCTCATGCTCTGAGATCAAGCACTGACAAATGGGACCTCATGGAATTGCAAAGATTCTATAAGGCCAAAAATATTGTCAAAATGACAAAACAGCAACCAACAGATTGGGAAAAGATCTTTACCAATCCTGCATTTGATAAAGGGCTAGTATCCAATACATACCAAGAACCCAAGAAGTTAAACTCTAGAGAATCAAAGGTACACACAGACTTCTCACAGAGGAATATCAAATGACTGAAAAGGCACCTAAAGGTATCACAATATTCCTAGTCATCACGGAAATGCAAATCAAAACAATACTAAGATTCCACCTCACACCAGTCAGAATGGCTAAGATCAAAAACTCAGGTGACAGTAGATTATGGCGAGGATGTGGAGAAAGAAGGACACTTTGCCACTGTTGGTGGGGTTCGAAACCGGTACAACAACTCTGGAAATTAGTCTGGCAGGTTCTCAGAAAACTGGATATAGTGCTATCTGACCCATGAATACCTCTCCTGGACATGTGCCCAAAAGGTTCCCGAATATCTAACAAGGACACATCCTCAACAATGTTCAAAGAAGCCTTATTTACAATAGCCAAAATCTGTAAAGAACCCTGATGTCCTTCAAAATAGGAATGGATACAGATACTGTGGTACTTATATACAATGGAGTACTACTTAGCCATTAAAAACAACAAGTTCATGAAATTTCTAGGCAAATGAATGGACTTGAGGCTATCTTCTTGAGTGAGGTAACCCAGTCACAAAAGACCACTCATAGTATGCAATCACTTATAAGCGAATACTAGGCCCTCACCCCCACCCCATAATCTCAGAATAACCAAGAAACCATCCACCGAACTTATGAAGCTCAAAAAGAAGCAAGCCTAGAATGTGGATACCTCAGTCTTTCTTAGAAGGGGGAACAAAACAGAAGAGGAAATAATAGGCCAAATAGAGGAGCAGGGATTGAAAAAAAAGATCTATAGAGAGTGTCTCACCTGAGGAATCACCCCATATGCAGCCACCTAACCCAAGCATGATTGCTGATGCCAAGTGTTTACTGACAGAAACCAGACATGGATGTCTCCTAAGAGGCTCGTTCAGAGTCAGATAGATTCAGATGAGGATGCTTGCATCTAAGCATCAGACTGATCATGGGGACCCCAATGCAAGAGCTAGAGAACATACTGGAAGAGCTTAAATGTTTACACTTTCCTTGGAAAAACAGCACCATCAACAGCAAGACAACGAGGTTGAGAGGGTGATTAAGAGAGGGAGCACCTTCATGGAAGAAAGTTGAGAGAGGGAGGGTCAGGGGGAGAGTATAACATTTGAAATGTAACTATAGAGAATATTCAATAAAATTGGAAAAAAATGAAAGAGAAAGTTAATTTTCTTCCATATCATGAAATTATAATCACAAAAATATGCTTGAATTGTTTACTAATTTTGTGATCATCTTCCTTTGAAATAATTTCATTTAATAACTCACTTTGTAATTAGATTAATACTGTCATTTTATATATGAAAAACAACCAGTTACTGAATACTGCATTGTATACCAAAAACCATAAAAAATCCAACAATGACAACAACAAAAAAAATATATAGCAAATGAACTTTGGCCTTGAATAGATTGCCCCTTTCTAAAATACCTTAAGTAACGCTCCAGAAACAAAGTAAAAATGAATGAACAAACAAAACCATAAATAGTATATTTTTAAAACTATAAATATAGTATTCTTTAATACTTCCTACAGTAAGATCTTGCATTTAAAGCCATAAAATGCAATTATCATTAAAATAATGAATAGTATAATTTTTTATTTCAAAATATGTATCATTAACTGTGTCAGATATAGTATAGATACAGAAATTAACCATTCATATTTTTACAATACTAGTAAAATTTTTAAAATTATTATTGTGATATTAACAATTTATATGCTACCCCTAGTTTGATATATTAGGTGCTGAAATGTTCTTTTAGACGCTAGTGTTGAAAACATGTTCTATTTAACAAATTAAAAAAAAAATCTTTGAAGATTTCACCTGCAAGTGGCCACTCCCAGGAAAATTACTCTTCCATCCAGAGCACCCTCAACTGCACGTAGCTCCTTTGCTAAAGAATGGAACTTCATAATCTGCCCACCCCCTTTATGCCAGTATGTACAGATAGTCATGATTTCATTGATTTTTGTCTGAGCATCAGTCATGTCATATTCAGAAGACAACATTTCACAGCATCCTTACATTCTCCAGCTCATATATTCTTTTTTCTTGTTCTTCCAAGAAATACC
This sequence comes from Micromys minutus, assembly GCF_963924665.1. Taxonomy (NCBI): domain Eukaryota; kingdom Metazoa; phylum Chordata; class Mammalia; order Rodentia; family Muridae; genus Micromys; species Micromys minutus. The sequence goes on along the minus strand of NC_137972.1, from coordinate 97,096,136 downwards.
CTAAGACATAGATGAACATTTGATATAAATATTTCATTTGTGGCTGAATTCTTAGCAGTATGAACAGTTATGAGTCCATGTTGATGAATATCCTCTGCAACAATATTTGATGTTCAAGGTCAAAATTATTACAAAGCTATAGAAAGAGTACAAAAATTTAGAGAGCAGTCTGAGAGCATGATCATTTTGCAAAGTATAAATAAAGTTTCTCCTCCTAAGCAAATACTTTTTACCCAAAAGTTTACTCAGTACTTATAGTGAACCTTTTTCTGTGGAAATGATATCAAGTCGAATTAATAGGATTGTTACTTATCTTGATAAAAGGTCTTGCACTGTTTGGACAATAGATATATATTTTTAGATAGGTTTGAGGTACAGCTTACTATATTGTACACTATGTAAACTATGATGTCGTTTCTCTCTGACCAGGCTTCATTGTATGTTCTAAAAATATAAAAACTCAGCAGCACAGTTTCTTGACCAATGGAGTTAATTTCGCTTTTAATTACTTCAAAAGTTATTGTGGTCTCTAACAAAAGGGTCTCACCATCAAGTTATGTTGAACAAACAGAAAAAACAAAAACATAGAAAGCCTGAGATGCATCATTCTTAAAGAAGAATTTATGTTGCAGAGCATGTATATGTATTTCTTCTAAATATTTTGGTGGGTGCATACTATGTTTTAGATCCTAAGAAGAAAGAGCTGAATATAAAAAAATAAAGTTATTTCAAAATGAAACTAAACTTCTAATATATGCTAATGGCCAGGGTTTTCTCTATTGTCCCCAAGAAAACCAAACATGTTTATCAGTAGAGGAAAATATTAAAACAATTTACTAAAAATTCAACAATTTTTTTCTTAATGCATCAATTAGAATATCAATATCAGGTTACACATGAAGGTTTGCTAATCGAAGATTAAGTGGCTGTCCCAAGGTCATACATATGGACTCAGGGAATGAAAACCAAGAAAATTTGTCTTCTGATTTCTGGGTTAGTTTTTGATGAATTAGCTTATTGCTGTGACTAATCGAGTTTAAAGCATAATGCAATTCTTACATGATATTTCTAGGCATATGTTTTTGAAATGATACATTAACAACAACTCATTCACATTATGAGGGTGAACAATAAATAAACATCATTCCAGAAATATATGAAGGTAAATCTCATTTTATTATGATCACAGTTCAATACACAATTCTTTATTTTTTGTTTTTTTTTTTTTTACCTGATTCTTTAGTATTGAGAATCATGGGAGGAAATTCTGCCTATTAGTATTAAATATAACAATAAAAGTTGTATAGATTATCATTTTCGAGGCAATCAGTACATCTAGAATGAACATGGAGCAATTACCCAAAGTTTAGAATTGATCAAAGTTAATGGGGTAGAAATTTTCTCATCAATATCTTTTCTTGAGAGCAATCAGTTTCTCAACAATAAGGTAAGATAAACAGGGAATCCCACATGTGATGAGGTTTCGGAAAGAACGTGAGGTTAGACTCAGTTGTGTTTGAGGCACTGTGGACACATCTCTAAGAACACGTGCAGTTCAAAGTGGGCTAGCTCAGGCTCATATCTGCCCCGCTCAGTCTACTCACACCTCTTTGTCCCCTTTCTGTCTCTGGTGATAAAGTTATGTGTTATCACGCTGTTTGTCATCAGTTCACTCTGTCTCACTCTTAAACTTTATTACCAAGTTAATTTCAATTTGATGTGTCTGTGGACTCTTCTATAATATGACATTCGTATAACATGCAGTGTAAAAACTGAATCATGTCACTAAGCTTGATGGGTAAGAGATTTCACTTCCTAAACCACTGCACCAGCTTCAAACATTCTGAAGTTAAACCATGGAAAACAGAAACTGTGTCTAAAATTAAGGGATAAATTATTCATTGATTTTGTTGTTGTTGCTAGCTTATATTTCTTTGTTAGCTATTGCTTAAAGATATGGAGGAATGTAAATTTATTAAATAAAAAATGAAACATGGTGAAATATTTTCAAAAGTTTAGATAGAAAAATTCATAAGGGATACACATTTTTAGGTACTGTTTATTAAAAGAAAAAGATTGAGGTACAAAAAATATTTTCAGAGAAGTAGCTCCCTATAAAGGTTTATGCATGAAGCCAGAAATAGATGATTTTATATTGTCTTAACCAGAAAAAGTTTGACAGAGCTAAGCATAGTCTGTGGGGCACCTGATATATCACTTAATCCCAAAATACTACATGACATGTTGAAAGCACAAGAACCCTAGAATATGGCGGGTCTATCAGCTATTGTTATTTGCTAAGGCTGGGGAGATAAGTTGGTAAAAATAAAAGAAAGACCGTGCCCTCTGCTCATATTTAATAGTTGTGCAGCTGTGTCTCCATGTGGGACTTTAATTTTAGTGGTAGCTGGTGCTGTCTCTGACTGTGTTGCCTGCCTTTGTATGCCTTTTAAATGACTAGGCTGCCTTTTCTACCCTCAGGTCAAAGAGAATTCCCCCATCTCACTGCAATTTACTATGCCAGTGCTGGTTGGTGGTTGATACACATGTGACTCCTGATCTCTTCAGAGGAGTAAGACATGTTATAAATGTAGGGAATGTTGGTGAGAGGGAGGTACTGGAACAGCAGTAAGGAGGAAAAAGTGTGATTGGAATACAAAGTGAATAAAATACCTTAATTAAAAAAAACCACACCCCATATCTGTTAACACTTTCAGAAAAGTGACTGTTCATTTCAGGTGAAATGGCAGAAGCATGTGTAGCAGCTCTACACCTTCTTGGGAAGTAGAACTAGGAAGAGAAGAGAAAGAGGTGGGATTTTAATAGATTTTCACTAGTAAAGGAAGTCACAGTTCAATACTTACTTCTGTTTCTTATTGGTGGTAACAAATCAGCTCCAAAGCTCTCCAAATTTAGGAATCTTTAGCAGGGAAGCTATAGAAGAGGTTAGACTGAAAATGAGAATGGCAATATGAGCTGACTAAATTTAACACTTGCTTCCTAGGAGATACAGATGGCAAGTTGGTATAGTTAGCTCAGCACTGGATGTTTTAAATAGCCCTGGGTGAAGAATCAACATAGGAACATGGAGCCATTAAAATGCAATAAATCTCAGCACCGTAAATATACAGGGACCAAGAATGTCTCTGGTGCTTTTCACTTGGCTTCACCAACAGACTGTAATGTCTTATTTTAATTCAGTGGTAAGAGAGTTGTATGTTTAAATTTTCTTTGCATAGAACTCAACAGAAAAATAAATAAATAGGAACTGTGTATTAAAATGTCTTTCTTGTGACCCTGTTTAGTTTATTGTTCAGAATGCTAAAAATATGTTTAATTGCACATAATTTAAGTTATTTTACACATACATGTATCCACCTGATAAAGAAAAAACAAAGTAAAATAAAAGCAACATTCAAACAAACACAATTACAGCTTAATGTGCCACCATGTGTTTTATATATATGCCAATAAGAATCACTATCTAGAAAGCCCTTAGGTACATAAAAGACATTGGAAGGGATTACCAATGACCGGGTAGTAGAAATTTAAAACCAATATATAGCTTCCCAGTTCTTTCAGGAGAAGGTGATATAAAAAGAACTGGCTTAGTTTGTTTAAAGAATGTGCTGAAACAGCACATCCCAACAATCTCCCCTGATGAATCATATCATATCTACCTCCTACTAGGGAAGCTTTCTCTAAACTCCACTGGTACATGCCTCTTCTGGTGGTGAAACTACAATTAGAAACCATAGCAACAGAGCTCAGGTTACTTTAGGATGATATTTTTAATGTGTCATCACCCTAGACATATTTTCTCTTTCTCCAAATTCTTCAGCTTCCTGACACTTTCACACATCACTATAGAAAGGAATCAGGAGAAATTACATTCAGAAGAAAATTGAAACAACAGTCCCTTCCAGAATATGATACATGAGGCTTAGAGGTACAATAGTAACTCTTGTGGCTCAGTGCTTAGTAAAATTTGTATTCTCATCATAGGCAGTGCTGTGATGTACAATATTCTTTTGGGCCGCTTGTTCAGTGTAAGTCTCTAGAAAGAATAGAAAAACATGTAGATTTTCTTCACTATTTTGCATAAGGCTCAAATGCTGCAATGTTAAAAACCCAGCAATTACTAGCTTTTCCTGTTTCCGTTTTTGATAAATACAGTAAACATGACAGCCAGTTACTAAATAAAAAAAAAGAAAAAAAAAAGAAAAAGAAAGCACCAGATCATTGTTTCAGCTATGAACCCACAAAATAGCCTAATGAAATCATTAAAGATATGCTTAGAATTTCTGTCCATGGAGCCTACAAGAGAACTTACTGTGATTAGCTTGTCATTAGAATCGAAGATGTGTGTGAAAAAAAAAAAAAAAAAAAAAAAAAACATGTTCTGTAGAAAACCAATTTGGATACCTGAAATATGCTAAATAAAGTACTACTATTTTATAAGATGTATAAGTATAAGATGCTCTTACTAAACATGACTGTCTTAATATGGGCTCAATATAGAAAAGTTTATTAAAAGTAGCTTATTTTTGTTACTTTCTTTTCCTCACATGACATACAGCTTCTTTGTTACTGTGTAAATAATACATTTCACTACACAATAGTAATACCAATGATATATCATTCATCACATATAGATAGGAAAAATAAGATATCTGTGTCAAATAAGCCTCTAAAATAAAACTTAATGATGATAACCTCAAAGGACCAAAAATTTTAAAACTACATAGTGTTGGATTGGTTAGAGACACGAGATTTGGCATTGGCTGACATTGCAGGAACATTCTAGATTAACTTAAATTAGAAGTGGGAGCATCAGCAAAGCAACAGATAAAATTAGAGATAATGGAGAAAGAAAACACTGGGCTAAGTAAAGGATATAGATAATCCTGTGATGAACAAAGATGTTGGGATGTGCAAAGAAAGTCATGAAAACAAATCCTACTAGGAAGCTCAATTTTTCCAGAGGCTAAGATGCTGCCATTAGTTTAACACACTGTGGTAATGTTATGTAGTAATGGCTTTTGAACAGATGTCAGGAACTTCTTAATAAGAAAGAATAAGGTAATTTGCAATCTCACAGAACACTCTCATTAAAAAATGTCAGAAAGTGAATGTTCTAAAACATAATGAAACTGGAAGAGTGGGGACTTTAAAACCATTGTAGCCATGTGAGTTGAAACACATTATTATGAGAAAACAAATATATTTTGCTAAGTCTCTACAAGACATGAGGACACGCTTTTCCTCATTCTTAATAGATCTGAATTTGTATAAGCAAGTAGAGAGCAATAAGAAATACATAAATAACTCAATATGTCAATGGATAAATAATAAAAGTCCAAAGAAATACGATAGAATGAAAAGATGTGTAAGAGTAACAGCAGCAGTAATTTATTGAGCTTTTATCAAATAGAAAATGGTGTGCTGCAAATTTTATATGCATGACTTCATTTGAAATCCAACACCTCATAAGGGAATCAATATTATTTTCTTCAATTAAGAATTAAGAAATTACAAAGTAGTTATGCAAAAACACAGAATTTCAAATCAGCTCTCAATTTGTCAAAACAAAGGCTCTTGTAGGTAATTATATTTGTCCAAAATAACTGCTTGTATATTTTAATGTTACAATCTAAGCTTGAATCATTATTTTTATGGTATTCTTCTTTCACCAGCAGACAGTATATAGGTTTTATTTTAACCAGTTACCTCAGATATCTTTCTTTTGATCTTTTAGTGCAGAGCTGTCTTATTTATTCTTCACTGGCCTTGAAATCAAATCCCCTCTTTCTGCATGTTGACTGCTGAGAGAACAGGTATGCATCACTGTGCATGGCTAGATAAATATTTGTCCCCATTTTTATTCTATTTGAATAACATATATTATTTGTTAGATTCTTTATAATCAATCAGTCCATTTAAATGTATTAAAGTTGGGAGAATTATATAAAGAAAAGTATTAATTATCATTCTTTATTTATTATTGATTTTCACTTTTTTCTTACAACTTAATTTTTAAGAAACAGAGATACATGTACATATTTTAAAAGCGTTTTAGCATAAAACTATATGAATATATTTTTGTCAGTACTTGATAATTTTAAAGGTTTTATAGTATGCATTGAAATCTTACTAGTTACAATGATCATTAAGTACATATAAAACAAAATGTAACATGGAAATAGTCAAGAATTTCTTAGTGTATAAAGATTAAACACAATAATTTTTAAATACAAAAAAAATTCCACAAGGCTATCTTCTTGACTCTTGAGTTATTAAAGATTTAAGGTCTAGGTGTACCCTACTGTGAGAGACTGACATATACTTATTGGGTTTTTTTTTGTTTGTTTGTTTGATTGTTTTTCTTAAGAAGGACTAAGGCTTCCACATTTTGCCTTTCCTTTCGAGCTTCCTATGATCTGTGAGTTGTTTCTTGGGTATTCAGAGCTTTTTGGGGTTAAGATCCAATTACCAGTGACTGCATATTATGTCTATTCGTTTGTGACTGGGTTACCTCACTCAGAATGATATTCTCTAGATACATCCATTTTCCTAGGAATTTCATAAAGTCATTCCTTCCAATAGCTGAGTAATACCCCATTGTGTAAAAATATCACAATTTCTGTATACATTCATCTAGTGAAGTACATCTGGGTTACTTCTAGCTTCTGGATATTATAAATAAGGCTGCTATGAATATAGTTGGAGCATCTTTGGGGTATATGCCAAGAAGTGGAATAACTGAGTCATCATATAGTATTATGTCCAGTTACCTGAAGAACAAGCAAACTGATTTCTAGAGTGGTTGTACCAGTTTATAACCCCACCAACAGTGGAGAAGTGTTCCTCTTTTTCAACATCCTCACCAGCCTCTGCAATCATCTGAGATTTTGATCTAAGCCATTCTGACTGGTGTGAGGTGAAATCACAGGGTTATTTTGATTTGCATTTCCCTGGTGACTAGGAATATCTAGCATTTTTTAAGGTACTTCTTAGGTATTTGATATTCCTCCACTGAGAATTCTTCATTTAGCACTGTACCTCATTTTTTAATAGGATTGATAAATTCTCTGGAGTCTAACTTCTTGCGTTCTTTGTATATATTAGAAACAAGAACTCTATCAGATATGGGGTTGGTAAAGGACATTTCCCAATATGTTCGCTGCAATTTTCTTTCTTGACAGTGTTCTTGGCCTTACAGAAACTTTGCAGTCTCATTAAGTCCCATTTGTAGATTGTTGATCTTAGAGCACAAGCGGTTGGTGTTTTTTACAAGAAATTATCCCCTGTTCCTATTTGTTCTAAGGTTTTGCCCAGATTCTCTCTTTTTTTTAAAATTTTTTTTTACTTTTTTAATTGAAAAAAAATTATTTTAAAAAACATACATAAATGTACAGATTTTAAGCATTTTTGCATAAAAATATATGAGTACATTATTTTCAGTATTTGGTTTTTCTAAAGGTTTGCTAGTGTGCGTTAAAATCTTAACTAGTTACAATAAGCATAAAGTACATGTAAAACAAGATGTAACATGGAATAAGTCAAAGTTTTTTTGGTGTGTAAAGATTAAGCATAATGGTTATTCATTTTCTTTTTCTTTTCTTTCTTTTTTCTTGAACTTCATATAGTCTGTGAGTTTTTTCTGGGGTGTTCTGAGCTTTCTGGGGTTAGCATCCAATTATCAGTGACTGCATATTATGTCTATTCTTTTGTGACTGGGTTATGTCACTCAGGAAGACATTTTCTAGATTAATGCATTTTCCTAAGAATTTTATAAAGTCATTATTTCTGATAGCAGAGTAGTAATCCATTGTGTAAATATACAACAATATTTTTATCTTTTAATCTACTGAAGGAAATCTGGGTTCTTTCCAGCTTCTGGATATTATAAATAGAGCTGCTATGAACATTGTGGTGCATATGTATTTGTTGAATGTTGGACATTCTCTGGGGTATATGCCCAGAAGTGGAATAACTGGGTCTTCAGGTAGTACTATGTCCAATTTTCTGAGGTATCGCCAGACTGATTTCCAGAGTGGCTGTACCAGTTTGCAACCCCGCCAACAGTGGAGAAGTATTCCTCTTTCTCTACATCCTCGCCAGCACCTGCTGTTATCTGAATTTTTGATCTTAGCCATTTTGACTGGTGTGAGGTAGAATCTCAGGATTGTTTTGATTTGCATTTCCCTGATTGCTAATGATGTTAAAGACTGTCTTAAATGCTTCTCAGCCATTCAATAATCCTCAATTGAGAACTTTTTGTTTAGCTCTGTACCCCATTTTTTAGTAGGGTTGTTTGATTCTCTGGTGTCTAGCTAATGTAGTTCTTTCTATACCTTGGATATTAGGCCTCTATCTGATGTGGGGTTGGTAAAGATCTTTTCCCACTCTGCTGACTGCCATTTTGTTTTCTTGAAAGTTTCCTTGGCCTTACAAAAACTGTGCAATCTCATTAAGTCCCATTTGTCAATATTTGACCTTAGAGCAGGAGCCATTCAGGAAATTTTCTCCTGTGCCTATGTGTTCTTAGGTTTTCCCTAATTTCTCTTCAGCTAATTTCAGTGTACCTAGCTGAATGTGGAGATCTTTGATCCACTTGTATTTTAGCTTTGTACAAGTAGAAAAGAAAGGGTTTATTTTCATTCTTCTGCATGCAGAGTGCCAATTGGACCAACACATTAGTTGAAGTTGCTGTCCTTTTTCCATTGAATGTTTACAGCTCCTTTATCAAAAATCAAGTGACCATATATATGAGGGCTCATTTCTGGATCTTCCATTCTATTTCATTTATCCATGTGCCTATCCCTGTACTGGTACCATGCAGTTTTTAGCACAATTACCTTGTAATATAGCTTGAGGTCAGGGATAATGATTCCTGCAGATGTATTCTTTTTGTTGAGAATGGATTTTGCTATTTTAGGGTTTTTGTTATTCTAGATGAAATTGCACATTGCTCTTTGAAACTTTATGAATAATTGGGTTGGAATTTTGATGGGGATTGCATTGAATAGGTAGATTGCTTTTGGTAAGATGCCCATTTTTATATAGTTGATCCTTCCAACCCATGAGCATGGGAGATCTTTCAATTTTCTGAGATAATCCTCGGTTTACTTTTTTAGAAATTTAAAGTTCTTATCATACGGGTCCTTCACTTGCTTAGTTAGAGTCACACCAAGGTCTTTCATATTATTTGTAACTATTGTGAAGAGTATCTTTTCCCTAATTTCTTTCTCCACATGTTTGTCTTTTGAGTAGAGGAAGGCTACTATTATGTTTGAGTTAATTTTATATCCAGCCATTTTGCTGAACTTGTTTATCAGCTGTAGAATTTCTCTGGTAGAATTTTTGGGGACACTTAAGTAAACTATCATGTCATCAGCAAACCATGATGTTTTTACTTCTAGCTATCTAATTTGGATTCTTTTTTTTTCCTTTTGCTGTCAAATGCTTTCTCAGCATATAGTGAGATGACCGTGTGGTTTATTTCTTTGAGATTGTTTATATGGTGGATAGCATTGAAAGATTTCCATATATTAAACTCTCCCTCCATTTCAGGGATGAAGTCTAATTGATCAAATAAATGTTCTTTTTGATGTGTTCTTGGATTCAGTTTGCAATGATTTTGTTGAGTATTTTTGCATCAACATTCATAAGTGATATTGTTCTGAAGTTCTCTTTAATTGGAGGGTGTTTGTGTGGTTTAGGAATGAAGGTTATTGTGGCCTCAAAAAATAAGATAGGTAGTGTTCCATCAGATTCTATTTTGTGGAATAGTTTGGAGAATATTGGTATTAGGTTGTAAACAAATGTCTGATAAATTTCTACACTACACCTGTCTGGACCTGTGATTTTTGTGGTTGGGAGACTTTTGATGATGACTTCTATTTATTTAGGTGTTATGGCATTACTTAGATGGTTTACCTGGTCCTGGATTAACTTTAGTATCTGGTATCTGTATAGAAATCCATCCATTTTCTCAGGATTTTCCAGCTTTGTTGAGTATGGGATTTTGTAGTAAGGTCTGATGATTTCTTGAATTTCCTCAGTTTCAGTTATTATGTCTCCACTTTCATTTCTGACTTTATTAATTTGTAGAATCTCTCTTTGCCAACTGGTTAGTCTGGCTAAGGGTTTATCAATCTTGTTAATTTTCCCAAAGAACCAGCTCTTGGTTTTGTTGATTCTTTCAATGGTTCTCTTTGTTTCTATTTGGTCTATTTCTGCCCTAAGTTTGATTATTTCTTGCTGTCTACTCCTCTTGGGTGTATCTGCTTTCTTTTATTCTAGAACTTTCAACTGTGATGTCAAGTTGCTGATGTATGCTCTCTCCAGTTTCTTTTTGGAAGCACTCAGAGCTATAAGTTTTCCTCTCAGTACTGCATTCATTGCATCTCATAGGTTTGGATATGTTGTGTTTTCATTTTCATTAAATTCTAGAAAATCCTTAAGTTCTCTCTTTATTTCTTCTTTGCCAATGCTATTGTTTAATAGAGCATTGTTTAGTTTCCATGATTATATAGGTTTTTTGTTGTCTTTGTTGTTATTAAAGACTAGCCTTAGACCATGATGATCTGATAGGATGCATGAGAGTACTTCAATATTTTTATATCTATTGAGGGTTGTTTTTTGACCTATTAGATAGTCCATTTTGGAGAAGGTGCTGTGAGGTGCTAGAAGAAGGTGTATTCTTTTGTTTTAGGATGATATGTTTTGTAGATATCTTTTAATTCCAATTGGTTCATGACCAATGCTAGTTTTACTGTGTCTTTGTTCAGTTTCTGTTTCCATGATCTGTCCATTGATGAGAGTGTGGTGTTGAGTCTACCACTATTATTGTGTTGGGTGCAATGTATTTTTTGAACTTTTGTATGGTTTCTTTTATGAATATGGGTGTTCTTGTATTTTGAGCATATATATTAAGGATTGAGAATTCCTCCTGAAATATTTTCCCTTTAATGAGGAAAAAAGTGTCCTTTCTTATCTTTTTTGATAACTTTTGGTTGAAAATCTACTTTATTCCATATTAGAATGGCCACTCCAGCTTGCTTCTTGGGGCCATTTTCTTGGAAGATTTCTCCCAACCTTTTATTATGAGATAGTGTCTGTGTTTGTTTCTGACTTGAGTTTTCTTTATCCAGCAAAAGGCTGAGTTTTGTTTATGTATCCAGTTTGATAGCCTAAATATTTTTATTGGGGAATTGAGTCCATTTATGTTAACAGATATTAAGTAATAATGGTTGCTGTTTCCTGCTATTTTTGCTTTTGGAGGTAGAATTGTGCCTATGTGTTTTTTTCTATTTGCTTTCTTGCTTAGGTATTTTCTTCTTTCTACTAAGATGTAGTTTCTCTTCTTGTATTGGGTTTTCCACCTATACTTCATTGTAGTGCTGTTTTTGTGGTCAGATATTGTGTAAATTATTTTTGTCTTGTAATATCTTTTGTCTCTCCACCTATAGTGATTGAGATTTTTGCTTGGTATAGCAGATTGGGCTGACACTTTTTTTCCTCTTAGGGTCTGCATGATGTCTGTCCAGGTTCTTCTATTTTTCATATTATCTGTTGAGAAATCGGGTATGATTCTGATTGGTCTGCCTTTACATGTTACATGACCTTTTTCCCTTACTGCTTTTAGTATTCTTTTTTTGCTTTGGGCACTTGGTGTTTTGACTATTATGTGTCAGGAGAAATTTCTTTCCTGGTCCACTCTTTTTGGAGTTCTGTAGGCTTGTTTTATGCTCATGGTCATCTCATTCTTAAGGGTAGTGAAGTTTTCTTCTACAATTTTGTTGAAGATATTTACTGTGCCTCTTAGTTGATATTTTTGCCCTGTCTATTCCTATTATTCTTAGGTTTGGTCTTCACATTGTGTCCTGGATCTCCTGGACATTTTGGGTTAAGAACTTTTTCGTTTTTGTATCTTCTCTGACTGTTTTGTCTATGTTTTCAATGTTGTCTTCGGCTCCCAAGATTCTCTCTTTCATCTCTTGTAGTCTGATGGAAATGCTTGCATCTATGACTCCTGATTTCTTTTTTAGGTTTTCTACCCCTAGGGTTGTCTCTTTAGTTTTTTCTTTATTGTGTCAATTTCTGTTTTAAATTCCTCTTCCATTCCTTCATCTCTTTGGTTCTGTTTTCCTCTAGTTTTTTGAGTTCTTTGAGTGTTTTTCTTGTTTCTTATTTAAAAGCTTCTAATTATTTATGATTTTCCTCCTGTTCTTTTTTAGGGATCTCTATCATCTTCTTGAGGTATGTTTTTAGGTCTGAGACTTCTTTTTTCTGGAGTGTTTGGCATTCTGCTGTTTGCTGTCATGGGTGAGCTGGTTTCTGGTGTTGCCAGATTGTTTTGGTTTCCCTGAGGTATGTTATTTTGCTTTCCTCTTGCCATCTTGTTGTCTGTGATTATATGTGGTCTTGTTGTCAGTGACTGTTTTGCATCTCTCCCTTGTACCTGGCCTGTTTCCCTGGATCTCCACTGTTCCTGGTGGCAGATGTCCTGAGAGTCCTGCATGCATGGGCTGCAGGCTAGAAACTGACACCCTAAGGCAGGTTTCCTATTCCCCAGATCCAAGGGTGGGTGGGCACACATTCCACATGCTCTACACACACCTCTCTGCTCCCCAGCTACTTGAAGCACTATCTTACCAGGCCTGTGTCCCTGGATCTCTACTGTTCTTGGTGCCAGGTGGCCTGAGCACCTGTTCTGCATGCAAGGTATGCGGGGTGGAAACAGATAACCTAAGGCAGAGTTCCTGCTCCCCTGAACCAATGAGAGGCACTTTCCAGGCGCTTGGCACAGACCTCTTTATTTCCCAGCTACTCGGAGCACTGTCTCACCAGGCCTGTGTCTCTGCATCTCACCCAGTTTCTAATAGTTTCAGTGTACCTGTTTTTATTTGAAAATCTTTGATGCATTTGCAGTTGATCTTTGTATAAGGAGATATAAAAGGGCCTATTTTCATTCTTCTGCATGCTGACTGCCTGTTTAACTATTTTACCTGACTGTTTTGTCTATGTTTTCTATGTTGTCTTTGGCCTCTGATATTCTCTCTTCCATTTCTTGTAGTTTGTTGGTGATGCTTGCATATATGTCTGCTTATTTCTTTCTTAGGTTTTTTATTTCTAGGGTTGCCTTTTTTTGGTGATTTTTTATGTTTCTGCTTTTGTTTCAATTCTTTTACCTGTTTGTTTTTGTTTTTCTGTAGTTTTTCTTTAGTGATTTTTGTGTTTCCTCTTTAAGAGCTTCTATTCGTTTATATGTGTTCTCCTGTAATTTTTAAGGGAGCTATTCATGTGCTTCTTTAAGATATCCATAATTATCAGGATGTATGATTTCAAGCCTGATTCTTGTTTTTCTGGTGTATTTGGCAGTTCACTACTTGCTATGGTGGGAGAGCTGGATTCTGATGTTGCCAGGTTGTCTTGGTTTCCACTGATTAATTATTTTGCTTTTCTCTTGCCATCTTGTTAACTGTGATTATATGTAGTCTTGTCAGTGCCTGGTTCCTGTCTCTTCTGTGGATCTGAAGGCCTATGGGCTCTGAGAAAATGCTTCTGCGTGCCTTTGTGCACAAGCGTTGATTTCTGGTGGCAGCTCTGTCTTTCTGAGCTCAGGTGTGGGAGCTCTTGTGAGGCTGCTCTAGGAGCTTAGCTATCTGCTCTCAGATCCTAAGTACTACTGGGAGGGACCTGGCTCTTTCTCTGGGCAAAAAAGGACCCTTTTCCAGTGAGCACAGGCTTATCTGCTCTCTGAGATATCCAGGTGTGCCTTCCCTCGGCCTATGTGTCAGGCTCTCCTCTGGTCCAGTTGCAAAAGCACTTTTGGAGCTTCCAGCATCATTTTCAAGGCAGTTCCAGATTACTTCTGACAGAAGCCCCTTACTGTGGGCTGGAAAAAATCCTTTTTCATAAGCACCACCAAGCACTCTCTGTTCTCTGGGTACTCATGGTACAACCTCATCATGTCTGTGCCCCAGGTTCTCTGCTGGTCCAGGTTAATGACTTTAATATTTTCAAAGACTTTTTAAGTACTCTCATCTACTATAGTGAGATATAACTTGAAAACAGAAATCTTAACATGTTTATTATAAACTCAAAATAATCTTTTAAAACTAATATCGTATAAGACTTCATCAATTCTTATTCTTCTTTTACTAACTAATTTATTTACATCCCAAATGCTGCTCCCATTTTGGGATCCTCCCCACATTTTCTTAACTGTGAATAGTTAAATGCTTTCCAATTCTACACTGCATGTATATCTATATAAGAACTTGGTATTAATGTTCTCTTTGTACATTTTGGACATAGGATGCCACAGTGGTGATGGATTGGCAAGGAAATGCTTATGCTGAAGGAAATACTCATTGTCTGCCATATATAGTTGAGGAAAATATTTTCTGTTTTAGATTCCAATCTGCTTATTATCTATGTAAGTAGTTTTATTTTTAGTGTTAAGTATTATTTTTCCTGTTTTACTTGTTTCTACATATATTTCATTTCAATATAGTTCTTTCTGTATTTTGGATATGAGTTTTCCATAGTAGCCAAAGTGAGATCAGAATTAACAAAGTGACACCATTATACATTTTTAATTAATTTTCTTACTTGCATTTATAAGACAGTGTCTCACATAGTCTAATATGTCCTCAAAATATGCTATGTAGCTGAGCATGTATACAATTTCTTGATCTTTCTGCACAATTTTCAAGTGCTTGGATTATAGGCATGTGACATGACACATGACCTCAATTCCTAATATTGTTCTGTTTTGAATTGAATAATCACATAGTTAAGTAGTTTCCTTTTTTTCCTATTAAACACAGTAGAAAGCAGATTAGACATGACAGATTAGATAAGACAAACACAGAAGCAGAAGTAAGCACTTGCCTCGACTGTTTTATAGGAACTAATTTAGAATAACTAAAAGACCAATTAAAGAATATGCCTTTAAAATAGAAAAAAAAGACAATCTATAATAAATAAAGAATATAGTTCAAATGATGCCAATTATATATATATACATATATATGTATATATATACATATATATACACACATGCGTACACAAACACACACATATGTATGTATATATATATATATATATATATATATATATATATATATATATATCAGCACAAACACTAAAACAGGTGGTATTTGTTAAATAATTCAGTACAAATTGGTTAGCACTTTAAAATGAGGTCATAGATATGTTACAATTTGCATGAACTAATGGAAACACTCAAAATAACAATACTTTAAAAATACCTTTATCTAAATATACCTTTTTGATATCTTTCACATTTAAGCAATTCTGGAACTAGAAGACTGTATTAAATAGTACACAAATTTACAGAATGTAGAAAATTACACCGGAGAGATGACCCAGTTCCTGAAACACATAAATGAAGAAACTCAGTCATAAAGGGAATTCTTCCAGATAAGAAGATCACACAGAATATTAGTGGAATATAATATGTGACCTTTGTTGGAGATTTCCGGACAAAATTTCAATACTTATTTTAGTAGTAAGAGTAATCAAATATCAATTTTTCTTTACCATAAAATGGAGCTAACATTCATTTATGTAAACAACACATAAAAATTACTTAGAGTAAATGATTTGTATTGAGTACATTCATAAAAATTTGTTGGGGATTTTAAAAATGTTTATGTGTTAAAAATATGATATGTAGTTGATGAGATCAGAAATAGTCATTGAATTCATGATACTTTTAGAATTGCACTTGGAAAAATATAGATGGAGACAAAAATAAAGCAAGCACCACTGAAAGTGTGTCACGGAGAGCTTATTTTACTGTCATGTTTGTGGTTTTTGTATCTAACATCTTCATTTGTTCATGCAGTATATAAGCTACATGACTCGAAATTGCTATGTACACCTTGTGTAGTTTCCAAGTTGAGTTCTACATATACTTTAAATATGATGAAAACATAATTTGGAGAATCCTCATAGCCCTCCACAGCCTATGTATAAGAAATCACATGAGAATGTTCAGTAAGTAGCACAATTATATAATTTAATATCTGGGCCCACATGGGTTGATCAGTTATTACTGGAGACCAACAACATGAATAGGCAATATAACCAGTAACAAGTCACAGCAGGAAACTTGAGCAATAAACATCTTACAAATTCACTTGAAAAAAGGTGTTAGAGGAGATGGAAGACATCAGCAGAACAAGACTCTCAGAATCAAATAAGCAAGGTGCAGATATTAAAGCAGCAAGCTTAAGACCTAAACGGGTCTCAGTCAGACCCTCAGCAGATTTATTACACCTTGTAAGTTAGCATTTTTAATGGAACTTGTGACTGTGAAAATGAGTGGGCCTATGATTCTTTTGCCTGCTGTTGGGATTTTCTTCTTCCATTGGTTTGTCATGTCCAACATTAATTTTTTTTAGTTTTAATTATGTTATTATTTTTATTTTGACATGTTTTGCTGCTATCTCTTAGACTCCTGTTCATTTCTAATAAAACACATAAATGGAGTGAATCCAGAATAGAAGATTTGGTTGGGGTGGGGAGTGTGGGGGAGAGGAACTGGGAGAGGAAATGAGATTAAGAAAATATTATATAAGAAAAAATTCTATTTTCCTATTTTACCTGTATTTTAAAGCCTTTAATTTTACTTATGACCTGTGACTATTTTAAGTAAATTAATATTTTTACACAGCGTGCTTTTACTGATAGTACATCTTTATTATTATTATTAATTTACATTATATCCTGATCATTGGCAACAGCCCCTCTCTCCTCTCCTCCCAGTACCTCTCTCACCTCCTTTTCCTCTACTCCCCTCTACCTTTCTCCTCAGAGAGGGAAGGCACCCCATGAATACCAACAGGCTCTGGCATATCAAGTTCTAGTAGAGTTACATGAATCTTCGCTTATTGAGCCTAGACAAGGCAGTCCAGGTAGGGAAAGATGTACAAAGATGTAAGAGACACCCTCTACTACACTGAGGGATCTTACATGATGGTCAAGTTGCACATCTGTTACATATGTGTAAGAGACCGATATCTGATATCTTTCCAATGCATATTCTTTGGTTGGTGCTTCAAACTCTGTGAAGCTTTATAAGCCCAAGTTAGTTGATTCAATTGATTTTAAAGTGTCATTGACTTATCTCTCTTCTTTTCCTTCCTCTCCATCTTCTACAAGAATTCAGAGCTCTGCCTGATGAGTAACTACTGGTTTCTCCATTTACTTCTAGCACCTGATGGGTAAGACCTCTCAAAAAAAGTTATGCTTGTTTTCTGCTTGCATGTATAGGAAAACATTATTAATAGTGCCTGGTGTGGCTCTGTCTCATGGGATACATATTAAACTGTTACAACAAACATTTTTATTCTTGAACATTATGTAGGTTAGATAGATTGTGTTTCCAAGGTTTTGTGGGCTAGTTAGTGTCTATATCCATTCATTTTATTAGTCTTTCCTGGTTACAGGAGCTGACATTTCTGGTTTCATATCTGCTATTGATAAGTCTTAGCTAAGAGTACCCTCATAGGTTTCTGGGAATTTCTCTTTTCCTAGATAGTTACTTCATCCCAGAGATACATTCCCCCACACCAAAGATAGACACTATCAATAAGATAAAAGAGCAGCCTACATAATTGGATAAGATCTTCACTAATCCTACATCTGAAAGAGGGGCGAATGAGTGATGTTGCCTAGTCATTATAAAACAGAACAAAACAAAACCAAAACAAACAAATAACAACAAAAGCACATGCTGTGCACTAACAGATGTTGGTTATTAGCAATTCATCAGATATTGGGCTAGTGAAGTTTTCTTTTTTTCCCCCAATCTGTGGGTTGCAAATTTGTAACAGTGACTATATACTTTGCCTTTAATTTTTTTTCTAGTTTCATGAAGTCCAATTTATCAGTTCTTGATCATAGACTGTGAGCCATTGGAATTCTGTTTAGGAAATTTACACCTGTACCAATGAATCCAATGTTCTTTCCTACTTTCTATTCTTTTAAATTCATTGTATCTGGTATTATGTTGATGTCCTTGATCCACTTAGACTTGAGCTTTTTGCAAGGTGAAAAATATGGATCTATTTTTATTTTTCTACATCGGGTCTGATAGTTAGACCAGCACAAAAGATACTTTATTTTTCCATTGGATATTTTTGGCTACTTCATAAGAAAGCATTTGTCCATAAGTGTGTGACTTTATTTTTGCATCTTCAATTCTATTTCATTAATCAACATGTCTGTCTCTGTCTCTTTAGCAGTGTCATGTAGTATTTTTTATTACTATGAT
Organism: Micromys minutus; assembly: GCF_963924665.1. Lineage (NCBI taxonomy): Eukaryota > Metazoa > Chordata > Mammalia > Rodentia > Muridae > Micromys > Micromys minutus. Next base: position 97,077,817 of record NC_137972.1, on the reverse strand, counting down.
ACTGTAATATAGCTTGGGGTCAGGGAATGGTGAGTTATCCAGAAGTTCTTATATTTTAAAAAAATGTTTTCTCTATTCCTGTTTGATTTTTGTTTGTCTTGTTTGTTTTTTGATTTTAGTTGTTTTTGCTTTGTCAAATAAATTTGAGAATTACACTTGACATGTCATTGAGAAATTGTGTTGCAATTTTGATGAGGATTGCATTGAATTACTTTATTGGCATTGGTAGGATGGCCACCTTTAGTATGTTAATTTTGCCAATCCATGAGCATGGGAGATATCTTCACCTTCCAATATCTTCAATTTCATACTTGAGAGATCTAAAGTTATTGTCATAAAGGTCTTTCACTTGGAATACTTAGAGTTATTTCAAGGTATTATGTATTATTTGTGGATATTGTGAAGGGAGCTGTTACCATAATTTCTTTTCTTAGCCTGTTTATCACTTGTACAAGAAAGGCTACTGATTTTTTAGTAGAAGTAAAAGTTCCTTGGTAGAACTTTTGAGGTTGCTTATATACACTATCGTGTGCAAATCGTGATACTTTTGTTTCTTCTTTGCCAATTTCTATTCCTTCAATCTCTTTTTGTTGTCTTCTTGTTCTAGCTAGAACTTCAGGTGTTATATTGAATACATATGAGGAAAGTGGGCAACCTTGTCCATCCCTAGTTTTAGTGACATTGTTTCAAATATCTCTCCATTTAATTTGATATTGGCTGTTGGTTTGCTGTAAATTGCCTTTATTATGTTTAGGTATGGGCCTCTAATTCCCGATTTCTCCAATTCTTTTATTATGAAGTGTTGTATTTTGTTAAATACTTTTTTAGCATTTAAGGAGATGCTTATATATTTCTTTTCTTTGAGTTTGCTTATATGATGGATTTACATTAATGAATTTTTGTATATTGAACCAACCTTGCATCTCTGGGATATAGCCTACTTGGTTGTGGGCTGGAGAGATGAATCAAGAGTAAAGAGCACTGACTGATCTTCCAAGGGTCCCGAATTCATTTCTCAGCAACCACAAGGTGGCTCACAACTGAAAGACCCCTGAATTGGGGAAGCCTCTCACTCAAGTACCAAGAGAACATGAACCCAAGGACTTACAGAGAGCTATTCTTGCTGCAATCAGGTAAGAGGTTCATTGGGGAGGGAGGGCAGACCTCTGGGGACCACACATATCTCATGCAGGAGATAGAGGAATCAACCCTGAAGTCAAATGGTGGGAAGTATTTATAGGGAAAATCACATAAGCAGTTAGCATCAGGCACATAGCAATTTCATTGGTTCATTCAAATTGGCACACTATTTTTATTTTGGACATGATTGATTCAATTCTAGGCCACTCTATTTTGGGGCACACTGACTTTTAAACTTGTTTTTCTCAGGACTCCGGAGCCAGATCTTATCAAGTCTACATGGTCTGGGGTTGGGCCATTTTTTGAACTTTATTATTAGCCTTGGGACATACTTGTCCTCAAGGCAGGGTTAGTGGGGCAAGCTTAAAATTTTAACTCTTTCACAACCATCTGTAATGTCGATCCAATGTCCAATTCTGGTGTGTCTCAAGACAACAACAGTATACTCACATACATGAAATAAATAAATCTTTTTAAAACAAAAAATTATTTTATTGAGTAACTTTGCATCAATATTCATAAGCAAAATTGTTCTGAAGCTCTTTTATTTTTTGTTGCATCCTTGTATAATTTAGGGATCAGCGTAATTGTGGCCCCAAAAAATGAATTGTGTAGTATTTTTTCTGTTTTTATTTATGGAATAGTTTGGTATTAGGTATTTTTTGAAGGTCTGGTAGTATTCTGCACTAAAGATATCTAGCCCTGTGCTCTTTTGAGGGGTGATAATAACTTCTTCTATTTCCTTACAGGATATGGGCTGTTTAGATTGTTTACCTGGTCTTGATTTAAGTTTTGTATCTATTATCTGTGTAGAAAATCGTCCATTTGATCTAGATTTTTCAGGTTTTTTTTTTTTTTTTTTTTTTTTTTGAACGTAGGTTTTTGTAATAGGATCTGATGATTTTTTTTTTAATTTCCTCTAATTCTCTTGTTTGTCTCTTTTCATTTTTGATTTTGTTAATTTGAATATTGTCTCTGAGGCTTTTAATAGGTTTGGCTAGGAGTTTATCTCTCTTGTCGATTATCTGAAAAAAAAAACAGCTTTTGGTTTTGTTGATATTTTCTGTCATTTTCTTTTTTTTCTATTTGGTTGATTTAGTTCCTGAGTTTGAGTATTTCCTGCCTTCTACTGCTCTTGTGTTTGTTTTTGCTCTAGACCTCTCAGGTGTACTGTTAAACTGAATAGTATCTCTCCAGTTTCTTTACGAGTACACTTATTCTTTGAATCTTGCTCTTAGAAATGTTTTCATTGTGTCCTATAAGTTTGTGTATGTTGTCTTATCATTTTCATGGAATTCTGGAAAATCTTTGATGTCTTTATTTCTCCTCTGATCAAGTTATCATTGAGTAGAGGTTTGTTGAGTTTCCATATGTATGTCGGTTTCCTGTTCCTTTTGTTATTATTAAAGACAAACCTTAAGCCAGGATGATCTGATAGGATGCACGGGATTATTTCAATCTTTTTATGTCAGTTGAGTCTTCTTTTGTGATCAATTATATGGTCAATTTTTGAGACTTTACAATTAGATGCTAAGTATAAGGTATATTCTTTTATTTTAGGGCAAAATGTTCTGTAGATATTTGTTAAATTCATTTAATTAAGAACTTCTATTAGTATCACTTTATCTGTTTAGTTTTGGTTTCTAAAACCTATATATTATTGAGAGTTGGATGTTGCAATCTTCCACAATTATTGTGGGTGATTCAATGTGTGTTTTGAGCTTTAGTAAAGTTTCTATTATGAATATGTGTGTCCTTGCTTTTGGGCACAGATTTTCAGAATTGAGACTTTCTCTTGATGTTTTTTTTTTTTTTTTTTCTTTTTCATTGATGAATATAAGTGTCATTTCTCATCTTACTTGATAAATTTTGGTTAAAAGTCTGTTTGATAAGATATTACAATGCAACACCAGCTTGTTTCTTGGGACCATTTGCTTGGAAAACCATTATACATACTTTGACCCTGAGGTAGAGGCTTTCTTATTTATTGAGGTGTGTTTCTTATTTGTAGCAGAATGCTGGTACCTCTTAGCATATTCAGTCTTTTAGCCTATGTCTTTGTATTGGGAAATTGATTCCACTGACATTGAGAGATATTAAAGACAGATTGTTGTTAATACCTGTTATTTTGTTTTTGTTCTTGTTGTTGTTAGTGGCATTATGTGCATGTGTTTCTTTCCTTTGGGCTTTGCTGTGATATGATTAATATTTTGTCTTTTTTTTATGTGACCCTCCTTGTATTGGAGTTTTTCTTCTAGACTCCTCTGTTGGGCTGAATTGGTAGATAAATATTGTTTGAGTTGGGTTTTGTTGTGGAATATTTTGGTTTCTTCATCTATGTAGATTGAGAATTTTACTGGGTATAGTATCCTGGGTTGGCATTTGTGCTCTGTTAGAATCTGCATGACCTCTGACCAGGCTCTTTTGGTTTATGTGTTTCTGTAGAGATGCCTGATATAATTCTCATAGGTGTGCCTTAATATGTTTCTTGGTCCTGTTCCCTTCAGCTTTTAATATTCTTTTTTATGTGCATTTTGTGTTTTGATTATTATGTGACTAGAGAATTTTTTACTAGTCCTTTTTATTTGGTGTTCTTTCACATTTATGGTGATCTCTTTCTTTAGGTTAGGAAAGTTTTCTTTTATGATTTTGTTAAAGACATTTTTAGGTCCTTTGAACTGAGATCTTTCACTCTTCTCTATTCCAATTATTCTTAGATTTTGGTGTTTTTACAGTGTCATAGATTTCCTGGATGTTTGGAGTTAAGAGGGTTTTTTTTATGTTTTGCATATTCCTTGAGAGTGTATCAATCTCTTCTAAGGTATCTTCCACACCCAAGATTCTCTCTTCCATCTCCTATAGTCCGTTAGTAATGCTTACATCTGTAATTTCTATCCCCTTTCTTGGTTATCCATTTCCAGATTTGCCTCCATTTGTGCTTCCTTTATTCTTTCTACTTTCACTTTTAGAGTGCTTTATTCAATTATTTCACCTACTCAATTGTATTTTTCTGTATTTTTTAAGGGATTTATTTCCTCTTTATGGGCTTCTTCCTGTTTACCTGTGTTTTTCTGTACTTCTTTCAGTGAGTTTTTTTATGTCCTCCCTAAATGGCTCTATTGTCTCCATGAGATTGGATTTTAGGTCATATTCCTAATTTTCAGGTGTGTTGTTATATTCAGGGCTTGCTATGTTGAAAGAAATGGGTTCTGATGATGCCCACATATATTTGCTTGAGTTGCTTATGGTGTTGTACTTACTTATCATGATCTGGTTATCCCTGGTGCTTGCTGGTCTGGGTATCTCTGTCTGGAACCTGTCATTCTTTCCCTTGCTTGCTTCAGTTTTCCTGTAGACCTGTGTCCATGGCTGTGGCAGACCTCCTGTGGAACTGTCTGACTGTGGTTCTTCTGCTGAGCAGACAAGCTGTCTATCTGTTGCTCTGGTTGCAGCAGATATTATAGGTTGGAGGCCTGCAGACTGTTGGGTCTTCATGTTGTCATGTGTGTAGTTGTTCTCTAGGGAGGCCTAAGAAATGTGGTTTCTGTTTCCTTGTGTACAGCAGAACTCCAGGTAGGCTTTCAGACTATTGGATGAGTTGCCTACTTGCCTTGTATGCAGTGGAACTCTTGGGATGTCTTCAGTCTACTCTGTCATTAGTGGAACAGATTATCTAACATCTGCCAGAGCAGAAGGTTCTGGGCACAAAGGGAGTGAAATTTTGGAGGTAGAGGTTTTGGGAGGTGTTGATTCTCAAATCTACTTAGCTCTCATTGGCAACTGTGGGCCTTTGGGTGACCACAGGAGCACATGTTCCTCTATGTTTATAGCTGCCTTATCTGTGATAGCCAGAAGCTGGAAACAACTTGGATGTCCCACAACAGAATAATAGATACCAAAAAAAATGTGGTTCATTTACACAATGGAATAATAATGAGGACATCCTGAGGTTTGGACGCAAATGGATGGAACTAGAAAAATATCACTCTGGAGCAAGGTAACTCAGATCCAAAAGGACATGTATGGTATATACTCATTAATAAGTGAATATTAGCCAAAAAATTTCAGAATACTCAGGAGGATTAACAAGCCACAAAGCCCAAGTGGGTTGACTCAATCCCACTTGGGAGAGAGAAGAAAGCAATTTCAGGAGGGGGGGAAGGAGGTAGCTGAGTGGAAAAGTGAACAGAGAGGGGAAGAAGGCAACATGGTCAGGTATTAGGTGGGCAGAACAGGACTGAAGTCCTGAGGGACTGCAGAAAAAATGAAAACAGGCAACCTCGGGAGGTAGGAAATGAGGGGGAAGATCCAGAATATATGAGAGACCTGGGAGGTTAGAGACTCTCAGGAATCAAAGGGAGGAACCTCAGATGAAATCCGCTATACTGGGAACAGGGAACTTGTTAGAGCCCACATCCAGTAGAGAGACAGGGCATCAAGTGAGAGGTGTGGTTGCCCTTCCACAGTCAAACTTTATGAAATTCTTAAGAAAATGGTTGCATCTAGAGAATATCATCCTGAGTGAGGTAACCCAGTCACAAAAGAACAGACATAATATGCAGTCAATGATAATGGGATACTAACACCAGAAAGCTCTGAATACCCGAGAAACAACTCACAGACTGTGTGGAATTCAAGAAAAACAAAGGCCAAAAAAAGAAAATGAAAACCGTTATGCTTATTCTTTACACACCAAGAAAACTGAATATTTCCAGGTAATATTTTCTTTTACATGTACTTTATGCTCATTGTAACTAGTAAGATTTTAGTGCATACTATCCAACCTTTAAAAAAATCAAGTACTAACAAAAATGCATTCATATACTTTTATGCAAAAGTGCTTAAAATCTGTATATTTATCTTGCTTTTTAAATCAAAGTTGATCAATTTAATAATGATAATAATAATAGTAGTAGTAGTAGTAGTAGTAGTAGTAGTAGTAATAAAACAAAAGCTCTGCTTTCAGTGGGACACGACATGCTTAACCCTCAAGGTCCCAGAGAGCATAAAGACCTGCAGGGGTAGAGGTGAAGTGGGTACAAAAAAAAATGTGGTACAGTTCTAAACAAAAAATTCTCAATTTAGGAATATTGACTGACTGAGAAGCATCTAACAAAGAGCTTGACATCCCTAGTAATCAGGAAAATGCAAATCAAAACAACCCTGAGATTCCACCTCACACAAGTCAGAATGGCTAAGATCAAAAACTCTGATGACAGCATTTGCTGGCAAGGATGCAGAGAAAGAGTAGCACTCCCCCACTGTTGGTGAAGTTGTAAACTGTTACAACCACTCTGGAAATCAGTCTGGCAGATCTTCAGAAAATTGGGCATAGTACTACCTGAAGACCCAGTTATTCCACTTCTGGGCATATTCCCCAGAGATGTTCCAACATACAACAAAGACACATGCACCACAATGTTCATTGCAGCTCTATTTATAATAGCCAGAAGCTGGAAAGAACCCATATGTCCTTCAGTAGAAGAATAGATACAAAAATTGTAGTATTTTTACATAATGGAGTACTACTCAGCTATTAGAAACAATGACTTTATGAAATTCCTAAGAAAATGAATGCATCTAGAGAATATTATCCTGAGTGAGATAACCCAGTCACAAAAGAATAGATATAATATTCTTTTATATACCAGTTACTGATAATTGGATACTAACTTCAGAAAGCTCTGAATATCCCAGAAACAACTCATAGGTCATATGAAGCTCAAGAAAAACAAAGGCCAAAAAGTGAAAGCCTCAGTCCTTCTTAGGAAAATAAATAAATGTATAGCACCCTCTCAGAGTGTGGTACACGTGGACCTTAAGTCATTAATTATACAAGAGCTAAAAATATAGCCTTGCGCCATTCTTGGTATTCAAAGATCATTTTGCTTAATCTATACACACCAAGAAAACTGACAGTTTCCATGTTATATTTTGTCCTACATGTACTTCATGATTATTGTAACTATGGAGATTCCAAGGCATGCTATCAAACCTCTAAAAAATTCAGTACTGACAAAAATATATTCATATAGTGTTATGTCAAAATGCCTTTAATAATGTGTACATCTTTCCCTCTGTTTTTAATGTAAGAGAAAAGAAGATTAAAAGAAACAAAAAATGAATAGAATTTATTCTTCTCAGCAAACAATAAAAATGTGTGTCATTCTTTCTTCCAAATGCAGTAATAGAAAGAAAATATAGATGAGTATAATTTTTTTTTCAAAAAGCAACACTATAATGTCTAGTTTTTTTTTTTTGCTTTTGTCATATTAGTACTGAAAGTAGCTATGCCCTGTGATAAGTAAGTATTGTGCCCGAAAACACTACAAACAGCTATTGTTAGCATATTTCAAGATTGGCAAATACATTTGATCTATATCCAAATCTCAAATAGCAAGCAGGTATGTCTAACTAATACCAAGTAAACTGATAATAGTTATGTATATAACATATATATACACACATATATTATACATATACATTATAATATGAATCTGTTACACATATAGATATAACACACACACACACACACACACACACACACACACATATACATATACACATATAAAACGACTAAGAAAGAAAAAGTAAGAGGCTAGGAACTTGAGAAGAGGATCCCCGGGTTGATTTTTGGGTAGAGATAGAAGAAGTACTGTAAATACTGTACTCATGTATGAGATTCTGAAACAATAAAATCAAAGGAGAAAGTTCTTAACAATTGTTGCCTAAAAATATTAATCATCTTAAGTAATTAAAAATGTACCTTATGAAATTAATCTGACAAACATCGGGCAAAATGTGGATTGCTTTTTCTAATATTATGGCAATATGAAACTTACCCCCAGAAGATTTTATTTAGTGCTCAGGATAAAGCTCATGCCTATGAAAGCTTCCTACAGGTCCTACCACTGAGTTGCATATCAATGTAGGATGTTATTTAATATTTAATATGTCTCCAGATATAAATTAAAATGAAAATTTCTGGTTTCCTTGGTGATTCAGATGTGTCATGTGATATTTCACCGAAAGATCTCTTAAGAAAGGATGTTTTTGATGAAGCAGATTGTAAGAAGGTGTTTTGGTGAGAACAAACATGTGGCATTTTCCTAGAAGAAGCCTGGAGAATGGGCATGTGGTATTTTCCTAGAACAGATGCTTGTGAGACTATGTGATGGTTGCCATTCCTTACCGGTTATCCTTTGTCATGACTTCATAATGAAAAAATCCATCAAAGAACTTCTGATGATGTTCCAGAGCCTTCTGCAGACTCAGGTCCATCGGTAGAGCCTTGAGGTTTCTTCTGCTATTGCTGATCCTTAGTGGTGTTTGTCAGAGGACCAGGCTGCTGCTGTTGATTTGTGTAAACTGGACTGCTGATGTCCTGACAATCCAAATCAAATTTGCTCCAAAGAATGATTTCTAAACAGGTTTACATACTTCTTTGCTCTATTAACTTTTCCTCTCTACTGCCCCTGAGTGGTGGTGGGTTAGAAGGGAGGTTAAAACATTTTAGAACACTTATTACAAGTAATTTTTGAAAAATCTAAATCTACACTAAATATCCAAGTGTACTCTGTTGTAATGTTCAGCACTTTTATCCAAAAATTAGCTTGTATTTCAATTCACAGTTGGCACCAAGACTCATAGAAAATCTTGAGACTAGATTTATACAACTGTTGACCTTGACTTTGTGATGTGACATTTTTAAGCTTATCTATTTGAAGTTTATATGCACACTTATAAAATATCTTCATATCTGTTTGAAAACATTTACAATCTCATTTTAAGATGGATGGGTTTGTATAAAAATTATTAATTAACAAATTCTGTGTTCCTCTGGCTCTTATACTTTTTCAGCCCCTTCTTCAGCAATGATCCTGGCCTTTAGTAGTAAGACTTATGTTGTAGATATATCCATCTGGTACTCAGCTCCACAACCTTAAAGTTGGAGTGGTTGTAGTTTTCTTTGAATGGTCATCATTTTCTGTAGTGGGTTTCTTCTGTTGCAAATAATTTCTTGATAAGGAATAAAGACTACATTTATTTGTAGGTATAAAGGCAAAAATTTATGGTTCAGATAGCACAAAAAGAGGTATATTTGAGATTTTAGAGGGAGGAAAGGGAAGCAAAAATTATTTCATTATAATCTCAAAATATAGACAAATTAAAAAGTGCTGAGTAGAAATTAAAATAAAAAGTTCAAACAAAAAGAAGAGAGCAGTGGAAAAGCTCATGATGAATTATTTTGATATAAAGGGGTAAATAAGTCTAAAAGAGAGTGTCTACTTTTTCCTGAAAAGGTAGAACATTACCACATTGACTTTATGATAACAAGAACTCCACAAACAGGTAGGAGTACCAGTTCCAGTGCTTACAGGACACACATTTATTTCTCTTGGAACAAGATTAACCAAGTAAGACAAATAGGTTGGACAATCTTTATCAGACTGTTTTCGAGAAAGTCACCTCAGAACGTCAAGGCTTTTAAGCAAAATAAAATATATCTGGGTTTCCTTGATTAGGACTACAGAGAAATCCACAATTTTAACTAAATCTTTACTAATTCTAGAAGACCAAGAGGCTGCCATATAGGAACATAGTATGAAAGTGGCAATGTGTTCATCTCCCTATCAAATGCCACACCATTCCATGTTTAGACCCTGATAAGGAGAGATAAAAAAGACATTGAATAGTGTGTGATTCTAACCCACCTGAATTTTATAATAATAAGAGTGACTCACATATTAATAAGTATGTTTTCATGCAAAAATGAGGCTACAGTGTGCAATAGGTTGACACTAGATTACACATTTAACAAAAAATGTTTGGCTGACAATTGTGTGTAAACAAAAGACACATTTGGCTTATCAAAGTCAGAGCTAATTTTATAACATTTTATGCATTGTCATTATACAAAATGTATTATATAATATGTATATGCAATAATATATGTAATAATTTCATTATACCTTCATTTTTCCATCACTTTCTTATATAGTATATAGAGTTTTTATTATCAATATCAAATTTTCCTTAGAACAATTCAAAATTCATGATATTTAATAAGGATTTTGTCTTTATGTCCAAACACACATCAGAGCTTAGATTCCTTTGGTGTTTTTTCCTAAAAACAAAAATTACAGAAAAATTCCAGTAGATTCAACAAGAAATTTTGTCCTTCTTATTTTGTTATTCATCACTTCTGAGTAACTTTTTTTTTCATCTAACATAAATTGAGGGAGAAGACTCTTCTTAATTAAATAGATATTCCCACTCATTTTTATATCCTCTTGAATTTCCCTTTCACATGACGCCTAACTAATATAGAATAGGTAATAAAAGACAAAGAATAAGTGAGTAGGGCTCTCTGAATAACAATTACAAAACAGACATTCTGACATTGGCCATACCTGACCCAGTTTCATCAGGACTGGCAGCCTGCCTGCAACTTGCTGGGCACCCAGAAGAGCCACAGCAGGGTCCTCATTCCAGAGATCAGGGACAAGTTCACACTCCTTCTTCACCGACTTTCCCAGAGGGCCATCTGGAAGTCTCAGGGCACAGGAAAGTGGTGCTGCCTGGAAACAGACACTTCCTGCCCAAGGCCAGGAGCAGCTCAATTTAATCAGGACCGGCAGTCTGCTTGCAATTTACTAGACCAATGCAAGAGCTGCCAGAGAGCTCTCACTCCTAAGCACAGGGGACAAGTCCACTCTCCCTTTCCACTGACTATCCCAGAGAGGCCACTTGGAATTCTCAGGGCCCAGGTAGCAATGCTGGAGCACTTTAGGCCCAAGGACAGAGCAAGCCCAATTGTATCAGGACCCAGCATTGCCATTGGAGCTCACAGCCCACCCAGAGCACAGAACACACAGGGACAATCTTTCTCAGGAGACCACAGGCCAACAGACCTGCAGACTCACAGGAGAGAAAACAAGATCACCTAACAGCACCTATGAAAAGATGGCAAGAGTCAAGTGCAAGAATCTAAGAAATTGAAAGCAAGACAACATGGCAGCATCAAAACCCAGTTATCAAACCACATCAAACAGTAGATAACCCAATTCAGAAGAACAACGAGATTTAGACTTAAAATTATACTTCATAATAATAATGGAGATCATCGAGAATCACATAAATAACACACTTAAAGAAGTAGATAAAAGCCAGGAGAACACACACAAACAAGTAGAAGCCCTTAAACAGGAAACACAAAAATCACTTAAAGAGTTAAAGAAAGGCACAAATAAGCAGGTTAAAAAAATGAAAATAGAAATAGAAACAGTGAAGAAATCACAAAAAGACTACCCAAAGTTGGAAAACATAAGAAAGAAACAGGGGTGAAAGACACAGGAATCACTACCAGAATACAAGAGATGGAGAAGAGAATCTCAGGGACAGAAAATACCATAAAAAATATTGAAACAATATCTGAGAAAATGCAAAAATCAAAAGGCTTCTAACCCAAAAATATCCAGGAATTCTAGGACACAATGAGAAGACCAAACCTAAGGAAAATGGGTATAGAAGAAAGCCAAGAATCCCAGATTAAAGGGCCATTTAAATAAATAAATGTCTTCAACAAAATTATAGAAGAAAACTTTCTTAACATAAAAAAAAGAGATGACCACAAACATACAAGAATCCTACAGAACCCCAAATAGATTAGACCAGAAAAAATATTTTTCCTGCTATATAATAATCAAAATACCCAATGTTCAAATAAAAAAAAAATACTAAAACACTAAGGGGAAAAGAACAGGTGACAGATAAAGACAAATGGAACAGAATTAAAACAGAGTTTAAACAGAGACTACGAAAGCTCAAAGATCTGGGACTGATATACAGACTATAAGAGAACATGAATTCCAGCCAAGATTACAGTATCCAGCAAAACTCTAAATTACCATAGATGGGGAAACCAAGATATTCAGAACACAGGCAAATTTACACAATATTTTCCCACAAATCCAGTTGTACATAAAATAATTGATGGAAAACTCCAACACAAGAAAGAAAACTGCATCCAAGGAAAAGCAAAATAATAATAATAATAATCATCATCATTATCATCATCATCATCATCATCATCACCATAATCATCACCATCATCATCACCATCATCATTATCACCATCATCACCATCATCATCATCATCATCATCATCATCATCATCATCATCATCATCATCATCATCATCATGCAGGAAAACCAAAAGGAAAAAAGCACACAGACATAAGTCTAACTCTAACAACAAAAATAACAGGAAACAACAATCACTATTCGTTAATATTTCTTAACATCAGTGGACTCAATCCTCCAATAAAAAAACATAGACTATCAGACTGGATAAATAAACAGGAACCAGCATTTTCCTGCATAGAGAAAAGTAATCTCAGCAACAAAGACAGGCACAACCTCAGAGAAAAGGTTGGGAGAAAATGTTCCAAGGAAATAGTCCCAAGAAACAAGCAGGAGTAGCCATCTTCATTTTGAATAAAATAGAGTTTTCAATCAAAAGTCATCAAAAAATAAAAAAGAACAGTTTTTACTCATAAAAGGAAAATTTTATCAAGAGGTAGTCTCAATCCTTATTATCTATGCTCCTAATAACAGGGCACCCACAATCATCATAGAAACTCTACTAAAGTTCAAAGCATATATTGCAACACCACCATTAAAGTGTAAGACTTCATCACCTCACTTTCATCAATGGACAGACCATGTAAGCAGAAACTGAACAGAGACACAATGAAACTAACAGAAGTTCTGAAGCAAATGATTTAACAGTCATTTATAGAATGTTTTATCATAAAAACAAAGAATATACCTCATTCTCAGCATGCCATGGCATTTTTTTTCCAAACTGACCATATAGTCTGTCACAAAACAAAATTCAACAGATACAAGAACATTGGAATAATCCCAAGCATCCTATCAGATCACCAAGGTCTAAGGCTGGTCTTCAATAACAAAAAAAAAAAAAAAAAAAAAAAAAAAAAAAAAAAAAAAAAAAAAAAAAACCTCCATACACATGGAAGATAAACAATGCTATGTTTAACAGCAGCTTGGACAAGGAAGAAATAAAGAAAGAAATTAAAGACTTTTTAGAATTTAACAAAAATGAAGGCACAATATACCAAAATTTATGGGATACAATGAAAGCAGTGCTAAGAGGAAGACTCATATCTCTGAGTGCCTCCAAAATAAACTGGAGAAAGAACACACTAAAAGTTTGACAGCACACCTGAAAGCTCTAGAACAAAAAGAAGCAGATAAACCCAAAAGTCATAAAGCAGCATAAAATTATCAAATTCAGAGCTGAAATAAACAAAGTAGAATCAAAAAAGAATTGGACAAAGAATCAACAAAACCGTGAGCTAATTCTCTGAGAAAAATGACAAGACTGATAAAACCCTAGACAGACTAACTAGGAGGCACAGAGATAGGATTCAATTAACAAAACCATAAATGAAAGGGGAGACATAGCAACAGGAACCAAGGAAATTTAAGAAATCATGAGATCCTACTACAAAAGCCTATACTCAACAAAACAGGGAAATCTAGAGGAAGTGGACAATATTCTAGACAGATACCAGGTACTAAAGATAAATCAGGATCAGAAAAACCATCGAAACAGCCCCTTAACTTCTAACAATACTACAGACAGTCATCAAAAACCTCACAACCTTGCAGAAATCTATCAGGCTCTCATAGAAGACTTAATATCAATACTGTCCAAACTGTTCCACAAAATAAAAATATGGGGCATACTACACAACTCATTCTTTGAAGCTACAATTATGTGCATTCTTAAACCACACAAAGACCCTACAAAGGAAGAACTTTGTGACCATTGATAGGAAAACACTCAATAAAATTTTTGCAAACTGAAGCAAAGAACATATTAAAATGATCATTCACAATGATCAAGTAGGCTGCATTCCAGAGATGCAAGGATGATTTAATATATGGCAATCCATCAATGTAATTCACTATATAAACAAACTCAAAGAGAAAACCACATGATCATCTCTGTAGATGCTGAGAAAGCATTTGACAAAATTCAACACCCCTTCATATTAAAAGTCTTGGAAAGAACATTAACTCAAGGCACATATTTAAGCATAGTAAAAACAATATACAGCAAATGAGTAGCCAACATCAAATTAAATGGTGTGAAACTTGGAGCAATCTTGCTAAAATCAGTCACTAGACGAGGCTGCCCTCTCCCTCCCTACCTATTCAATTCAGTACTGGAAGTACAAGCCAGAGAAACCAGACAGCAAAATGAGCTCAAATGGATGCAAAATGAAAGGAAGAAGTCAAAATATTACTATTTTCAGATGATATGAGAGTGTACTTAAGTGACCCCAAAAATTCCACCAGAGAACACCTACAGTTGATAAACAACTTCAGCAAAGTGACTGGACATAAAATTAACTCAAACAACACAGTAGCCTTAATCTACTCAAAGAATAAAAAGGTTGGAAATAAATTTAGGGAAATGATACTTTTCACCAACTCACAAAGAATATAAAATACCTTGGGGTGACCCTAACCAAGTAAGTGAAAGATCTGTATGACAAAAACTTCAAGTCTCTGAATAATGAAATTGAAGAAGAACTCAAAGGGGGAAAGATCTCTTATGCTAATGGATTGGAAGGGTTAACATAGTAAAAATGGCCAATTTGCCTAAGGTAATCTACAGATTCAATACAAACCCCATCAAAATTCCAGCTCAATTTTTCATAGAGTTAGAAAGAGAAATTTGCAGATTAATTGGGGAATAGTAAAAAACCCAGGATACCAAAACAGTATTCTCAAAAATAATTTCCAGAGGATTCACCATCCCTGACCTAACCCATATTACAGATCAATGTAATAAAAACTGCATGTTACTGGTACAGAGACAGGCAGCTAGATAAATGGAATAGAATTGAAGTCCCAGAATAAACCTACACAACTATGGTCACTTGACCTATGAAAATGGAGCTAAAAACATTCAATGGGAAAAGTATAGCCTCTTCAACAAATTGTGCTGGTTCAACTGGGAGTCAGCAAGCAGAAGAATGCAAATCAAACCTTTCTTATCTTCTTGTGCAAAGTTCAAATACAAGTAGATCAAAGACCTCCACATAAAACCAGGCACACTGAAACTAATAGAAAAGAAATTGGGAAAGAGCTTAGAATACATAGGCACAGTGGAAATTTTCATGAAGAGAACACCAACGGCTTATGCTCTAAAATTGAGAATCCACAAATGATACTTCATGAAATTGCAAAGCTTCTGTAAGGCCAAGGACACTGCCAAAAGGACAAACTAGCAACCAACAGTTGGGAGAAGATATTTACCAATTCTACACCTGATAAATGTCTAGAATCCGATATTTACAAAACTCAAAAAGTTAAACTCTATAATGCTATTAAAAATGGGGTACAGGAACAGTCACTCAGGCCATCTGCCACCAGGAACAGTGGAGATCCAGGGACACAGGCCTGGTGAGATGGTGGTCCCAGTAGCTGGGGAGCAGAGAGGTTTCTACCTAGCGATCAGGAAAGTGCGACCCCCTTATTGGTTCAGAGGAGCAGGAACCCTGCCTTAGGATCTCTGTTTCCATCCTATGGCCCCTGTGCAGAACCAGCACTCAGGCAATCTGCCACCAGGAAAAGCAGAGATGGAGGGACACAGGCCTGGTTGGAGAGCACTCTGAGTAGCCGGGGAACAGAGAGGACTGTGCCAAGCACTCAGAAATTGCCAACCCCATAGGTTCAGGTGTCGCGCACCCCACGTCACGCCGGCAGGAATAGGCGTGCAACAACAAGATTCTTCTGCGAACAACCTTTATTGTACAGCACTCTGAGCAGGGCACCTCCTGAGCAGGAAACTTCTCTCTGAGCAGGCGATCTCTCTTGGTGCTTGCCTGGTGGGATCTCCCTGGACAGGCGATCTCCCACGTGCTTGCCTGTATAGGGATCCTCTCCTAAACCCGCAATCTTCCCTGGTCAGGGCATCTCCCCTACCAGGTCTTCTCTCCCGAATCTCTCTCTCCACGTGGGAGAGAAATGCAGTGCTTATATGCCTAAGAGACTTGCGTTGCTCCCTGATTGAGGCATCCTCCAGTATCTCATTAGTGGCTATGACGTATGTGGTATTGAGCACTAAGTTTCTTGGCTCTTAGCTGAGTCCTCGGCAGGAAGATGGCACCATCTATTGGCACCAACGGGGAGCAGGAACCTGCCTTACAGTGTCTGTTTGCACTATGTGGCCCATTCGAGGAGAATAGGCACTAAGGCCATCTGCCACCAGGAACAGTGGAGATCCACAGACACAGGCCAGGTACATGGGAGAAATGAGAACCAATCACTGATAAGACCACTTATAATCACAGTCAACAAGATGGCAAGAGGAAAGCAAAAGAACGTACCCAGGGAAACAAAGACAACCTGGCAACACCATAACCCAGCTCTCCCATCACAGCAAACAGGGGAATGCCAAATACTCAAGAAAAAGAAGACTCAGACCTGAAATCATACCTCAAAATGATGATAGAGATCCTTAAACAAGAACAGGAAGAAAAGCATAAAGAATTAGAAGCTTTTAAAGAAGAAACAAACAAACAAACAAACAAAAAAAAAAACACTCAAAGAACTCAAAGAACTATAAGAAAACAGAACCAAAGAGATGAAAGCATGGAAGAAGGGATTTAAAATGGAAATATAAAAATAAATAAACACTAAAAGAAACAACACTATAGGTAAAAAGCCTAAAAAAGAAATCAAAAGTCACAAATGCAAGCATCTTCAACAGACTACAAAGAGATGGAAAAGAAAATCTCGGGGCCCAAAGACAACACTGAAAACATAGACAAAACAGTCAGAGAAGATGCAAAAACCGAAAAGCTCCTAACCCAAAATGTCCAGGAGATTCAAGACACCATGAGAAGACCAAACCTAAAAAAATAGGAATAAAAGAGGGCAAAAACTATCAACTAAGAAGCACAATAAATATCTTCAACAAAATCTTGAAGAAAACTTCCCTAACTTTAAGAATGAGATGACCATGAGCATGAAAGAAGCCTACAGAACTCCAAATAGAGTGGATCAGAAATTCCTCCCAACACATAATAGTCTAAATGCCAAGTGCCCAAACCAAAGAAAGAATACTAAAAGCAGTAAGGGAAAAAGTGGATGTAACATATAAAGTCAGACCAATCAGAATCACACCCGACTTCTCAACAGAGGCTATGAAAGCTAGAAGAGCCTGGACAGACATCATGCAGACCCTAAGATAACACAAGTGTCAGCCCAGGCTGCTATACAAAGCAAAACTCTCAATCACCATAGATGGAGACACCAAGATATTCCAAGACAAAACTAAATTTACACAATATCTGAACACAAACCCAGCACTACAATAAATTATAGGTGGAAAACTCAATAAAAGTAGGGAAACTACATTGTTGTAAAAACACGCAAATACCTAAGCAAGAAAACCAAAAGAAGAAAGACACACAGGCACAATTCTACCTCTAAAAGCAAAATTAGCAGGTAACAGCAACTACTATTCCTTAATATCTGTTAAAATAAATGGACTCAATTCCCCAATTAAAAGATATAGGCTATCACACTGGATACCTAACCAAAACACTGCATTTTTCTGCATACAGGAAACTCATCTAATAGACAAAGAAATATATTGTGTCAGAGTAAAACATTGGGGAAAAAACCTTCCAAGCAAATGGCCCCAAGAAGCAAGCTGGAGTGGCCATCCTACTAATGAATAACATCAATTTTCACACAAAAGTCATCACAAAAATATGGAAGGACACTTTTTACTCATTAAAGAGAAAAATTGTCAGGGGGAACTCTGAATCCTTAACATATATGCTCCAAAAACAAAAGCACCCATATTAATAAAAGAAACCCTACTAAAGCTCAAAAGATACATTGCACCCCACACAATGATAAAGTAAGACCTCAACACCCCACTCTCACCAATGGACAGATGATAGGAACAGAAACTAATCAAGGCCACAGTAAAACAAGCAGAGGTTATGGACCAATTAGAATTAATAAATATCTACAGAACATATCATCCTAAAACAAAAGAATATACATTCTTCACAGAACCTCATATCAAATTTTCAAAATTGACCATATAATTGGTCACAAAACAAGCGTCAACAGATATAAGAATATTGAAATATTCCCATGCATCCTATTATATCACCATTGTCTAAGGCTGGTCTTTAATAACAACAGAAACAACACAACGCCCATATACACATGGAAATTAAACAATTTTCTATTAAACTATAGCATGGTCAAAGAAGAAATAAAGAAAGAAATTAAGGATTTTCTAGAATTTAATGAAAATGAACACACAACATACCCAAACTTATGGGATGCAATGAAGGCAGTACTGAAAGGAAAACTCATAGCTTTGAATGACTCCAAAAGGAAACTGGAGAGAGCAAGAGCCAGCAACTTGACAGCATAGTTGAAAGCGCTAGAACAAAAGGAAGCAAAAAAACACAAGAGGAGTAGATGGCAAGAAATAAACTCAGAGCAAAAATAGACCAAATAGAAATAAAGAGAACCATTCAAATAATCAACAAAAACAAAAGCTGTTTTTTTGAGAAAATTAACAAGATTGATAAACCCTTAGCCAGACTAAATAGAGGGCAAAGAGAGCATATCAAAATTAAAACAATCAGAAATGAAGGTGGAGACATTATAACTGAAATTGAGGAAATTCAAGAAATCGCCATATCCTACTGCAAACGCCTATACTCAACCAAACTGTAAAATCTGGATATGTGTGAATTCCTAGACAGATACCACATAAATAAAGTTAAAGCAGGACCATGTAAACCATCTAAATAATCCCATAACACCTAAAGACATAGAAGCAGTTATCAAAAGCATCTCAACCAAAAAAAGCCAAGGTCCAGATGGGTTCAGTGAAGAATTTTTTCAGACATTTATTGACAACCTAATACCAATACTCTCCAAACTATTCTACAAAACAGAATCAAATGTAATACTACCTAACTTATTTTTGAGGCCACAATAACCCTCGTTCCTAAACCACACAAAGAACCTACAAGGAAAGAGAACTTCAGACCAATCACTCTTATGAACATTGATGGAAAAATACTAAACAAAATCCTTGCAAACTGAATCCAAGAACACATCAAATGATCAAATTGGCTTCATTCCCAGGATGCAGGGATGGTTCATTGTACAGAATCAAACAACATGATCCACCATATAAACAAACTCAAAGAAAAAAAAAAAAAAAAAAACACATGGTCATCTCACTAGATGCTGAGAAAGCATTTGAAAAAATTCAACACCCCTTCATGTTAAAAGTCTTGGAAAGAACAGGAATCCAAAGCCCATACCTAAACATAATAAAAGCAATATACAGCAAACCAACAGCCAACATCAAAATTAAGAGTGGGATACCTGAAGCAATCCCACTAAAATCAGGGACAGTGTAAGGCTGCCCGCTTTCCCTCTACCTATTCAAAATGGTACTGGAAGTACTGACTGGAGCAATTAGACAGCAAAAGGAAATCAAAGGGATACAAATTGGAAAGGAAAAAGTAAAAACATCACTATTAGCAGATGACATGATAGTGTATTTAAGTGACCCCAAAAATTCCACTACAGATATTCTATAGCTGATAAACAAGTTCAGCAAAGTGTCTGGATATAAAACTAACTCAAACAAATCAGTAGTCTTCTTCTAATCTATAGAAAAACATGTGGAGAAAGAAATTAGGGAAAAGATACCCTTCACAATAGTCATAAGCAATATGAAATACCTTGGTGTGACTCTAACTAAGCAAGTGAAGGAACTGT
Organism: Micromys minutus; assembly: GCF_963924665.1. NCBI lineage: Eukaryota > Metazoa > Chordata > Mammalia > Rodentia > Muridae > Micromys > Micromys minutus. Next base: position 97,057,801 of record NC_137972.1, on the reverse strand, counting down.
ATGACAAGAACTGAAAATCTCTAAAGAAGAAAATCAATTAATATCTGAGAAAATAGAAAGATCTCCCATGCTCTTGGATTAGAAGGATCAACATTGTAAAAATGGCTATCTTATCAAAAGCAGTCTAGACATTCAATGCAATCCCCATCAAAACTCCAACCCAATTACTCATAGAGTTGGAAAGAGTATTGTGCAATTTCATCTGGAATAACAAAAGACCTAGAATAGAGAAATCCATCCCAAACAACAAAAAAATATCTGCTGGAGTCATTATCCCTGACCTCAAGCTATATTACAAGGCAGTTGTGCTAAAAACTGCATGGTTCTGCTACAAAGATAGGCACGTAAATCAATGGAATAAAATAGCAGATCAAGAAATGAGCCCTCACATATATGGTCACTTGAATTTTGACAAAGGAGCTGTAAACATTCAATGGAAAAAGGACATCCTCTTCAACAAATGGTGTTGGTCCAACTGGCACTCTGCATGTAGAAGAATGAAAATAGACCCTTTCTTATCTACTTGTACAAAGCTCAAGTGCAAGTGGATCAAAGATTTTCACATTAAGCCAGGTACATTGAAATTATTAGAAGAGAAAGTAGGGAAACCTTAGAACTCACAGGCACAGGAGAAAATTTCCTGAATAGAACACCAATGGCTCGTGCTCTAATGTCAAATATTGACAAAAGGGACTTAATGAGATTGCAAGTTTCTGTAATTTTAAGGACACTGTTGAGAAAACAAATGGGCAGCCAACAGATTGGGAAAAGATCTTTACCAACCCCACATCAGATAGAGGCCTAATATCCAAGGTATACAAAGAACTCAATAATCTAGACTCCAGGGAATCAAACAGCCCTATTAATAAATGGGGCACAGAGCTTAACAAAAAGTTCTCAATTGAGGAATATAGAATGGCTGAGAATCATTTAAGGAAGTGCTGGACATCATTAGCCATCAGGAAATTGGAAATCAAAACAACCCTGAGATTCCACCTCATACCAGTCAGAATGGCTAAGATCAAAAATTCAGATGACAGTAGATACTGGTGTGGATGTGAAGAAAGAGGAACACTCCTCCACTGTTGGTGGGGTTGCAAACTGTTACAACCACTCTGGATATCAGTCTGACGTTACCTCAGGAAATTGGACATAATACTACCTGGAGACCCAGTTATTCCACTTCTGGGCATATACCCCAGAGAAACTCCAATATCCAACAAAGACACATGCAACACAATGTTCTTAGCAGCCCAGTTTATAATAACCCGAAGCTGGAAAGAACTCAGATATCCTTCAGTAGATGAACGGATACAAAAATATCTAAGATCAAATACTGAGGTGACAACATATTCTGGAGAGCATGTGCAGAAAGAGGAACATTCCTCCACGGTTGATGTGTTTGAAAACTGGTACAACCAGGGTAAAAATCAGTCTTGTGGTTCCTCAGGAAATTTAGTGTAGTACTAAATGAGGACCCAGTTATACCACTCCTGGGCATATAACCAAAGAAGCTCCAACATCTCAGAAGGACACCTGTTCCACCACGTTCAAAGCAGCCTTATTTATAATAGCCAGAAGCTGGAAAGAACCCAGTTGTTCTTCAACATAAGAATAAATACCAAAATTGTGGTACATTTACACATTGCAGTACTTCTCAGCTATTAAAAACAATGAGTTCATGAAATTCCTAGGCAAGTGGATGGAACTTGAAGCTATCATTCTGAGTAAAGTAACCCAGCCATAAAAGAACACTCATTTTATGTACTTATTTATAAGGGGATACTATTCCAAAAAACTTAAATACCCAAGAATCAATTCACAGAAATTGTGATGCTCTTAGAGAAGGAAGGAAAGTGGGTAGATGCCTCAGTTCTTTGTAGAAGGGAGAACAAAATGCTCAAGGGAGGAAATAATGGGACAAATAAAGGAACAGGGATTAGAGAAAAGACCATCCAGAGACTGCCTCACCATGGGATCCACCCCATATGCAGCCACTAAACCCAAGGGCTATTGCTGATGCAAATATTGCTTACTGGGAGGAACATGATATGAATTCCTCCTCAGAGGCTTAGCCAGAATCATATTGATAGAGGTGAATGCTTGCAGCTAGTCATTTGGCTGAATACGAGGACCCCAATTAGGGAGCTAAAGAAAGGACTGAATAAACTGAATTTGAAATTTGGAAATTGGTTATGGTGATCCTCCTGCAGTTCCCTTATTATTCAGAATTATTTAAGTTATTCTGTGGTGTGTGTGTGTGTGTGTGTGTGTGTGTGAGTATGTGTGTGTTTCCATAAGAAGCTTAAGTTTATCCTTTCAAGTGCTGAGAAAAGCTGTTCTAAAATGTTGATGGATATTACATTAAATCTCCAGATTGTTTTATGTAGGAAGACTATATTAATCCTACTAATCCATGAGTATGGGAGTCCTTTTTTTTTTTTTTTTTAATTTTATTCTTCTATATTTTAAAGATTTTTATCATATAAATTTTTACTTTTTGGGAAAAGTTATCCCAAGAGTTATTTTATTAGGATTATTGTGAAAGGTCTTGTTTTTCTTAATATTTGTCTCAGTCCCTTGTCATCTGTATCAGAAAAGCTATTGGTTTGGGAGAGTTAATTTTGTAATCCTTTGAAAGTATTTTGCAGCTGTAGGATTTTTTCTTCCAAGATTTTTTAGGGTTATTATGTATTCAATTATATTATCTACAAATAAAGATACTTTATTTCCAACGTGTTTTGATCTCCTTAATCTCCTTCTATTGTGATATTGTTCTAGCCAATACTTCAAATACTATCTCAAATACATATGGGAAACTTTGTCTTAGTCCTGATATTATAATGGAAATATTTTTCATCTCCATTTATTTTTATGTTAGGTATGGTGTTGAGGGCCGAAGGCTGCGCCCTTACAAGATGGCGCTGGTTTCAGGTGCCATGAATCAGCTAAAGTGTGGTAAATAACCACTGGGCGCATGCGCAAAGAGTGGTTCGAGCCAAGTCACCGCCCATCCCGGGGCATCACGATCAGGCCACTAGTGGGCAACCAATCACACAGCGACATGCCACCCTAGGGGATATAAATTGGAGTGCTTTCTCCTGCTCAGAGTCTTCCTCTTCAAGATGCAATAAGGTTTTGCTGCAGAAGGATCCTGGTGTTCTGTGTGCGTTCTTGCTGGCGAGACGGTATCGCGGGACAGTATGGGATTCCTGTAATTTCCCAATGTTGCTTTAAGGTATGTATGTCCCTTGTAATTCTAGTCTATTTATGTTTTTTTATCATGATGAGGTGTTGGGTTGGTGAAAAGCCTTTTCTGCATTGAATGAGATACTCATTTGTTTATATGGTGGGTTATATTTGTCAATTTGCGTATCTTAAACTAGCCCTGCATCTTTTGGATACTTGCGGTACAGTGGATGATCAATTTGAAGTAATCTTGGATTCAGTTTTCAAGTATCTTATTGCAAAGGTTTACACATATTTTCTGAAAATTATTATGTAAATTTATTCACTATTCATCAGGCTGCTCTCCAATTAAAATAAATCATCACACACACACCCAGCAAATATTGGGAACTCCAGTTAAAATTTTTGTACTTTAATTAATATCTCAATAGTTAAACAGAATTTATTTATGAAAGGAATCAGAGAGAGAAAAAGATATATATATATATATGTATATATATATATATATATATATATATATATACATATATATAATGACTTATGTTAGTAAAATATGATTCAACTGGCATTTGGTACTACATAAAATTAATTTCAAAGGGACAAAATCCATCATTGAAATAATTGATTGAAACAATATTAAATGTTATAGAAAAATAGTTTCATTTCATCTTAGATTTATTCTTTAATTGAAAGCAAAAATTCTCAAAATAGGGGGTAAACAAAAACAAGCATGCAATAATTAACATAATTCTAAGAGAAAAAAATCTTAGCCAATATTTTATTTATAATCAATTTTTCTTTCATGTACAATAAAGTAGTATAAAATGACTAATGTTGTCTGGCATGCAGAATGTGAGGAAATGTATTTATGGACCACTGTTGAAGGAAAAATACAATCTTGATGCATATGTGATGAAGCAAAGAAAAATAAAATCTGAAATGGAAAACCTGTCACTAAGTATCTGGCTGAGAACAGCAAATCAATTTAAAATTAGAGTTAGTGCCAAACATTGCTGGAAATAAAGGTTGCAACAACTGTTACAGATTTTATAAATTTCATGATGTGCAAATAATGATGTTACAACAAAAGTTGTCAGGTGAGGGTGAGCAGAGGGAAATGTCCAAGGACTTTACAGGAGCAGACACTGTGCTCTAAAAGGGAAGCGACTGTTGAAAATCAACAACTATTAATTAAATATTAAACATAGCCTCATTTTTGTAACCTTTATGTTACAATAACTTCTTAAATTGACGTAAACCACTGAGCTATGCTTTCTATTTCATTACAAGCAAAATTCACAGAAAATTTTGCATAATACAATTTCTATAAAATTAGTTCCCTTTTCTCATTAAAATTTTCAAATAAATCATTCTTAAAATATGAAGATTACCTAATTTGTAGATGGATGAAATTTCAAAATTTGTTAGATTAAATCTAGTATTCATCTTAAAGTCTGATCCCTTTATGCCAGCAGTATTTGGTTCTGTAACACTCACCTGGAAACTGGACAAAGCTTATAATACAACATTTTAGCAGTGCAACAGGATGCGGCATATTGATGGATAGCCCTGGTTTTAGCCCTGGGGAAAGGCGAAATATGAAATGTAAGTCACTGCAGTCGTTTTCTTTCTGTTTGTTTATGGATTCTTTCTGGCTTGTTTGTTTTTTTGGCTTTGCAAAAATATAATTTCCTTATGTTCACAAAGGTATTGGATGAGATATAGAAAGTTTTCTTCTATCCCTTTAGAATGCATTTCTCTGAATTAGGTAAATTGTAACATGGAATGCCTATTGTAATGCAAATATCTGTAAAACATAGAAGTGCCTTAATAGAGCATAATTTTTATATATGGTACTTTATGTTTTGTCATTTAAAGGTATTACTCTTTTCAGTTTTAAACCCAAAGAAGACAGCATCTCACTTCTATAAAACCATGTACAGTTAAAATTCTATCCTCTTCACTAAAATGATTTCTTGTTTGGCAGCATCAAATTTGTTTACATTATCCCACTCTAATTCTACTATAACTTTACTGTACTTGAAAATGAAAAACAGATTCACTCTGTCTCTTCAGATAAAAGCTAGAAAGATGTTCTATGTCCTATTCTCATCAAACACAGTGAACCTAAAACAAACCTTCCATCAAAAGGATAGAATGTACAATTACAATGTCCTTCATGCCTTACCTATTGAGAAATGTTTATTCTAAGTAGGTAAGGTATGTATTTGAAGCCTATCTTCAATCACACTGTTTAGTTTTACTGGGCTAACTCTGTCATAGGCAGAGCCAGTAAAGAAGTAGAGGAGGAAGAGGAGGCGGTGGAATAATGGGGGGTAGTATGCATCATTACAGGTTCACACATAGATTAACACATAGCAGACACGAAATTTAAACAGGGTTCAAATCCATTGCTGTCTGCTGATGATTCACTGACTGCAGGGCAACTGAACTCCATGCTATAAAAGAGGGTCCCAGGAACACAAAGGCAGCTATTCAGAAAGCTAATGTCTAGGCACACCGTGTAGCAAGCTTCGAAGACACCAGGAATCTGATTAAGTTTCTATTGGAAAAGAGGAGTGTAAAACAAACAGAAAAGTGAAAAGAGGGAGGAAAAGAATTGAAAGCTGGAAGTTAATTTATGTGCTGGTAGAAGAAAAGTGCCTTTGATTTGGATTCTTATTTTTAGTGGAATTATAAGGACCCAATAATACAAGTGAGGCATGTTTTAGTTATCATCAGATGACTAATAAATACAGCTATTTGTTTCTGTTATAGTTGTTCTTGGGAACATAAAAATAACTATTCAAGTCTGATGAATATAATGTGATAATATGTTAAAAAATAAGTTTTTAAAATAAGTTTTAAAATTAGCATCGAGACTTCACTGGGAGAGAGGGAGTCTCACAGGAGCGCTGAGACCTCTGAGAGCACAGGTGAGACCACCACTTCTGCTCGAACTTCTGGTCCAAGAAGAACCTGCCTGGAAACCTCAGGACACAGGAACCTAGGGACAGGATCCTTCAGGTTTCGACCTGTGCTCAGAGCTAAACCTGTTCTACAGCTTTCTATACTCAGAACCTGCTGGGAGAGAACTGGTCTCCTAGAAGTGCTGACATACCTGAGAGCAGAGATACGACCATCACTTTTGCTCTGAGGGACCCTGCTGGAGCCTTCAGAACACAGGAATAGAGAAGTTTCTGTGAGAGCCCTGTGCTGACCCTGTGCCATAGATCTCTATACCCAGACATTGCTGGGGGAGAGCTGGTCCTCCAGTAGTACTGACAGACAGGCTTACAGAATTCTCAAGTCACTTTCAGAATCAGCAAAACAAGCTAACACCAGAAATAAGCAGATGACAAGTGGCAAGTCCAAGAACCTAGGCAGCAGAAACCAAGGGCCCTTGGCATCATCAGAACTCAGTTTCCCCAACACAGGAAGTTCCGGATAGACCCCAAAACTAGAAAAACAAGATTCTGATTCCAAAGCATAACTCATAATATGTTAGAGGAATTTAAGAAGGCCATAAATAACTCACTTAACGAAATACAGGACAACGCAAGTAAACAAGTGGAAGCCTTAAAAGAGGAAACACAAAAACCACAAAAATCTTTTAGAAAAACATGAGCAAAAACAGTGAAGGAATTGACCAAAGCCATCCAGGGTTTAAAAATGGAAATAGAAATGATAAAGACAGCACAAAGCGAGACAACCCTGGAGATAGACAAACAAGGAAAGAGATCAGGAGTCAGTCATAGATGCAAGTATCACCAAGAGAATACAAGAGATGGGAAAGAGAATCTCGGGGCAGAAGACACTATAGGAAGTGTTGACACAACAGTCAAAGAAAATGCAAAATGAAAAAGTTTGTAACCGAAAAAATCGAGAAAATCCAGGACACAATGAGAAGATCAAACCTGAGAATAATAGGTATAGAAGAGCGTGAAGATTCCCAACATAAAGGGCCAGTAATATCTTCAACAAAATTATAAAAGAAAACTTCCTTAACCTAAACAAGGAGAAGTGCATAAACATTCAAGAATCCTATGAAACTCCAAATAGATTGGATCGGAAAAGTAATTTCTCCTGTCACATAATAGTCAAAACACGAAATGAATAAAACAAAAAAAAAGAATATTAAAAGTAGTAAGGGGAAAGGTCAAGTAACATATAAAAGCAGATCAATCAGAATTACTCCAGACTTTTAAACAGAGTCTGTAAGAAATTTTTAGAAGCAACATTTATCACTGTGAAGAATTGGTAAAAAAAAATAAAAAATATCTTTGATCCTATTACAATAATACTGGGCTCACAAAATCAGGTTAGAAGGAGACAAAAAAAAAAAAAAAACACACAAATTAGAAATACATGTAAACATTGGTCCTCCTGGATGTTTGTATATGAAATAGAAGAGAGCATAGACTTTGTAAAATTTTCCACTTTTAGGAAAAACTTCTCTAGACTCTTAATGGTGGCATATATCGATAGATTTAAAAAGCCCATAATTTATTAAGAAATTTATACTGGGAATAATTATGTTCAGATACATGGAGTCCTACTTATAAAATTGGTCGGATCTGGTAAATTTCAGGATCTGTTTTATTTAGAGCCAAGGCACTACACAAGCAAATATGTTACAACATCTGAAAGACAACAGGATAAGATAACAAGGCACCACCATACAGTATATATCTGATATCAAAAATCTATTATTTCATAAATAGTAGAGTGAAAAGAGTTTGACATCAGCACTGAACAATAAACAGAATTCAACCTATATTTGCATTAAATCTAAAGTACTTTTATTCACAAGTACTTCTCATATGGACTTTCTATACATAAGATTTTAGTGTATTTATACTGAGCACTATTTCTTTTGTGCTGATACTTATTTTAAAACACATTTCAGTGGGTTGAATCCTTTTTAGGTTTTTCTTGTTTTGTCATGTTGGTATCGGGTGTTTATGTATAATACCTTGATTTTCACAATGTAGGAAAAAGATGTTCAATAAGTATTCAGAACACTAGGAAAGAAGCTGACCTGAGGCTAACAAAAACATCTATTTCTGAAATTGCTTAGTCAAAAGGGAAGTCAAGTTTCTTTTTTTTAAAGTATTTATTTATTTCCAATGTGTAATACATACAAATGATGAAGAAGAATCCAGAGTATGAATTAAAAAAATAAACTTTCCTTCTGGATACTATAATTTCTGATTCTGTGCATTGCCAGGTGTGTGTACATGTTCATGTACATTGTGTCAAGTTGTCTTCCATAGAGATGTTCTTTTTTACTTTATTTTAAAAAACAAAGATAAATGTACAGATTTTCAGCATTTTTGCATAAAAGTATACAAATACATTTTTAAGGTTGTAATTATGTATTTGTGGGTACATATACATACACATATGTAACAATAATATAGGAAAAGAAGCTATTAATTTGAGGGGATAGGAGAGGAAAGGGAGGGGTTATAGGGAGGAAAGGGAGATGTGATACAGTTCTATTTTAATTAATATATATGTATATATATATTGTTGAACTTCACACAGTCTGTGAGTTGTTTCTGGGGTGTTCAGAGCTTTCTGGGGTTAGTATCCCATTATCAGTGACTGCATATTGGAAGCCATGTATCAAAAATGACATAAAACAAGCACAGTTTGTACAAGGTGTTTGAGTTTAAAACTTTTAAAGAGGGAGCTGACTTACAAGAATGTTGAAATTAGACAAAACAGAACCTCTAATCTCCTTTGAATTATGAATTAAGACAGAAATTTAATGTTGTGAGCTACGCCTGAAATGCTCAGATGTTTTGTTTGCTGAGTAAAAACCTTATTGAACATAAAGATGCAGAATCACAAACCTTTAATCTAACCTTCAAGAGGTGATGGGGCAGTTTCTAAATTTGTTGGCAGAGTAGATTTAATTTTTGTTCCAAGTAGCGAAAAAAGAACTATAAGCCTATACACAAATAGCTTTAAAGTATGCAAGGAGATACTGCCTCATCAGTCCGTACAAAACCCATGGAAATTACTGTTTCATAGAAGACTAATACTATGTAAAGATTAAGGTGTGTGTCTTGATTTAGTCGTAACAGCTGTACCATGTTTATCTCTTTAAACATTAGATGCAATCATTATCATAAAAAAGAAAGTCTGTTTTTCCACTGTTGACACTATCGTGCATATTGTATGAACAGATTACACCTGCCAGGCATTTGACACTTATTCCTTCATATTTTACAAATATTTGTGGAATACATATAAAATATAGAAATAAACATTGACATATTTATCTGTGTGTAGTATCAACAAAGTTGATTTTATGTTATGCAGTAGTAGATATAGTAAATTAGAATATTAGATAAGATTTATGCTTAAATACAAACTATTTTGAATCATTCTTCAAAATTACATATGGATATATTTTTATTATATATATATATATGTATACATGTATATTTATATATACATATATATATGCCAGAGATGTGTTATGCCTTAATTATTTATAATTTTAAACATTTTTTATATGTGAGACAATCTGATAGGTGCCTAAAATCCACATATCCATTATCAAGAGACTTTAAATTTTGAACTTTTTATTATTTTATGGGTATGGGTGCTTTACTTACATATGTAAGTGTTTGCACCTGCATGAAATGCCCATGGAGAGAGAAAAGGAATCTGAAGCCTGGAACAGGATTCAGAGAAAGTTGTGGACCAACCTGTGAACACTGATAAAACAACCAAGGTCCTCTGGAAAATCAACAACAGGTCCAGATGAGTTTAGTGCAGCATTTTATCAGACATTTATTGACGACATAATACCAATACTCCCCAAATTATTCCACAAAATAGAATCAGATGGAAAACTCCTCAACTCATTTTTTGAGGCTACAATAACCCCCATTCCTAAACCACACAGAGACCCTACAAAGAAAGAGAACTTCAGACCAAACTCACTTATAAACATTGATGCAAAAATACTCAACAAAATCCTTGCACACTGAATCCAAGAACACATCAAAATGATCATTCACCATGATCAAGTAGGGTTCATCCCTGGCATGCAGGAATATTTTATCATTTGGAAATCCATCAATGTAATCCAACATATAAAAATACTCAAAAAAAAAAAAAAAAAAAAAAAAAAAAAAAAAAAAAAAAAAACACATGGTGATCTCACTTGATGCTGAAAAAGCATTTGATAAAATTCAACACCCCCTTCATGTTAAAAGTCTTGTAAAGAACAGGAATCCAGGGCCCATACCTAAACATAATAAAAGCAATATAAAGCAAACGAACAGCCAACATCAAACTTAAGAGTAAAAAACTTGAAGCAATCCCACTAAAATCAGGGACTCAACAAGGCTGCCCACTCTCCCCCTACCTATTCAACATAGGAAGTCCTGGCCAAAGAAATTGGAGAGCAAAAGAAAATCAAAGGGATACAAATTGAAAAGGAAGAAGTAAAAACATCACTCTTTGCAGATGACATTATAGTGTAATTAAGTGATCCCACAAATTCCACCAGAGAACTTCTACAGCTGATAAACAAGTTCCGCAAAGTGTCTGGATATAAAATTAACTCACACAAATCAGTAGCCTTCCTATATTCAAAGGACAAACATGTGGAGAAAGAAATTAGGGAAAAAATACCCTTCACAATAGTCACAAAAACTATGAAATACATTGGTGTGACTCTAACAAAGCAAGTAAAGGACCTATATGAAAAGAACTTCTAACCTCTAAAGAAGGAAATCGAAGAAGATCTCAGAAAATGGAAAGATCTCCCATGCTCATGGATTGGAAGAATCAACATTTTAAAAATGGCCGTCTTACCAAAAGCAATCTACAGATTCAATGCAATCCCCATCAAAATTCCAAAGCAGTTCTTCACTGAGTTGGAAAGATCAATGTGCAGTTTTATTTGGAATAACAAAAGACCTAGAATAGCGAAATCCATCCTCAACAACAAGAAAACATCTGCGGGAATCACTATCCCTGACCTCAAGCTATATTACAAGACAATTGTGCTGAAAACTGTATGGTACTGGTACAGAGATAGGCACGTGGATCAATGTAATAGAATAAAAGATCCAGAAATGAGCCCTCACATATATGGTCACCTGATTTTTGACAAAGAAGCTGTAAACATTCAATTGAAAAGGACAGCCTATTCAACAAATGGTGTTGGTCCAACTGGCACTCAGCATGCAAGAGAATAAAAATAGACCCTTTCTTATCTCCTTGTACAAAGCTCAAGTGCAAGTGGATCAAAGATATCCACATTAAACCAGATACACTGAAACTATTAGATGAGATAGTCCGGAAAACCTTAGAACTCATAGGCACTGGAGAAAATTTCCTAAACAGAACACCAATAGCTGGAGCTCTAAGGTCAAAGATTGACAAATAAGATTTAATGTGATTGCAAAGTTTCTGTAAGGCTAAAGACACTATCATGAAAACAAAAAGGCAGCCAACAGAGTGGGAAAAGATATTTACCAACCCCTCATCAGACAGAGGCCTAATATCCAAGGTATACAAAGAACTCAAAAAGCGAGATACCAGAGAACCAAACAACCCTATTAAAAAATGGGGTACAGACTTAAACAAAAATTTCTCAACTGACGAATATTGAATGGCTGAGAAATATCTGGGGAAGTGCTCTACATCCTTAGCCATCAGGGAAATGCAAATCAAAACAACCCTGAGATTCCATCTCACACCAGTCAGATTGGCCAAGATCCAAAACTCAGATGACAATAGATGCTGGCAAGGATGTGGAGAAAGAGGAACACTTCTCCAATGCTGGTGGGGTTGTAAACTTATACAACCACTCTGGAAATCAGTCTGGCAGTTCCTCAGAAAAATGGACATAGTACTACCTGAAGACCCAGCTATTCCACTTCTGGGCATTTACCCCAGAGATACTGCAACACAACAAAGATACATGCACAACAATGTTCATTGCAGCTCTATTTACAATAGCTAGAAGCTGAAAAGAACTCAGATGTCCTTCAGTAGATGAATGGATACAAAAATTGTGGTACATTTACAGAATGGAGTACTACTCAGGTATCAGAAACAATGACTTTACCAAATTCCTAAAAAAAATGGATGCATCTAGAGTATCATCCTGAGTGAGATAACCCAGTCACAAAAGAACAGACATAATATGCAGTCACTGATAATGGGATACTAACTCCAGAATGCCCTGAACACCCCAGAAACAATTCACAGACTGTGTGAAGATCAAAACAAAAAAGAAAAAATATATATATTCTAATTAAAATAGAACTGTATCACATCCCCCTTTTTTTCCTACAGCCCCTTCCAGTTTCTCTCCTATCTTCTCAAATTAACAACCTCTTTTCCTATATTATTGTTACATATATACATATGTATTTGTATAGTTATCCACAAATACTTAATTACAACCTTATAAAAATGTGTTCCTATACTTTTATGCAAAATTGCTTAAAAATCTGTACATTTATCTTTGTTTTTGAAAATAAAGTTAAATAATGTAAAGAAAAAAATAAAAATAAAAGAAATAATTATAAAAAAAAGATGTATCAAAGGACTTTCCTTCATCTCATAAAATGATCATGTGGTTTTTTTTTTTCAGTCTGTATGGTGGACCTCATATACTAATTTACATATGCTGAAACATTAACATTCTTGTACTTCAGGAATGAAGCCTATTTGATTATGGTTGATGATTTGTATGATGTGATCTTAATTCGGTTTGCAAGTGTTTTCTTAAGAATTTTTCCATTTATTTTCAAATTAATCTCTAATTTTCCCTGTTTGTTGTATTTTTATGTGGTTATGGTATCATTGTAATGTGGCCCCATAAATAGAATCAGGTAAGGTTTTTCGATTTTTATTTTGTAGAATAATTTGTGTAGTACTGGGTAGTATCTTTTCTCAAAGTCTGGTGCAATTCTGTGATAAAACCATCTGGCCATGGACTTTCATTGTATGTTTTTATTTACTGCTTCTATTTCCACCCATAGAGTCTATAGGGCTACATATGCTGCTAATCAGTGTTTGATTGAATCTTGTTAGGGAAATAATATAAAAACTTTATTCAATTATCTGAAAACTTGGTAAAAGATTTAATGTATGTAAATACAATTCTCTAGATTTTCTTGGTGTCTCTTTTTATGTTTCTACTTTTACCCTCTTCTCTAACTTTGTTATTTGGTATCTTTGCTCTCTACCTTTTAGTGAATTTGGCTAAAGATTTATCAATCTTAATGATTTTCCACTGTTTATTTTTTTTACTGTTGTTTGCTTGTTTGTTTCTGCCATTTAGTTTGAAAAATTCTCTCTCTCTCTCTCTCTCTCTCTCTCTCTCATGCAGTCAGTCAGTGGTATGAAATTGACTTTTAGCACTTTCTTTGTGTCACAAAAATTCGAATATTGTATGCTTTTATTTTCATTCAATCTTAAAAAGTTGTTATTTAAATTTCTGCATTGATGAATTTTTTATTTAGTACTTAGTTGTTCAACTTGATTGTGTTTATAACCTCTCTGTTGTTTCCATTGTTGATTATAGCCTGCTTTAATCCATGGTAGTCACATAAGGTGCAGGGTGTTTTTGCATTTGTTGAGACTTGGTTTTAGTCCCATTGTGTAGTCAAGTTGGGGAAAATGAAATAAGGTGAGTAGGAAAGTTATATTCTTCTACATGTGTGTGAAATAATCTATAAGTATGTGTTTTCTACTGTTCTAGAAGCAGTGGGTTGGGGGAATTGAGTCAATAAATGAGATTGAGTAAATTCTCATTTAATGATCCACTTTATTCAGAGCACCAGGTAATTTATGTTCAGAAGCTTAAGAATAGTCACATGAGTGAAGAGGATAAGCTACATGTGACAGGCTTTCTGCACATGGCTGAAACATTCTTTTTATAAAGTTATATAAACAAATAAAAATAGCTAGTGTCAAAGAATAATCTTCTCTAAACTCTTTCTCATCCCCTTCCACTACAGCTGAAAGGGGCATTAAAATCCATTACATTGGCGATCAAAAGATTCCTGGCTTGGAGTTTTCTCACAAATATTCCGAAAACTCCTTACTTTACTTTATTCTTGGATAGTGTTCTCATTACCTTACTTTTTATTTACTTTTCAATAGCAGGACATCTGCAATAGCTTTGATTTGAGATACCACAAATAAGCCTAATTACTCTCTACTATATGAGAATCCTATGTGTAAGCAAAATTATAAATATAATATTATAGCAGTGAAAGCATTGTGTCTAACACCCTGTACCAAGAACAATTTGTTGCAAGGATCCAAATTTTTTCATTACTATTAGCTACATGGTTATATTGATCAAAGAATCTAAATAATAACTTGAAAATATACCCATATGATTAGTAGTTCTGGTATCATGTAGAATTCAAGTTCATATTTGCCTTTAATAGGAATATAAAAGTTGTAATGGAAACATATAAAATATTTGCATTTAGATTATATAATATAGATTAATAGGAGTATAAATGTTATAATCAAAACACATAGAATATCAGAATATAGAATGTAAATTGATAGGTATATAAATGTATTATACAAATAGGGAGTTATTTAAATCCCAATGAAGCTTAAAAGTAGTACCTACTTTAGTGACTGAGAATTCATTGCAGTCCCAAGGTTGGCATAAATTTAGTCATTGGAAAAGATAACAGAAACTTGATCTATCCAATCTACAACTTAATGCAAAGTTGGATGAAGAACATAAAATGACTGGTGTTCAGGGGCACTCACTATAAATGCACAGGTCAAAATCAGCTAGCATACTAAAAAAAATATTCTTCAGAAATATAGTATTGTGTTTTCTTCAATAAATTCATCGTTGGTGCATAGCGTCTTTAGTTGGCCAAAAGTGGGCAGGATTGACTTACTATATGGTCAATATATTATTTTGCTCTTTAGCTGTCATTTGTAATCTTGATGGTGACTACCATGGCTTCTATACCTCCTACTGTCATTCTTGATTGACCGGGGCCTGACGAGCTGAGAAGAAAGTCACATTATTTCAGTGGATATAACTGAAATAACAGAATCCTACCACACAGACATAAAAAGGGGAATGTTAATTCATCAGCTTGCTTCTGTAATAAAATTCCTTCAGGTCTATTACTGGAAATTATCCTAAAACACAAGCAGAATCCAAAATTATACCTAAGGGTTTATGTATTAACCATGATTGATGAATCAACACAGATATATACCTGTTGGGCAAAGATAAATAAGTAGTAATAGATGAAAGAATTTCTGGGTGATAAATCCCTCTTCCACCATTTATTGATGATGGGTCGTCATTAAAATAAGAATCTGAATAGGAAATGAGTGAAGCTTGTATAATTTTTGTAATTACAAATCTGTAAATGTAATTTGTTTCATAGAGTTCTATAACATTCTCAAGAATTAGTGGATTAGTAATTTTTAGTAAAAGAAAAACAGCATGGATCAAATTTCTATAATTGATGATATCAGGCCCTCTCCTAATTCATTGGTTGAAAAGGAAGTGTGAGATAAGTAATTAGTATTTCCTGGCCCTCGTGGTATAAATGAATCCATTCCATTGATTTTTCTTCTTGTGCTATAATACTTGTAGTAGACAATTTAGTAGGAAAGGTAAAGAAGTTTAAAAAAGTAAAGCATTCATATGGCACATGTCTCCTTTAATCTGGATTCAAGTAGCTTTACTTTTTTTTCTTGTTTTTTATTAGATATGCTATGTTTACATTTGGGATGTTATCCCTTTACCCTGCCCTGCTTCCATTTCCCATCCCTCTCAAGTTGCCTTCGAAAAGCTGCATTCCCTTCTCACCACCCCCCCCCATTCCCTTGTCATTCCCCTACATTGGGAAAATATGCCCTTTCTGGAAAAAAAGTCTATTCTCACATTGATGCCAGACACTGCTATCTTCAGCTCCATGCACAACTGGATCGATAGGACTCTCAAACTTGCACACAAAGGTTGGTGTTTTACTCCATGGGATTTTTGGAGGGTTTGGTTGGTTGATAATATTATATTTCCATGAGGCTGCAACCTCTTCCAGCTCCTTAGGTCCTTTTTTTTTATTAGCAACCTCATTGGGATCCCCGAGTTCAGAATGATGGTTAGCTGCAAGCATGGTCAGCTGTATCTATATGACTCTAGCCTAGTCCCAGAGGGGGCATCTCTGTCTGGTTCCTGCCAGTAAATACTTTTTGGGATCAGCTATAGTGCTTGGATTTGGTGACTACATATGTGTTGGATCCTCAGGTGAGGTGGCTTCTTTTAGAAAAAAGTTATCTTTTCTTCAATCCCTGTTCCTCTATCTGAACTTGCATTTCCTCCCTTTAGGGTTTTGTTCTCTTAAGAAGGACTAAGGCATCCCAATTTTTGCCTTCCTTCGTTTTGAGCTCCATAATGTCTGTCAATTATTTCTTGGGTATTGGGTATTTGGAGCTTTCTGGGGCTAGTATCCCTTTATTACTTACTGCATACTATGTGTGTTCTTTTGTAACTAGGTTACCTCACTCAGGATGATAGTCTCAAGTTCCAACCATTTGCCTACAAATTTCATGAAGTCATTGTTTGTAATAGATGAGTAGTAAGTACTTCATTGTGTAAATGAACCATCTCTGCATCTCTGGGATAAAGCCTACTTGATCATGGTGGATGATTGTTTTGATGTGTTCTTGGATTCGGTTCACAAAAATTTTATTGAGTATTTTTGCATTGATGTTCATGAGGGAAATTGGTCTGAAGTTCTCTTTCTTTGTAGTGTCTTTGTGTTGTTTAGGTATGAGCATAATTGTGGCTTCAAAGAACGAGTTGGGTAGATTTCCCTCTGTTTCTGCTTTGTGGAATTTTTGGAGAGTATAGGTATTAGGCCTTCTATAAAATTCTGATAGATAGAATTCTCAACTAAATCCATTTGGTCCTGGACATTTTTTTTGGGGGGGGGGGTTGGGAGGCTTTTGTTGACTGCTTTTATTTCTTTAGGTGTTATGGGATTGTTTAGATGACTTATCTGATCCTGGTTTTACTTTAGTACCTGGTATCTCTCTATAAAATTGCCCATTTCCTCCAGAATTTCCAGTTCTGTTGAGTATAGGCTTCTGTAATAGGGTTTGATTATTTCTTGAATTTCCTCAGTTTCTGTTGTATGTCTCCCCTTTCATTTCTGATTTTCTCTCTTTCCCCTCTAGTTAGTCTGGCTAAAGGTTTATTGATCTCCTTGAATTTTTTTGGAAAAAAAAAAAACTGCTCTTGGTGTGGTTGATTGTTTGTATAGTTCTTTTTGTCTCTATTTCACTGATTTCTGCTCTGAGTTTAATTATTTCCTGCTGTCTACTCCTCTCAAGTGTATCTGCTTATTTTTGTTCTAGAGCTTTCAGCTGTGCTGTCAAGGTACTAGTGTTCTCTCCAGAATCTTATTGGAGGCACTCAAAGTTATGAGTACTGCTTTCCTTGTATCCCATAAGATTGGATATGTAGTGGTGTCATTTTCATTAAATTATAAAAAAAAAAAAAAACCTTGATTTCTTTTTTGACCATGTTATGATTGACCAGAGAATTGTTCAGCTTCCATGTGTGTGTGGGCTTTTTGTTGTTTTTGTTGTTATTAAGGACAATGCTTGGAACATGGTGATCTGATAGAATGCATGGGAGTATTTTGATCTTTTTGTATTTGTTGAGGCCTGTTTTGTGGCTGTTTTGAGGTCAGTTTTGGAGAAGGTATTGTGAGGTTCTGAGAAGAAAGTATATTCTTTGGTTTCTGGATGAAATATCCTATAGATGTCTGTTAATTCCAATTGGTTCATAAGCTCTGCTAGTTTTTCAGTGTGTCTGTTCAGCTTCTGTCTCCATGATCTGTCCATTGATGAGAGTGTGGAGGTGATATATCCAACTATTATTGTGTGTGTTTCAATACATCCTGTGAACTTTAGAATTTCTTTTATAAATGTGGGTGACTTTGTATTTGGAGCATATATGTTTAAGTTTGAGAGTTCATCTTGATAGATTTTTCCTGTAATGAGGCAAAAGTGTTCTTCCTTAACTTTTTTGATAAATTTGGGCTGAAACTCTATTTTATTTGCTATTAGAATAGCTATTCCAGCTTATTTCCTGGGCCCATTTTCTTGGAAGTTTTTATTTTTTTTCCCCAGCCTTGTACTCTGACGTAGTTTCTGTCTTTGTATTTGAGATGAGCTTCTTGTATGCAGCAAAATGCTCAATCCAGTGTAATTATCCAGTCTGATAGTCTATGTCTTTTTACTGGGGAATTGAGTCCACTGATGTTAATAGAAATTATGGAATAGTGATTTTTTTTCCTGTTATTTTTGTTGTTAAGGGTGGACTTATGTTTGCGTGCTTTTCTTTTTTTGGTTTCTTTGCAAGATTATATTTTTGCTTTTTCTTGAGTGTAGTTTCCTTCCTTGTATTGATTTTTTCTATTTATCATCCTTTGTAGGAAAGGATTTGTAGACAGATATTGTGTAATTTGGTGTTGTCCTGAAATATCTTGGTTTCTCCATCATTGGTGATTGAGATTTTTGTTAGATATAATAACCTGGGCTGGCATTTTTGTTCTCTTAGTGTCTGTATGATGTCTGCCCAGGATCTTCTGGCTTTCATAGTCTCTGTTGAGAAATCTGGTGTAATTCTGACTGGTCTGCCTTATATGTTATTTGTGCTTTTTCCCTTACAGCTTTTAGGATTCTTTCTCTGTTTCAAATATTCATTGTTTTGATTATTACGTGTTGGGAGGAGTTTCTTTTCTGGTTCAATTTATTTGAAGTTCTGTAGGCTTCTTGTATGTTCATGGTCTTCTTGTTCTTAAGGGCAGGGGACTTTTCTTCTGTGATTTTGCTGAAGATATTTACTGTGCTTTTTAGTTGATATTTCTCTCTTTATTCTAAACCTATTTAGTTTGGGTCTCCTCATGGTGTTCTGAATATCCTGGACATTTTCTGCTAGGATCTGTTTGGTTGTTGCTTCTTCTCTGACTGTTTTGTCTATGTTCTTTATGTTGACTTTGGCCCCTGAGATCCTCTCTTCAATTTCTTGTTGTTTGTTGGTGATGCTCGCATCTAAAACTCCTGATTTCTTCTTTTGGTTTTCTATATCCAAAGTTTTCTCTTTTTGTATTTCTCTATTGTTTCTATTTCTATTTTCAATTCCTTTATGTTTGGTTGTGTTTTCCTGTAGTGTTTTGATTGATTTTTCCTGGTTCTCCTGTAATTGTTTAAGGGAGTTATTTATGCACTTCTCCAAGATTTCTGTCATCATGAAGTATGATTTTAAGTCTAAGTCTTGTTTTTCTCGTGTGTTTGGCAATCCACTATTTGCTGTGGTGGGAGAGCTGGATTCTCATGTTGCCAGGTTTTCTTTGTTTTTGTTACATAAGTACTTTAGATCTCCACTTATCATCTTGTTATCTGTAATTATAGGTGATCTTGTTGTCTCTGACTGGAGCCTGTCTCTCCTGTAGATCTGAGAACCTGTGAGCTCAGGAAGGAAATTGCTTCAGGGTGTTTGGCTCTTTGTAGGCAGCTAGTGAGTTCTGATTGCAGTGACTCTTTTCTGTCTCTGTGGGCTGTTGGATAAGCTCTCATGAGGCTATACTGGGAGCTCAGTCATGTGTTGGTGGGTCCTCAGTCTTGATAGCAGTCATCCTGCTCTCTCACAGGGCTGGAAATGACCTGATTTCAGAGTGAATCACTCTATCTGGCCTCCAGAGGCTCCTGGCTATCTCTCCCTGGACAGACTGAAGGGTATGTGGTAAGATTTCTGTGTACTCAGTCAAAAAATCACTTGCAAAGCTCTTGTGGGGTCTAAGCCATCTGGGGGCTGGTCCCAAGTCTTGATCTCAGTCACCTGGCTCTCTCACTGGGCCAGAGAAGACCTCATTCCACAGTTCACCTCCCAACTGCTCAGGAGATCACCAGGTGTTCCCTCCCAGGACAGCCAGAGAGGGTATGTGGCAGGCTTAGGGCTTACTGTGGACTCAGGTGGGAAAGAACTTGCAAGGCTTCTCTGGAACTCAGCCATGTGCAGGCAGGTAATGAGTCTTCTTTATCAGTTTATAAAATATTAAATTCATTTTTCTTAGCTCCTGCAGCTCTTCTGAGAACCCAGGGACCTGTGGGCATGCAGGCTGCCCATCCAGATGCAACAGGGCTGGGTCTGGCCTTCGGATGGAAATGTGCACCCCAGACACTTCAATGCTTGAACCATGAGAGTTCTCTGCAGCCTTTTTCAAGGTAGAACATGGGCAAAAGTTGACTGGTTCTTCTGCTTAGGGTGGAAAGCTTTGTTGCAGCTCTTCTGAGCACCTAGGGGCCTGTGCATGGGTGAGCCGCCTGTCCTGACACAACTGGGATGGGTCTCGGTAGTTCTATTCCTGACTTTGAAGTGTGATTAAGGAAATTGGCTTGTGAATCTCAGTAGAAAGTCCTTATGTGGAAAAATTGGAGGTTTGGGAACATGTTCATGAGATCATCCTGGACAAGGAAGGTGATATACATATTTTTTTCAACTACTTTTCATCTAAAGGCAAACAATTCATCAATATATATAATTAACCCAAAGGGAAGCTTTGCCACTACCGTGAGTCTGATCCAAAGAAGGCCCTAACATTCTTTCATTTCTGAAGCTTTTACATCAAGGCTGTGCCCAAAGAACAATATATGTTTAACCATGGATTTTTTTTGTACTAAAAGATTACTTTTATTTATGTGAAATTTTTTACACTGTCATATGACTGCAAAATATATTTTTAAAGATCTGTTCTCTTAAAAGATTTTTATCCTTAAAAGTCTTATTGGTTTTTGTGTTCTTACAACTTTATTTAAAAAAGACAGACAGGAACAGCAGAGATCCAGGAACGAGGCCTGGTGAGACTGCTCTGCGAGGAGTCTGGGAGTAGAGAGGTCTGGAACTAGTGCTCAGAAAGTGTGCCACCCCCCACCCCGATTGGTTCAGGGGAACAGGAACTCTGCCGTAGAGACTCAGTTTCCATCTGGAGGGCCTGTGCATGCAGAACAAATGCTCAGGCCATCTGCCACAGGGAATAGTGGAGATCCAGGGACGAAGGCCTGGTGAGACTGTGCTGCGAGTAGCCAGGGCACAGAGAGTTCTGGGGCGAGCACCCAGAAAGTGACCCCGAAGATTGGTTCAGGGGAGCAGGAACTCTGCTGTAGGGACTCAGCAGACCAATCAGAATCATACCCGAATTCCCAACAGAAACTATGAAAGCTAGAAGATTCTGGAGACACATCATGCAAACCTTAAGAGAACACAAGTGTCAGCAAAAGCTGCTATACCCAGCAAAACTTTCAGTCACCACAGATGGAGACACCAAGATATTTCAGGACAAAACTAAATTTACACAGTATCTGACCACAAACCCAGCACTACAATGAATTATATGTGGAAAACCAAATACAAAAAGATAAACTACATTCTAGTAAAAACAAAAAATTACCTAAGCAAGAAAACCAAAAGAAGAAAGACACACAGGCACAACCCTCTAAAAGCAAAAATAGCAGGAAACAGCAACCACTATTCTTTAATATCTGCTAACATAAATGGACTTAATTCCCCAATAAAAAGATATAGGATATCACACTGGATACATAAACAGAATTCAGAATTTTGCTGCATACAGTAAACTCATCTCAGAGACAAAGACAGACACTATCCCAGAGTAAAATGTTGGGGAAAAAACTTCCAAGCAAACAGCCCCAAGAAGCAAGATGGAGTGGCCATTCTAATATCAAGTAAAGTAGATTTTCAACCAAAAGTTATCAAAAAAGATAAGGAAATACACTTTTTACTCATTACAGGGAAAATTTGTCAGGAAGAACTCTCAATCCTTAAAAAATATGTTCCAAATACAAAAGCACCCATATTCATAAAAGAAACCCCACTAAAGCTCAAAAAAAATACATTGCACCTCACACAATAATAGTGGAAGACCTCAACACCCCACTCTCACCAATGGACAGATCATGGAAACAGAAACTGAACAAAGGACACAGTGAAACTATCAGAGGTTATGAACCAATTGGAATTAATAGACATCTACAGAACATTTCATCCTAAACCAAAGGAATACACCTTCCCATCACCTCATGGCACCGTCTAAAAAAATTAAGCATATAATCAGTCACAAGACAAGCCTCAATAGACATAAGAAGATTGAAATACTCCCATGCATCCTTTCAAATCACCATGGTCTGGGAGTGGTCTTTAATAAAAACAAAGACAAGAAAAACCCCATATAAACATGGAAAGTAAATAATGCTCTATTAAATGATAACATGGTAAAAGAAGAAATAAAAAAGAAATTAAGGATTTTCTAGAATTTGATGAAAATGAAAACACAACATACTCAAACCTATGGGATGCAATGAAAGCAGTACTGAGGGGAAATCTTATAGCTCTGAGTGCTTTCAAAAAGAAAGTGGAGAGAGCATACACTAGCAACTTGACAGCACAGTTGAGAGCTCTGGAACAAAAGGAAGCAGATATACCCAAGAGGAGTAGATGACAAGAAATAATCAAATTAAGAGCAGAAATTGACCAAATAAAAGCAAAAAGGACAATTCAAAGAATCAACAAAACCAAGAGCTGATTCTTTAAGAAAATTAACAAGATTGATAAACCCTTAGTCAAACTAACTAGAGGGCAAAGAGAGAGAGTATCCAAATTAACAAAGTCAGAGAGGAAACTGGAGATATACCTGAAACTGAGGAAATTCAAGAAATCATCAAATCCTACTACAAAAGCTTATAGTCAACAAAGCTGGAAAATCTGGAGAAAATGGATGAATTCCTAGACAGATACCAGATATTAAAGTTAAATCAGGACCAGGTAAACCATCTAAATAATCCCTTAACACCTAAAGAAATAGAAGCAGTCATCAATAGCCTCCCAACCAAAAAAGGCCCAGTCTAGATGTGTTCATTGCAGAATTCTATCAGACATTTATTGACAACCTAATACCAACACTTTTCAAACTATTCCAGAAAATAGAGTCAGATGGAACACTACCTAATTTTTTAAGGCCACAGAAACTCCCATTCCTAAACAACACAAAGGTCCTACAAGGAAAGAGAACTTCTACAGCTGATAAACAAGTTCAGCAAAGTGGCTGGCTATAAAATTAACTCAAACAAATCAGAACTTCAAATCTCGAAGGACATCGAGGAAGATCTCAACTAATGGAAAGATCTCCCATGCTCATGGATTGGAAGGATCAACATTGTAAAAATGGCCATCTTACTAAAAGTATGCTACAGATTCAATGCAATTCCCATCAAAATCCCTACCCAATTCTTCATAAAGTTGGAAAGAGGGATGTGCAATTTCATCTGGAATAACAAAAGACCTAAAATAGCAAAATCTATCCTCAACAACAGCAAATATA
This sequence comes from Micromys minutus, assembly GCF_963924665.1. Taxonomy (NCBI): domain Eukaryota; kingdom Metazoa; phylum Chordata; class Mammalia; order Rodentia; family Muridae; genus Micromys; species Micromys minutus. The sequence continues at coordinate 97,034,162 of NC_137972.1, read as the reverse complement.
TATATATATATATATATATATATATATATATATATATATATATATATATATTCAGGAATCACCATCCTTGACCTCAAGCTATATTGCAAGGCAATTGTGCTAAAAAGTGCATAGTACTATTACAAAGATGGGCATGTGGATTAATGGAATAGAATAGAATATCCAGAAATGAGTCCTCACATATATGGTCACTCCATTTTTGACAAATGAGCTGTAAACATTCAATGGAAAAAGAACAGCCTCTTCAACAAATGATGTTGGTTCAACTGGCACTCAGCATGCAAAAAAATGAAAATAGACCCTTTCTTATCTCCTTGTACAAAGCTCAAGAGCAAGTGGACCAAGGTCTCCACATTAAACCAGGTACACAGAAACTATTAGAAGAGAAAGTAGGAAAAACCTTAGAACACATAGGTACAGAAGCAAATTTCTTGAACAGAACACCAATGGTTCATGCTCCAATGTCAAGTATCGACAAATGGGACTTAATGAGATTGCAAAATATCTGTAAGGCTATGGACATTGTTGAGAAAACAAAATGACAGCCCACAGATTGGGGAAAGATCTTTACCAACCCAACATCTGATAAAGGTCTAATATCCAATATATACAAAGAACTCAAGAAGTTAGATGCCAGAAAATCAAACAGACCTATTTAAAAATTGCATATACAGCTAAACAAAAAATTCTCAACTGAGGAATATTGAATATCTGAGAAGTATCTAAGGAAGTATTCATGAATTCCTTTGTTCTCTACAAACATATAAGTCACAGAGAAGCTATAAAAAAGGAGTGAGAAAGAGGAAGTATGAACATGCAAATTCAGAAATCTAAATGTAAGGGATATGGGGGTTGCAATAGAATAATCTACTTCAGCCTGACATCTTATTGAGATCATTGAACATAGCAATCTGACACTCAACTCAAAATTTAGTGGGAATTATTTTACTTGAATGATTAATAAATTTTTATGTAATACTTAGTGATAAATCACTTATCTATATCCTTAAATCTCTGGGGGTTGATCCCATCTCTACACATTTACAAAATTTGATAAATTGTTAGATTATGAGTCTTAAAAATTTTTCATGCAAAGGCATAATTTACTATAACTACATATATAAGTTAATAATTAATATAATAAACAAAATCATAGTTATAATTATAAATATATATAAAATATTTAATAAATATTGTGTTGAGACACAATGTATACAAAAGCACTTTATATAATAGTAGTACATAGGGAATGACACATCAATGACTGACTTTTCTTTTAGTTTGTTTTCTTTTTTATCAGGGTAAATACATAGAGAATCTTAAAAAGGCCCTGCATACCCAACCTTGCACCATCTATTCAACCCTTTTCATATATCTAATATCCTAGCCCTCTCAACTTTACAATGTTGCATTAAATTTGCCCAAACTGTACCTCTGTCATTTTATTTCCAATAATTTCTTCTGCCATTTAAAATCATTAATAAGTCATCACTCATGTCCCATATGATTCTTTTCTTGATAGTTATGAAACTGCATATTGGAGAAGAAATTCTGTAATGTGGAGTCACAAATTTCTTAATCTTATTATTTTTATCTTTTATATATAATAAGCAAGACCTAAATTAACCTTATTAGGATTCTGCTTAAAGTGGAAAATTTAACAGCCGAGCCATCTTAAACTAATGTTAAAAACATTAACATTTAGCAGATTACCTTAACCAGTTTTTCGGAATAAACAATTTTTTAATATCTTATTTATTTGATGATTTATGTATTGACATTTTAAATATTATCTTTATTCCCTGTTCTCTCTCTCCTGTCCCTCCTCCTCCTTCTTCTGTGTGGATGTTTCCCCCTCCTACTCACCCACTTCTACCTCAACATCCTGACTTTCCCTTACACTGGAAAAATGAGACTTCACAGGAACAAGAGTTCTCTTCCTATTGATGCCAGAAAATGCTATTCTCTGCTACACATGTAGCTGAAGCCATGGGGACCCCCCATGTGTACTGTTTGGTTGGGGATATAGCTCCTGGGCATCTGGAGGGTGTGGATGGTTGATACTGTTTTTCTTTCTGTTTTTTAAGATATATTTATTTTATATATGTGAGTACACTGTAACTGTCTTCAGACACACCAGAAGAAGGCATCAGATCCTATTACAGATGTTTGTGAGCCACCATATTGTTGCTGCGAATTGAACTCAGGACCTCTGGAAGAGCAGTCAGTGCTCTTAACCACTGAGCCATCTCTTCAGCTCCCATTGATTTTCTTTCTATGGGGTTGCAAACCACTTCAGCTCCTTCAGTCCTCATATTTATTTTACAGTCATTGAATCAAATGGCTTTATAACATTTTCTTATAAAAGCCTGCCTTTTTATCTTAAGCTTTCCCCTAAAAGTAATGAAATTATCACTTCCTGGGGAACATAGCATAAAATAATAACCATATGAAGCATTTCAAATCAACGCAAATGAAAACTAACGAGTGACAAGTTTTGTATATATAAACTAATGGATGAAGCCTGCTGCTCAAAGCATTCTTCGTGCTGCCATGGTTTATTATGCTTTTTTATAACTTTTTTGTTCTGTTCCTAATATTTGAAATAGGAGCAGCTGCATCCTTTGTATCCTCTATCTATGTAGTATAAACCTTTTGAGAATAAAGACTTTTTCTTTCCATCCTATTCACATGAAATCTCTACTACTTAGATGTTAAAAATTCTAGAAATTCAGGAAACACTTATGTGAATCTGTTGACTTTAGCAGATTATTCCTCAGACATGATACTTGATGGATTTCTCTGAGTGTTCTCTTTGTGGAATGAATATACATTAGAACAGTGAAAAGCAATTACTCCTAAATATAGAAAGAAATAACCAGAACTAAGTAATTAACATGAAAATTGGTATTAATATTTGAAATGTCATTAACACAAGAGAAAGTAACCTATTTATAATGCTAAAAAAAAAACAAGTAAAAGAGGATTAACAAGGTATTAACTAAAGCAGAAAAATTCAGTGATATTCAACCATATGACAGTAAGTGGAAAAATGAATTACACGTGTGAAGAACATTTAGAATAATAAAAGATATCTGTTTTCTGCACTCAGATTTATTGTAACCTACTGAAATGATAGCAATTGCTAAAGCAAGAGAACAATTAATTTAAAGTAATTTTGCTATTACTTTCATCACTGATTTTCAAATGCTCATATTTGTAAGAAACAATGAGTAATCTTATATTGAATTTTCTTATAGAGTAGGTCTTAGTGTTAGAAATGGGACATGCAAGTCTAAATGTTGAGTAAGCCCTCAGGTACAGTATTTAAACTATGCTTTGATCAAATTGGAACTGGCCTACAGAATACAACTGTACTGAATAAAGTTTTTTTTTCTTTCAATAAATCTTCCATAGACTTCTTAAGCTATCCATTTTAAATATCATAAAACCCACTGAGCACAATCCAAAAACTTGTATGATTCAATATGGTCCTCAGATATCTACCCAACAGTGTAAACTTTATGATGAAAACAGAGGCCCTTGGAAAAGTCCAGGTTCCATTTGTGTTGTGTATTTTGAGATATAAAACAGAAATGTCTTGTGATTTCTGTTCAACCTCACTGCCCTCCAACTGCAAAATATTGTCTGCATATTAACACATGAATAAAAAGTGTAGAAGCATTTCTTCTGAACTGAGACTTTTTTTTTACAAAGCAACTATTAATAACTAAAGTAGAATACAAAGACTTTTTTTCATCATTTGGTCTTTCTGTCAATAAGAATTATCTTGTACAAATTTGAAATTTCAATTACATCAATATAGACATGAATAACTAAGAATAGAGAGATTTTAAAAGCCATTAGTGTCCTGTTCAGGAAACTTCCCCCTCTGTATACAGCTATTTCCAACTTTCTCTTCTATTAGATTCAGTGTAACTAGTTTTATGTTGAGGTCTTGATCCACTTGGACTTGAGCTTTGTACATGCTGATAAATATTGATCAATGTACATATAGACCACCAGGCAGTCCAGCACCATTTTTCAAAGATACTTTTTTTTAACCACTGAATGCTTTTGGCTTTTTTTTGTCAAAGATCAAGTGTCCATAGGTGTGTGGATTTATTTCTACATCTTTTATTCAGTTTCACAAATTGATCTGTCTCTTTATCAATTCTGTGCTCTTTTTATCAATATGACACTCTCATGATATCAGGAATGATGACTCCCCTAGAATTATTCTATTACTGATAACTGTTTTTACTATCCTGGGACTTTTGATTTTCCATATGAAGATAGAAGTACTCTTTTCATATCTGTGGAGAATTATGTTGGAAATTTGATGGTGATTGCATTAAATTTGTATATATCTTTTCATAAGAAGGTTATTTTCAGTATGTTAATCCTATCAATCTATAACCGTGGAAGACTTTTCCATTTTCTGAGGTCCTTTTCTCTTTCTTTCTTCTTGAAATACAGATCTTTAGTTTTCATGGTTAGAGTAAACCAAGATATTTTACTTTGTTTGCAGGTATTGTGAAGGGTGTTGATTTTCTAAATATCTTTATAAGCCCACTTATTGTTTGCACATAGGAGAGCTATTCTTTTTATTGGGTTCAATTTGTATCTAGCCATGTTGCTATAAATGTTTCTCAGCTGCAGATTTCTCTCATAAGTTTGGGATAAGGGGTTGCTTATATATACTATCATATCATCTGCAAATAGTGATACCTTGACTTCTTCCTTTTCAATTTGTATCATCTTGAGCTCCTTTTATTTTCTTATTGCTCTAGTTAGAGCTTAAAAAAAACAGGAGTAGTTAGAGAGTGGGAAGCCTTGACTTGTTCCCGAATTTAGTGGGATTGCTTCAAGTTTCTTTCCATTTAATTTGATATTGGTTGTTGGCCTATTGTGGTTAAGTCTTTGCCATGAATTTCTGATTTCTCCAAGACTTTTAATTTGAAGTGGTACTAAATTTTATCAAAGGCATTTTCTTTTTCTAATGAGATAATCATGTGATTTTTTTCCTTTGAGTTTGTATAGTGGATTACCTTGATGAATAGTTGTATATTTAACACTCTGTGCATCTATTCCATTAGAGATTATTGGAGAGTTTAGGTAGTTTACCTAATCTTGATTTAACTTTGGTACATGTCTAAAAAATCATCCATTTCACCTAGATTTTCCAGTTTTGTTAAGTATAGGATTTTGTAGTGGTCCTGATGATTTTTTAAATTTCTCCAGTTTCTGTTGGTATATTTTCTTATTCATGTCTGATTTTATTTGGATACTTTTTCTGTCCCATTTAATGCCATTTAGTTTGGGTAAGAGTTTATCTGTGTTGTTGATTTTCTGAAAAACCAACTATTGGATTTGTTGATTCTTTGTATCATTCTTTTTGTTTCCAATTGGTTAATTTTAGCCCTGAAGTTGACTGTTTATTACTATCTGCCCCTCTTGAGTGTGTTTGCTTCTTTTTGTTCTAGAGTTTTCAGGAGTGTTGCTACATTGCTATTATAGGGTCTCTTCAATTTCTCTATGTAGGCTCTTAGTGCTATCATTTTTCTTCTTAACATTGTTTTTAAATGCTGTTCATTCAATTTCATTGTATTCCAGAATGTCTTTAACTTATTTCTTACCTGTCTACATTATCACTGAGTAGAGAGTTGTTTGGTTTCTGAGTTCATTGACTTTCTGTTGTTTCTGTAATTACTGAAAGCAAGCCTTAGTCTGTGCTGTCTGATGGAATTCTTGGGATTATTTCTACCTTCTTATATCTGTTGAGGCTTCTTTTGTCCAATTATATGTTCAGTTCTGAAGATTCCATGAGGTACTGAGGAGAAGATATATTCTTTTGCTTGGGGGTAAGGTATTATGTGTATATCTGCTAAATCCATTTGGTTTATAAGTTCTGGTACTTTCAATGTGTTTCTGTTTAGATTCTGTTTCAATGACCTGTACTTTGGTGAGAGTAAAGATTGAAGTCACCCACTATTATTCTTTGAGATTCAACTTGTGTTTTGAGCTTTGGTAAAGTTTCGTTTCCATTTATTGTGATTGAGAGTTTTGCTGGGTATAGCCGCCTGAGTTTGGCATCTGTGGTCTCTTAGCATCTGCATGACATTTGTTCAGGATATTCTGTCTTTTAAAGTAACTCTTGAGAAGTATGATTTGATTCTGAAGGGTCTGTTTCTATTTGGTCATGTTCCCTTACAGCTTTAATATTCTTTCTTTGTTGAATACCTTTAGTGTTTTGATTACTGTGTGACAGGATTAATTTCTTTTTAGGCTGAATTTATTTGGTGTTCTGTGGCCTTTTTATGTGTTTATATCCATCTCTTTCTTTTAGTTAAGTTTTGTCTATAATTTTATTGAAGACATTTTCTGGTTCTTTTAATTTTACTCTCTTCTATTGCTATTATTCTTTTTATCATTTTTATTGAATATTCTATGTATTTTCATTTCACATGTTATCTCCTTTCTAAGTCCTCTCCCATTTCACACTCTCCCTCACTTTGCTTCCATAAAGATGCTCCCATTCCCAACCACCCATTCCTACCTCATCACCTTAGCATTCCCCTAGAGTGGGGAAATAAGCTTTCACTGGACCAAGGGCTTTTCCTCCCATTGATGCCAGACATAACAAATTGGAGTCATGGGTCTCTACATGTGTACTAAGTGGTTGGTGATTTAATTTCTTAGTGCTCTGCAGGGTTTGGTTGGTTGATATTGTTTTTCCTTCCATGGGGTTGCAAACCCTGTCAGCTCCTTCAGTCTTTTCTCTAGTTCCTTCACTGGAGTCCCTGTGCTCAGTAAAAAATGGTTAGCTGCAAACATCCTCATCTGTATTAATATGGCTCTGGTAGGATCTCTAAGGAGACATTCATATCAGGCTCCTGTCAGTAAGCACTTCTTGACATCAGCAATAGTTACTGGATTTGATGGCTTCATATGGGCTAGATTCCCATGTAAGGCAGTCTCCAGATGATTTTTTCTTTAATCATTGCCCATTCTTTGTCCCTTTATTTTCTTCTATGAGTATTTTTATTCTCCCTTCTAAGAAGGACTGAAAGTTCTTATGTTTGGTCTTTTCATTGTGTCCCAATGAAAAGAAGCTTTTTCACTTTTGCATTTTCTTTGACCATTGTATAAGTATTTTCTACACATGCGATTCTCCAACTCTTCCAAATAGAAGATGGAGAGAGCATACACTAGCAATTTGAGAGTACAGTTGAAAGCTCTAGAACAAGAAGATCAGACATATCCAAAAGGAGTAGAAGGAAGGAAGTAATCAAATTCAGAGCAGAAATAACTAACTAGATAAACAAAAACTTAAAAAAAAAAAATCAACGAAACCAGGAGCTGGTTCTTTGAGAAAATTAACAAGATTGATAAATCTTTAGCCAGACTAACTAGAGGGCAAAGAGAGAGTATCCAAATTAACAAAATCAGAAACAAAGGGGGAGATATAACTGAAACTCAGGAATTTCAAGAAATCATCAGATCCTATTTCAAAAGCATATACTCAACAAAACTTAAAACTATGGAGGAAATGGATAAATTCCTAAACAGATACTAGATACCAAAGTTAAACCATGACTAGAAAAGCCATCTAAACAATCCCATAAAACCTGAAGAAATAGGTGCAGTTATCAAAAGCCTTCAAACCAAAAGAGCCCAGGACCAGATGGGTGCAGTGCAGAATTCTATCAGACATTTATTGACGACCTAATACCAATACTATCCAAACTATTCCATAAAATAGAGTCAGATGGAACACTACCGAACTCATTCTTAGAAGCCATAATAACTCTGATTCTAAACCACGCAAAAATCCTACGACAAAAAGAGAAAATTTCAGACCAATCTGCCTTCTGTACATTGATGCAAAAATGCTCAATCAAATCCAAGAATACATCAAAACAATCATTCACCATGACCAAGTAGACTTTAAATTTGGGATGCAGGGATGGTTTAATATAGGAAAACCCATCAAGTAATCCACCATATAAACAAACTAAATGAAAAAAAAAAAAAAAAAAAAAAAAAAAAAACCCATATGGTCATCTCACTAGATGCTGAGAAAGCACTTGACAAAATTCAACACCCTTTCATGTTAAAAGTCTTGGAAAGAACAGGAATCCAAGGCCCATACCTAAACATAATAAAAACAACAAACAGCAAACTAATAGCCAACATCAAACTAAACAGTGAGAAACTTAAATCAATCCCACTAAAATCAGGGACTCCACAAGGCTGCCCACTCTCCCTTTACCAACATAATAATGGAAGTCCTGGCCAGAGTAATTAGACAGCAAAAGGAAGTCAAAGGGAAACATTTTGGAAAGGGAAAAGTAAAAATATCACTATTTATAGATAACATGATAGTATACATAAGTGACCCCAAAAATTCCACCAGAGAATTTTTACTGCTGATAAGAAACTTTAGCAAAATAGCATGATATGAAATTAACTCAAACAAATCAGTACCCTTCCTTTACTCAAAGGACAAACATGCTGAGAAAAAAATTAGGGAAAAGATACCCTTCACAATAGTCACAAACAATATGAACCTTGGTGTGACTCTAACTAAGCAGGTGAAGGAACTGTATGACAACAATTTCTAATCTCTGAAGAAGTAAATTGAAGAAGATCTCAGAAGATGAAAAAAAATCACCAGTGCTGCTGGATTGGAAGGATCTACATTGTAAAAATGGCCATCTTACCAAAAGCAATTTACAGCTTCAATGCAATCTCCATCAAAATTTCAACTCAATTCTTCATAGAGTTGGAAAGAACAATTTGAAAATTCATCTGGAATAACAAAAAAATCCCTAGAATATTGAATTATATTCTCAACAACAACAAAATTTCGGCAGGAATCACCATCCCTGACCTCAAGCAATATTGCAAGGCAATTGTGTTAAAAAACCGCATGGTACTGGTACAGAGATAGGTAGGTAGATCAATTGACCAGAACAGAAGATACAGGAATGAACTCTCACACATAAGATAACTTGATTTTTGACAAAGGAGCTGTAAACATTCAATGGAAAAAAGGACAGCTTTTTCAACAAATGGTGTTGGCACAACTGGCACTCAGCATGAAGAAGAATGAAAATAGATCCTTTCTTATCTCCTTGTGCAAAGCTCAAGAGTAAGTGGATCAAAGATGTTACACTTTATTTTACATGTACTTTATGCTCATTGTAACTATTAAGTTTTCAAGGCATACTATCAAACCTTGAAAAAAAATCAAGTACTGACTAAAAAATATATTCATATAGTTTTATGTAAAAATTATGTTAAAATCTGAAAAATAAGTACTGACAAAAATGTATAATTTTAAGCAAAAAAATGTTTAAAATCTGTACATTTATCTTTGTTTTGTAAAATAAAGTTGTTTAAAAAAAAAAAGATCTCCACATTAAAACAGGTACAAAGAAACTATTAGAAGAGAAAGTGGGGAATTCTTCGAACACATAGCCACAAGGAAAATTTTTCTGAACAGAATACAAATGGCTTGTGCTCTAAAATCAAAGATTGAGAAATGGGATTTAATGAGATTGTAATATTTCTGTAAGGCTAGGGGCACCGTCAAAATAAACCAAAACATCAGCCAACAGATTGGAAAAAAGCCTTTACCAATCTCACATCTGACAGAGGTCTAATATCCAATATATACAAAGAATTCAAGAAGTTAAGACTCCAGAGAATGGAACAATCCTATGAAAAAATGGGGTATAGAGCTAAACATCGAATGGCTGAGAAGCATCTAAGGAAATGCTCAACATCCCTAGTTATCAGGGAAATGCAAATCAATAAAATAAAACCTGAGATTCCACCTTAAACCAGTCAGAATGGCTAAGATTAAAAACTCAGATGAGGCACTTTCTGGCTGCTGGGCCATGGCTGGGAGACTGCTGTGCTTGCCTTCTCACCTCTGGCACCCTGCAGGAGGCTTCTCCTCTTTCCCTAGGCATGAGTAAGCAGGAGGTGCCTCTGTGGGAACTGCAGGTAGGTGTGTTGGTTGCTGTCCTTCTGAAGCCCGGGCCTGTGCGGCCAATGAGGGCCCTAGAATATTCTAGTCCTTGCTCAGAACTTACGTTGCAGACCGAGTTTTTGATGATCGCCTGGTACTTTGGATGTAGAAGAGTCCGAAAGGAGGATTTATGAGATCCTAAAGGAGTTGGATGACTACTATGAGAAGTTCAAACGGGAGACGGACGGCACCCAGAAGAGGCGGGTGCTGCACTGCATCCAGAGGGCCCTGATCCGAAGCCAGGAGCTGGGCGATGAGAAGATCCAGATCGTGAGTGAGATGGTGGAGCTGGTGGAGAACCACAGCAGGCAAGTGGACAGTCACGTGGATCCCTTAGAAGCTCACCAGGACATCAGTGATGTCACTGGCGGCGACAGCAAGGCAGGCCAGGACAAGTCGAAGAGCGAAGCGATCACACAGGCAGATAAGCCAAATAACAAGCGGTCCCAGAGGCAGCGAAACAATGAGAATCGAGAGAACGCCTCTAATAATCACGACCATGATGACATCACCTCAGGAACACCCAATGAGAAGAAAGCAAAAACCTCAAAGAAACGCTCCAAGGCCAAAGCACAGAAGGAAGCGGCTCCTGCAGACCTTCCATCTTCCATCGACCCCAATGAGCCCACGTACTGTCTGTGCAATCAGATTTCTTACGGAGAGATGATCGGCTGTGACAATGATGAGTGCCCCATCGAGTGGTTCCACTTTTCTTGTGTGGGACTCAACCATAAACCAAAGGGCAAGTGGTACTGCCCCAAATGTCACGGGGAGAGTGAGAAGACCATGGACAAAACCCTGGAGAAGTCCAAGAAAGAAAGGGCTTACAACAAGTAGTTAGTGCACACTCACCCGTGACCAATGGATAACAAAACCCACAGTGTATTTATGATGTCGCTGCCTTTTCGGGAGTATGAGGACAGTCAGATGAGTATTTTTTAGAGATGTTAGAAATGGATCCTCTCCTCCGGATGATGGAAACAGCCTGTGTCTTCGTGGTGTTCCTTGTTTCCAGACTGGGTCTGCAGTGCAGCAATTTAAAAACTACAAATACAGGTTCGAATTAAACATGTCCGCAAGTGTCAGACTGATTCATGGGGTTGGGGAGTGACTTGGAAGTAACCTAACAGAATTGGAAAGAAGAGATTTAATTTGGCTGCTTTAACAAAAATGTTATGGTTTAGAAAAAAAAAAAAAAAAAAAAAGAGCCAGGTTGCAGAAGTACAGCATGTGTGCTTCCTGCTGCCATAATGCATATGCACACAAGTCAGTGGTTTAAAGTCTAAATGTTAATACTTTTTAAAGAGGTAGATGGGTAAATTTTACATGACATATTTTATACATGGCCTATTCCCCAACTGGCCATTTTTAATGACTGGGTACATTTTTAATAGGTCAGAAGTAAGTGGTCCAGGCAGTGGGTCCAAGTCTTGCCTTTGCTACCCTAGGTCATGGTGAATCCACCTTTAACGTATATGAAATGTATAAATGTACATTTCCCAGCCGCCTCACCCCTGCTGTATCATAACCGGAAGTGCAGCCTGGTGCTGCCCTGAAGCCAAGGTGCACTTCCTGCAGCGTGTGTGAGCTGTATAGATGTTGCGTCAAGAAATAAACGAAACTCGGCCAGTTTGTTTCTTTAGCATTTAATTTTAACATACAGATAATTTAAAATTTTTGTCTTAAAAATTATACACCAGCAGTTTAGACAAAGCCTTCAGCAAACTGTATATTATTGATCTCACATAATAAGAAAGTAGACATCATGTCCATGCCGGCAACTGTGTGTCAGATGTATTGAGAGCAGAGGTTAGGAACAGATGGTGCTTGTACAGTCCATTCCCACCATCTGTTTGTGTATGGCCTGTGAGCTAAGAGTGGTCTCTGTTTCTGAGTGGTTTTCAAAATCACATTTCGTGATACACGAAAGTCCCATGAAATGAAGATTTGTGTGTCTATAAATAAAGACTCATTGGAACACGAAAAAAAAAAAAAAAAAAAAAAAAACACTTCAGATGACAGCAGATGCTAATGAGGATGGGGAGAAAGAAAGACACATGCACCGAAATGTTCATAGCAGCCTTATTTATAATAGCCAGAAGCTGGAAAGAACCCAGATGTTCTTCAGTAGATGAATGGATACAAAAGTGTTGTATATTTACACAATGTAGTACTACTCACCTATGAGAAACAATGACTTTATGAAATTCCTAGGAAAATGGATGCATCTATAGACTATCATCCTGAGTGAGGTAACCCAGTCACAAATGAGCAGACCTAATATACAGTCACTCACTGATAATTGGATACTAACCCCAGAAAGCTCTGAATACCCAAGAAACAACTCCCAGATCATATGAAGCTCAAAATAAGGAAGACCAAAAAGTGGAAGCCTCAGTCCTTCTTAGAAAACAAAACAAAACAAAAAACCAAAAAAAAAAAAAAAAAAAAAAAAAATAGCAACCAATGACAAATGTATACACTCAGAGTGCAGTCCACCTAGTCCTTAAATTATTAACAACTGAAGAGCTGAAAAGGCAGCCTTGTGGCAATATTTGCTATTTCAAAATCATTATGCTTAATCTATACACACCATGAAAACTTTGACTATTTCCATGTTATATTTTGTTTTACATGTACTTTATTCTTATGGTAACTAGTAAGATTTTAATGTATGCTATAAAATCTTTTTAAAAAATCAAGTATTGAAAAAAATATATTCACATAATTTTATGCAAAACTGCTTTTAAAAATCTGTACATGTGTTTCTTTTTTTAAAATTATGTTGTTAAAACATAAGTAAAGAGAGACTTCATGAAAAATAACCATTTTATAAAGTATAGTAATTTTGCAAATAGCCTTCAAATATATGGTATTACTAAATAAAAAATTACCCAGAAAAAAAAAAAGGAGGCCAAGAAGACATGTGAGGCAAGTTTTATACTTAATGTAAATCCCCCCTTGGATAAAGAGAGGTAAAATATTCTTTCTTTGTATTCTCATATACTAATTAGTAATTGTTAACTGAAAAACCCCAACAATTATTCATTTATGAGTTTTCACTATTAGCTATGCATTGGAGAATGTGATTTGCTAATGTCTTTTTAATTACTCCAATTTTGTTCCTAAAAAAATATACAGATGTTATTACATTTTCTATCTGGGTCTTGGGTCAAACAAAGGGTGTTTTCTTAAGTTTTATTAAAAATCACTCTTAAAAAGAAAGACCAGAATTTAAATTTCAGATTATACTTACTATATAATACAGTATATTTGATTCCCAAAATTCATTAAAGCAAGGCTGCTTCATCTTCAGTACACAGCATTCTTTCAAACCACAGAAAAGTACATAAATAAAAGATAACACCAAAGAAAAAAGGCTCCTTTACTGTACATTATATTTGTATAGATAGTAGAAGCATGTGTTCAGCTATGAAGAAAGTACTCTTGAAATAGAACACGTAGCAGATGAAGAGTTATTATAAAGAAATATTTAAGTCATTTTATTCTTGATGCTGTATCTTTGAAACTTTCCTCATCTTTGATTTCAAATGGTTTAATTATCTTCCATTCCTTTATTGTTACAAAGATAGAGCTTAAAGATTTTTTTATTTCAATCTGAAATATTTAGATCAACATGATGTAACACTTAATATATGTCATAAATTTTTCTTAAGAGATAATTTAGAAAATGGAGATGGCACTAGAATATTAGGTTTGACCTATTGAATATCTAATATGAGTTCTGATCAATAAATAGAACTTTTTCTATATTCCAACCTGATAGTCACAAGTTACCTTTTGCTACAGAGTACATGGTATACAACTAATACATGAAGGAACTGAATTTTTAAGGCAAATTTAAAGTGTTCAGAAGATTCGGTTTTACTAGTTCTTTTATTATAACATCCATTTTAATTTTAATTTACATATAAAGGTTATATATGATTGGGTACAGTACAATTGATCATTATACCACTGTATGATATACACACCTGTTTACTATGGAAATGGTATTTATTAAAAGATAGTAAAATTTCTATAAATCTTTTGAATATTACACTAGCAATTTTCCCAACATACTCATCATAATAATATAGATATTTAAATCACAATCATATGCATCAATAATCATTATGCAGCATCATACATAATGATATCAATTTGTAAGTAAAATACTGTTTACACAAAGTAATCTTAAATGAGATTATGAAATTCTAGGTTGTTTTCAACTGTAGCTACCTAGTATTGAATAAAGAAATACAAATTAATCCGGGGACACAGGCCAGGTGATATTGTGTTGTGGGTAACCAAAGCACAGAAAGGGCTAAGCAGAGCACTGGAGAAACATGCCCCTGTGACCCACAGTAGGGCTAGACCTCAGGCAGAGGAACTTGAGATTCACCCAGAAAGCCTGTGTGCATGGACCAAACACTCAGGCTCTTTAACACCTGGAACAGCAGAGATCCAGGGACACAGGCCAGGTGAGATTGCACTGTGAGTAATCAAAGTGCAGAGAGAGCTAGTTGGAGATCTAGAAAAACTTGCCCCAGCTGCCCACAATAGAGCTGGAACTCTGGCAGAGGGACTCAGGATCCTCTCAGAAAGATCGGGCTCAAAGACTAAACACACAGGTCCACAGTAAGGCACAGGCCTTTGTCAGTGGGAACTAGGGTCTGCTATAGAAAGGCAGTGCTTGAAGTTCAACTCTACAGACCCTCTTACACCTGGAACAGAGGGGAGCTTGACACATAGGCCCAGGGAGAGCACACCAGGAGTTCTCAGAGAGCAGAAAGTACTGTGCTGTCTGGAAAAAGGTCCATTTTGGCCTAGAGAAAGAGTCAGGTCCCTGCCAATAGTACTCAGGTCCTGTGGGCACACGGCTGAACAAACAGAACAGCCTCACAAGAAGCTCCCACACCTGAGCCCAAGAAGACAGAGCTTAGTCACTGCTACCAGAACTCACTACTTTTGCACTAAAAGCCAAACACTCAGAAGCAATTTTCTTCCTGAGCCCACAGGCCCTCAGATCAACAGGAAAAACAGTCACTGACAACTAGACCATGAGTAATCCCAGAGGACAAGATGGCAAGAGGCAAACGGAAGAACGTAAGCAATGGAAACCAAGACAACATGGCAACATCAGAACCCAGCTCTCCCACCACAGCAAGCAGTGGATTGCCAAACACTCCAGAAAAAGAAGACTTAAAATTGAAATCATACCTCAAGATAATGATGGAGATCTTCGAGAAAAGCATGAATCTTCTTAACTTAAACAAGCACGGGAGGACACACATAAACAAAAAGAAGCCTTTAAAGAGGAAACACGAAAATCACTCAAAGAACTATAGGAAAACACAACTAAAGAGATGAAGTAATTGAAAATGAAAATGGAAACAATAAAGAAAACACGAAAAGAAACAACCCTGGAAATGGAAAACCTAAAAAAGAAATCAGGAGTCACAGATGCAAGCACTTCTCACA
Source organism: Micromys minutus (assembly GCF_963924665.1). Taxonomy (NCBI): domain Eukaryota; kingdom Metazoa; phylum Chordata; class Mammalia; order Rodentia; family Muridae; genus Micromys; species Micromys minutus. Next base: position 97,018,636 of record NC_137972.1, on the reverse strand, counting down.
GACTACAAGAGATGGAAGAGAGAATCTCAGGGCCTGAAGACAACATTGAAAACATAGACAAAACATTCAGAGAAGATGCAAAAAACAAAAAGCTCCTAACCAAAAATATCCAGGAGATCCAGGACACAAGGAGAAGACCAATCCTAAGGATTATAGGAATAGAAGAGGGTGAAGAATAACATCTAGGAGGCACAGTAAATATCTTCAACAAGATCATAGTAAAAAAACTTCCCAACCCCTAAGAATGAGATGACCATGAGCATAAAAGAAGCCTACAGAACTCCAAATAGATTGGACAAGAAAAGAAGTTCTTCCCAACACATAATAGTCAAAATGCCAAGTGTTCAAAACAAAGAAAGAATACTAAAAGCAGTAAGGGAAAAAGGTCAGGAAACATATAAAGGTAGACCAATCAGAATACTCCTGACTTCTCAACAGAGACTATGAAAGCCAGAAGATACTGGACAGATATTATACAGACTGTAAGAGAACACAAATGTCAGCACAGGTGACTATATGCAGGAAAACTCTCAATCACCATAGACGGAGTGACCAAGATATTCCAGGAAAAAACTAAATTTACACAATATCTGACCACAAATACAGCCCTAAAAGAATAATAGAAGCCAAACCCAACACAAGGAGGGAAACTACATCCTAGAAAAAGCAAGAAAATAACTACACAAGAAAACCAAAAAAGAAAGACACACAGACATAATTCTACCTCCAAAAGCAAAAATAGCAGGAAACAGCAATCACTATTCCTTAATATCTGTTAACATAATTGGGCTCAATTCCCCACTAAAGAGACATAGACAATCAGACTGGTTACATGAGCAGAATCTAGCATCTGCTGCATACAGTAAATAAATCACAGAGACAAAGACAGACACTGTGTCAGAGTAAAAGGCTGGCAATAAATTTTCCAAGCAAATAGCTCCAAGAAACAAATTGGACTAACCATTCTAATATTGAATAAAATATGTTTTCAACCAAAAGTTATCAAAAAGATAAGGAAGGACACTTTTTATTCATTACAGGGAATTTTTTTTCAGAATGACTTCTCAATCCTTAACATATATTTTCCAAATACAAGAGCACCCATATTCATAAAAGAAACCCTACTGAAGCTCAAAATATAATTGCACCACACACAATAATAGTGGGGAACTTCAACACCCCACTCTTACCAATGGACAGATCATGGAATTAGAAACTGAAAAAGAATGCAGTGAAACTAGCAGAGGGTATGAACAAATTGGAATTAATAAACATCTACAAAACATTTTACCCTAAAACAAAAGAATACATCTTCTTCAAAGCAACTCACAGCACCTTTTCCAAAATTGACCATACAGTCAGTCACAAAACAAGCCTCAATAAATATAAGAAGATTAAATTACTCCCATGCATCCTATCAGATCACCATGGAGTAAGGCTGGTCTTTAATAACAACAAAAACAACAAAAAGCTTATATAAATTTGGAAGCTGAACAATGCTCTACTCAATGATAGTATGGTCAGTGAAGAAATAAAGATAAAAATTCAGGATTTTCTAGAATTTAATGAAAATAAAAGTACAACATTCCCAAACCTATGAGATGCAATGAAAGGAGCACTGAGAGGAAAACTCATAGCTCTGAGTGACTCTAAAAAGAAACAGGAAAGGGCCTATACTAGCAATTTGACAGCACAGTTAAAAGCTCTAGAACAAAAAGAAGCAGATACACCCAAGAGGAGTAGACAGCAAAAAATAATAAAACTCAGAGCAGAAATTAACCAACTAGAAAAAAAAAGAACCATTCAAAGAATCAACAAAACCAAGAGCTCTTTCTTAGGGACAATTAACAAGATTTATAAATCCTTAGCCAGACTAACTAGAGAACAAAGAGAGAGTATCCAAATTAACAAAATCAGAAAGGAAAGGAAAGACATAACAAATGAAACTAAGGAAATGCAAGAAATCATCAGATCCTACTTCAAAAGCATATACTCAACAAAACTGGAAAATCTGGAGGAAATGGATGAATTCCTAGACAAATACCAGATACCAAAGTTAAAGTAGGGCCACGTAAACCATTTAAATAATCCCATAACACCTAAAGAAATAAATAATCATCAAAAGCCTCCTAACAAAAGAAAATCACAGGACCAGATAGGTTCAGGGCAGAATTCTATCAGACATTCTTTGTTGTCCTAAATCACATACTCTCCAAGATATTCCATAAAATAGAGTCAGATGCCGTAACCCAGTGCATTATTCAAAGCCACAATAACCCTCATTCATAAACCACACAAGGTTCCTACACAATAAGAGAAATTCAGAATAATATGCCTTATGAACACTGGTGCAAAAATACTCAAAAATATGTTTGCAAACTGAATTTAAGAACACATCAAAACAATCATTAACCATGATCAAGTACACCTCATCTCTGTAATGAAGGGATGGTTTAATATACAGAAATTCATCAACGAAATCTACCATATAAACAAACACAAAGAAAAAGGAATCCATGTGGTCATCTAAGTAGATGCTGAGAAAGCATTTGACAAAATTCAACACCCCTTCATTTTAAAAGTCTTTCAGGAAAGGGAAATTAAAGGGATACAAATCGGAAAGGAAGGAGTAAAAATATCAGTTTGCAGATGACATGATAGTATACAGAAGTGACCACAAAAATTCCACCAGAGAACTTTTACTGCTGATAAACAACTTAGCAAAGTGACTAGATATAACGGCAACTCAAAAAAAAAAAAAAAATCAGTAATCTTCCTCTATTCAAAAGACAAACATGCTTAGAAAGAAATTAGAGAAAAGATACCATTCACAATAGTCAAAACAATATGAAATACCTTGGTATGACTCTAACTAAGCAAGTGAAAGACCTGTATGACAAGAACTTCAAATATCTGAAGAAGGAAATTGAGGAAGATCTCAGAAGATGGAAAGATTTCCCATGCTCATGAATTGGAAGAATCAACATTGTAAAAATGGCCATCTTACCAAAAGCAATCTATAGATTCAATGCAATCCCCACTAAAATTCTAACTCAATTCTTCATAGAGTTGGAAAGAGATATTTCAAAATTTTTCTGGAATAACAAAAACCTAGGATATCAAAATCCATCTTCAACAACAAGAAAACATCTGCAGGAATCACCATGCCAGACCTCAAGCAATATTACAAAGCAATTGTGTTAAATACCACATGGTACTTATACAGAGAAAGGTAAGTTGATCAGGTGAACAGAATACAAGATTCAAAAATGAACCCTCACATTATGGTCACTTGACTTTTGACAAAGGAGATTAAAACATTCAGTGCAAAAAAGAACAGCCTGTTCAACAAAAGGTATTGGCTCAACTGGCACTCAGCATGCAGAAGCATGAAAATAGACCCTTTCTTATCTGCTTGTACAAAGCTCAAGTGCAAGTAGATCAAAGATCTCCAAATTAAACTAGGTACACTGAAAGTATTAGAAGAAAAAGTAGAGAAAACCTTACAATATATAGACACAGGAAAAAAAAATCCTGAACAGAACACCAATGGCTTTTGCTCTAAGAACAAGAATCAAGAAATAGGCCTTAATGAGATTGCAAAGATTCTGTAAGGCTAAGGACACTGTCAAGTAAACAAAATAGCAGCCAAAAAATTAGGAAAATATTTTTACCAACCCCTCATCTGATAGAGGTCTAATATCCAATATATACAAAGATCTCAAAAAGTTAAACTCCAGAGAATCAAACATTCCTATTAAAAATGGTGTATAGAGCTAAACAAAAAATTCTCAATTGAGGAATATTGAATGGCTGAGAAGCATGTAAAGACGTGCTCGACTTCCCTAGTCATCAGGGAAATGCAACTAAAAAAAAAAAAAAAAAAAAAAAAAAAAAAAAACCTGAGATTCCACCTTACACCAGTCAGAATGGCTAAGATTAAAATCTCAAATGACAGCAGATGCTGATGAGGATGGGGAGACAGAGAAACTCTTCTCCACTGTTGGGGTTGTAGCTGGTACAACTACTCTGGAAATCAGTCTTTCGGTTCCTCAGAAAATTGGACATAGTCCTAACTGAAGGCCAAGTTATTCCACTTCTGTGAGAATATACCAGAGATGCTCCAACATACAGTAAGGACACATGCACCGCAACGTTCATAGCAGCCCTGTTTATAATAGCCAGAAGCTGGAAAGATCCCAGATGTCCTTTAGTAGATGAATGGATACAAAAATTGTGGTATATTTACACAATGGAGTACTACTCAGCTATTAGAAACAATGACTATATGAAATTCTTAGGAAAATGAATGCATCTATAGAATATCATCCTGAGTGAGGTAACCCAGTCACAAAAGAACAGACATAATATGCAGTCACTGATAATTGGATACTAACCCCAGAAAGCTCTGAATACCCCAGAAACAACTCACAGGACACATGAAAATGTGAAAGCCTCTGTCCTTCTTAGAACAAAAAATAAGCGTATAACACCCTTTCAGAATGTGGTACACCTGGAACTTAAATCATTAATAATTGAAGAGCTAAGAATATAGCCTTGTGGCAGTTTTTGGTATTCAAAAATCCTTATGTTTAATCTATAAACACCAAGAAATTTCTGACTGTTTCCATGTTACATTCTGTTCTACCTTTATTTTTATGTTAACTAGTGGGATATCAATGCATACTACCCAACCTCTAAAAGAATTAAGTACTGATGAAAATATATTTATATTGTTTTATGCCAAAATGCTTTTAAAAATCTGCACATGTATCTCTGTTTATTAAATACAATTGTAAAAAAGAAAGAAATCCAAATTAACAGAGTAACAAGGAAGAATTAAGTTAATTCTATTTTTGTAATTTCACTCACACAGTAGTATTACCATGAACTGTCATATGTAGATTCTTAACAGAGTAACATATTTTTATTCAGATTTAAGCTGTGGAACTGGTTTCCATCTATCCTCCTTTAAAATGGAAAAAAATAAGTTTAATATGTGTTGAGATATTTCTACATAATACATAAGGAACACAAGGCATCTCACAGGTTATGCAGAATAAACATTATAGTAATTATAAATCTAGAACACTTCCAGGTATAAAATAATGCATACACAGATTGAAAACTAAAAAAAATTGATTTCATTAAATTATATGAAATGTTTTGAAAGGACTGGAACATAATCAGATCCTTGAATCCATACCCTTAGCCACTCTGAAAAAGAACAAAAGCAGAGTAGTCATTACACTACTTTATCTGACTTAGTGACTACTTTTCTTATTGCACTAAAAGTCAAAAATGTATTGGAAGTTTCCACAGGGGAGACAGGCTAGATATAATGTGAAGAATTTAAATTTTAGATTATTCTGGAGGAGGAAAGGCTGGCAGGAGAAAATATGGTGTGTCTGCAAAGATATATCAAATGGAAATTCATCAGATAGGGGATGTGAGAGACTATCTGTGTTTCTAAAAGTCTACATTACCACTGAAGCAAAAACAACAGTAGTTGACAGAGAAAATTATTTGCTTCACCCAATAAGACAGTACTCATTCACTTTGAGTGAAGACTGGGCCTTGTCAGTCCCAGTTGTACCTGTCACCAGGGCTTTCCACAAAAGAGCACAGGCTTGTTGCTTCAATGTAAAGTGCACTGGCAGGAAAAGTCATTCTTTATGTTCATGGATGACTTCGGCAGCCTTGCAACCATTGGACAGAAAAACGGAAACTGAAAGTGTGCTGTTACAAATATAGAGTGATTCACATTCAACCTCAATTGGAAAGCTTCAAGAAAATGTGTGAAAAATAAAAATCAGCAACCCATCATTAGACTCTGATATGTGTTATCAAATCAATTTTACTTTCAGGCTATGTTTCTCACACAAAACATCTTTTCAGTTTTGCTGGGATACACACCTGCTTCTAAGTAAAAAACCAGGTACTGAAACAAAAATGTCATTTCAAGGTGAAGAGTGCAGGAAGGTAAAATGTTATAGAGTAGTCACGGTTTATAACTCACACCCTGAATATAATAGATTTATAACTTTTCCCATTTGTTTCTAGAAATATTTAGTCTGAAATATTTCTCATCATTATAAAACTAACTTTAAAGGAAAACAATCACAGCATAGTTATTTCTGTCCAAAATGTCTTTTCTTAGGGAATATTTCAGAAATAGTTGAAATTCTCTCAGGCCACATCAGTTTATCTAATACACATACACAATTTTAAACCTGAGTTGTGTACTATATAAATATATAAATGCACACACATGCACATATATATATATATACATGACAAATATATTTATCTATCTCTTGTATGCAATCTAGGTGATAATTTTATAATATTCCATTATGGGCTTCTCATTGGGGGCAATAATTTGCTATTAAATAAAGAATATTGGAACTGTCTCTTGTAAATTATGTCATTAATCCGCGGAAGTAATTCAGGTTGTGCAATAAGTGGACATAGTTCCAACATTTTTGTATGTACAAAAATATCAATATTTCTGTGAAATACTGAAAATAATAAATTTAATGTTGTAAGTGGTTAAAATTTCAGAAGGATAGAACTTGTTCCTCCCATGGGAAAATTTTATGCAATATGTACAATCAGAAATCAAAACATACATCCTTGGTTACATTCAGTGTTCAGTGATTTAAAATGATGACTCACGAATCATCACTGATTTGTACCTTATGATTCCAAAATATAGAAGAAATTAAGTATTAGTAAAAGTTACAGGATGGAGATCATTACAGCAAAACACAACTGCTCAAAATACAGTACTATAAAGCCCGTGTACCATTGATACATCTACAGCACAACATCTGCATCTAAGACTCAAATATTATTCTAGAATGGTCAGAAAGATAATAAGAGATATGGAAAAAGGGAATTAATTATGACATTGTGAATTAAAGAAATATTAGAGACACTATATGTATGGAGTTGCAGAAACATGGCTGCCTAAACAGAACCTGAACCAGCAAATGTGGAAAGGAGATAGTGGATCAGGCCTCAAACCTAGACAAAGAATTTCAGGCAACTAAATAATGCCAAGGCCAGGAAAAATATTCTTCCTCATGGAAGAGAGTGCAATTAGTCATTCAATACCAAATTGCATACAAGTAATATTATATGGTATATATATGTGTGTGTGTTTGTGTGTGTGTGTGTGTGTGTGTGTGTGTGTGTGTGTGTGTGTGAATAAACACAATTGTTCCTCCCTCTGTCACAAACACACAAACACACGGGGAAGAAAAGGTATGTAGGAGGCATTGGCATAAGGCAGAAAAAGGGGAAAAAGCATGTAATTATATCAAAAATAAACAACAACACACACACAGCCTATGACCTTCCTTCATAATAAACTTGTGTTTTCTTAAATAAATAGCCCCTGATGAAGTACAACTAACAGTACCAACAAAAGTATTTCTAATTTTTGTATTTCAAATATTCATGCAGGCCTCAAAATCCTGTGACATGAGACCCAAGTTTTCCTGAGCCTGTGTGCTCACCAACAATCTGACACTAATCTGAGAAAATTAAGGGCAGATAGGCACCGATCTAAACAGGTTCAATTGACCATTGACTCTAAAGCTGCCAAAGCTCTGCATCATTTAATATTTCCATTTTCTATATCACAGAAGATAGAGTATCTTTTTAGTCTAAATAAATTTGTTTTTTTTTTTTATTTTAACTGAACTAAACTTAATATACTAAAATAAACAAACTTGGCTTGTTGTTTGTTAAACTAAAAAAAAAAAAAAAAAAATCTATAAGCACACTGAAAGGTCTTTAGTTCTTACCAGTGCTCCTTAAGTAAAAAAAAAGCATCAGTGCATAATTTCAGTAAAATGACAAAGATACTGAGACAAAGAATACAATGGCCAATAACCAGACAACGGTGAAGTAGCCTTGGTTAGCAAATAACTTAATGATATATAAGTTTTCCACACTCAAAATCACTTGTGTACTTAAAATAATTTTCTTTGCTTGCAAGACAAGGACATAATTTACTGGCTAAAAGCAAGTCTATGGCCATGGCAGTTTATCTGTAAAGTGGTTGCAAATTATTGCTTTTAAGAGCAAAGCAAGTCAGTGAAAAAGCCATTCCTTCAGCAAATACTCATAATTTATAACTCCAAAATAAGACTGAATTCTACATGGAAATTTTATAATCTAGTAGATGAGATTATAAAGATATTTTAATGACCTGTCTTTTAAACTGTCATTTTTATTGTAGTGTTTTATTTGTGCAAGTTACTTTTAAATGTTTCTTTCTGTATTTACTAATTGAATAACTTCATATTGCATAGGTGTGATGAGCAGAAAAAAGCCTTTTGCATATGTGTAAATAATGGATAAAGTTTTTAGAACTGTGTACAGTTGTTACAGACACAACCTTGTCAAGGACTTAGCCCTGATATTCTTGGGAACTCAGCAAAGCTATCCTGGTGTTAGGTTCAGGGGTGATATCAAGGTTTTCCTCTGGTACAAGCCAGAATGTTGTCCTTCAGACTGAGGTCACTGGTGGGGGAGCTGTTGAAAGGACTGGGGGAGCTAAGGGGGAAGGCAACCCCATAGAAAGAACAAAATCAGCTGACTGGACCACCCAGTGTGCCCAAGGACTAGACTACCAATCAAAATGTACAGGGAAGGATTCATAGCTCCAGATACACAGGAAGCAGAGGATGACTTTATGTGACATCAATGTAGGGAGGCCCTTGATGCTATGGCGCTGTAACTGGAAAATGGGATATCGTCCAGGTCGACTCAGCACAGAACAGCCATGCTCTAAGTCCCTCCTCTTCAGGAGAGAATGTGACCTAGACTCAAGCCAAAATAGTGATGCCCCAAGACCCTCCTCTGCAGATGAGTGTGTGACTCCAAGTAACATAGGCTCAAGACAGAGGCAGGGCCATATCCTCAAATATGTAGATAAGATATTCCCAAACATTCTGGCTAAGCCAAAAGAAAGCACCTATTGTCAGACTCTGAACCATCACCATTGCAAAAGTGTATATATGAGGCCTGTCCAAAATTAAAGTTGTGAAGGAATTATTCCATTATCTGAGTGCTTCTGTCATAAGAGCTGTAACATAACCGCATGGGAAGAGAGCTCTTCTCCCAATGCTTCCCTGCACCCCGTGCTGGAGCCTTCTGTCAGCCAGGCCCGTTGTCCTGTGGAGCAGTAGAAATAAAAGCCGGGCATCACCAACAGCAGAGGCGGCAGGAACGGTTTCCCCTCCCTGACACGAGATCTCTGTGTGGGGTCTCCGGTACTCAGCCCCACACAAAGCCATAATTTTTGTTTCTAAGTTAGAATTTAAGTTTTCTATAGATAAAATCAGTCAATATTTTATGTACTGTCCTTGCATGTATAATAAATCATACTTTCCATTTTATTAATTTTCCCCTTTGGTTAATTGCTTTAAAGCTCTAAGGAATGGATTCTAAGTTGTAAACCACTGCTTTACTTTCTATCTTAAAGGAAATTACAGGTTTCATATCAGAGCAGGCTTTAGTAGCAATTCTATTATAAAGTGCTTAATAATTACAAGTATAAATTTAGGAATTCTTATTGAATCATAGTTAGAAATTAAGAAACCATCTGTTCATCTATGTAGAATCACTACAAGTCTTTACATCTTCATTGATCTGCAGAAAATTTGCCTAACTGGGTGGGCAAATGCCCAGGGATTCTATATGAATTTAATTTAATAACGACAGAAAAGGTACATCAATTGCGGGAACCATTTCCTGAATATTTTTTCCTTCAGTCTTTCCAGCACAAGCTCATTCATCACAGTGAAACCATCTCAGAAAGATGACATGCTATCCTTTACTTTTTTCTAGATGAAACCTTACATCAAAGCTCATATGAACTCACAGAGACCTAAGCCATATGCACAGGGCCTGCACAGGTCTGTTCTTAGTTCTCTGCTTGTATATTATGAAGT